>NW_020290003.1:0-322037 GCF_003144195.1 Ceraceosorus guamensis | reverse complement strand
TACTACTACTACTACTACTACTACTACTACTACTACTACTACTACTACTCACTGCTGACTTTGACTGCCAGGAACCTCGATCAAATCACGGATCTTTCAGACGATTTTTCCAAGGGAGATCTATCGGCTCGGGATTTTGCGCTACTGGCAGTCTGAGCCCGTTTGCCGGGCAGCTCGGCAATCCAGCGATTCTTGTAGTCCTCTGAAAACCTTGGAGCAGATCGATCTCTGAGGTGACGAGCTCGAGTCTCGCCTCGGCAAGGCACAAGTCAATTGGGAGCCATCCCAATCGTGGATGTCCAATGGGCGAGTGAATCCAGCGCTTCTGCGCTAGTGCGCGCTGCGGACGGCCTCTTGCAGCCGATTTGCTGACAAGACCTCCATCCAAGGCAAGGCTCTCTCCCTTAAACGAATACTACCTACCTACGTTAAACGAATACTACCTACCTACCTACCTACCTACCTACACTTGCGACCCAGACCTTTTCGCTCAGGGACTGCTGGCTGACCGAGCAGCTCCTATTGCACTTGCGAGAGGGGACCACCTGATCGAGAAGCTCAAGCGCGGCAAGTCGCAAGCCTTGACTTCTTGTAGTCGTCGAAACGTCACAGGACTGACGACGGGTGCCGACTGTCTTGTCCCCTTCATCGCCATTGCGCATTGTGACTGCGAAACAAGATGGACGCTCAGACGGCAGACTCGCATTCTGATTCCGGCCAGCTCTTACCGCGAGCGGGGCCGTTGCGCTGGGACGACAGCACCCGAGATCCGCATCTCAACAGATATCCTCGGCTGGGCAAAGACTACCTCGTCCGACAAATCAATGACGCACAAAGCGCCGCAAGATTGATCCTGTCGCGTGGGCTGACTACACTTTTTGGGATCAGTCGAGTCGATTGATCGAGCTGGCATTGAGCATTCCCGAGGTCCACAACTCCCGACTCTCGGACGCGCATGAATGGTGAGCCTCGGCGATCCGAGATGGGGTGCAGATGATCGGTCGAGTCGCGGACGCTGCAATGTGAATCACATTGAATGCATACGCACAGTCCAGTCCGATCCGATGCTTTGCTCTCACAAATGCTCGCAGCGAGATTCGAGCCATTTATGCCCCGGTACGCATATTGCGGATCATTCATTCGTTCGCACTACATTACGAGCATCAAAAATGACAGCTGCCCCTCTTTCGAGGTGCTCCTTCAGGCACATCAGCCCCGGCAATCAAGGCAAGATTTCACTTTGAAGGGTGTCGTACGGTACTACCTGCCTGCCTGCCCGCTAAGCGTTCCTGCTCACTTAGGGGTCTCTGCAGCGGAAGAAACGAACGCGCATTTTGAGACCTGTATATCAGTCAGCCCTTTGTATGTGCAATTCATAGCTGCTCATCCTTCAGTGCGGATGGATCGTCCAAGGCGCACAAAAGGCTCGTCACCCTCTTCAGTTGGGGACCTAGCTGCTGCATGAATCCCCTGCATATCCTAGCTACACCGATAACCTTTGCGTTTGACGCATGCAAGACACGTCGTGTGAAAAAAAAAAAAACAGAATCAGCACTCGACTCTCGACCCTAAATGTGCGGACGAGCTTGCGAGGAGCCTGGCTGGAACGTTCTCGAGCTTATGTCGGACTGCGGGCGAGCGTGATATCGAATTTGTCATCTAGAGGAAATCACATTTTCACCAACGACTTCACGCCAGATAGTACTTCTGTGTACGAGAAATCACATTGCAGAATATAGGACACCGGAAACGAGGTGAAAAGATTTGGGTAAATCTTTTTTGGGGGAAGTGGTTTGCGGTGCCTCGAGCGCAAAGTATTGGGGAAGGCGAGCTGGAGTGTGAGATCTATGGGACGAGAAGACCTTTACGCGCTAGCGCGTGCCTTTGCCTTGGCAGCCATCAAGTTGAGTGCGGACCCTGCCTTGAACCATTCGATTTGACCAGGGTTGAAGGAGTGAACGAGAGGAATCTCATCGACGCTGCCGTCCTTGTGATGAGCAACAAGGGTGATGGTGGAGCCCTCAGCGAGCTCCTTAACGCCCTTCAAGTCGACGTGGTCCTCGGGTTGAACCTTGTCGTAGTCAGCCTCGTTCTTGAAGGTCAAGGGCAGGAGACCTTGCTTCTTGCAATTGGTCTCGTGGATACGGGCGAAAGATCTTGTGATGACGGCGTAACCTCCAAGGTAGCGCGGCTCAAGCGCGGCGTGCTCACGAGAGCTGCCCTCTCCGTAGTTGGAGTCACCAATGACGACCCAAGGCTTCTTCAAGGTGTCACGGTAGTATGCGGCGGTGGCAGGAACAGGGCCCCACTCGCCAGTCTTGAGGTTTTGAACCTCGTTTGCCTTGTCGTTGGCGGCATTGATGGCACCGATCAAGCAGTTGTTGGAGATGTTCTGCAAGTGGCCACGGTACTTGAGCCAAGGTCCACCAGCCGAGATGTGGTCAGTTGTGCACTTTCCCTTGGCCTTGATCAAGACGGGCAGGCCCTCAGGGTCTTTTCCATCCCAAGGTGCGAATGCGTCCAAGAATTGCAAACGGTCAGACTTGGGGTCGATGGCCACTTGAACGGAAGCGCGGTCCTCGGGAGGAGCCTGGAAGGTCTCCTCTCCCGGGTCGTAGCCGCGGGGTGGCAGCTCCTTACCGGTCGGGTCAGAGAACTTGAACTCCTTGCCGTCAGCGCCCTTGAGCGAGTCGGTCAAAGGGTTGAAGGTCAAGGATCCTGCAAAAGCCATGGCGGTGACAAGGTCTGGAGATGCGACGAATGCGTGGGTAGCCGGGTTGGCGTCGTTACGGCCGGTAAAGTTTCTGTTGTAGCTGGTGATGATCGAGTTCTTCTCGCCCTTCTTGACGTCTTGCCTGTCCCATTGACCAATGCAAGGACCGCATGCGTTGGCAAGCACAACACCTCCTGCATCGCTGAGGGTCTGCATTTGTCCGTCACGCTCAATGGTAGCGCGAATCTGCTCAGATCCAGGAGTGATCGTGAATTGGGACTTGACCTTGAGACCGTGAGCGGCTGCCTCCTCGGCGATCGAGGCAGACCTGCTCATGTCTTCGTAAGAAGAGTTGGTGCATGAGCCAATCAAGGAGACCTTGAGTTCTTCGGGCCAATTGTTCTCCTTGACGGCCGCAGCGAACTTGGACAAGGGAGTCGCAAGATCAGGAGTGAAGGGGCCGTTGATGTGGGGCTCGAGATCAGAAAGGTTCTGCGAGCAAGAGAGAGTACAAGCGCATCGTCAGCTGTCTGGCAAACCAACGCTATCAGCGCGATGTCCACACTGACAATTTCGAGGTGACGATCGTACTCGGCGCCTTGGTCTGGCAGGAGGTTCTTTTGGAAGCCTTGAGCCAGCTCCGCGAGCTCTGGACGACGAGTTGCCCTCAAGTAGGCAGCCATGCGCTCGTTGAAGGGGAAGACGGAGGTAGTAGCACCAATCTCGGCACCCATGTTGCAAATTGTGCCCATACCAGTGGCGCTCAGGCTCTCGACACCTGGGCCTTTGTACTCGATGATCGCACCGGTTCCACCCTTGACAGTCAATTCACCGGCGACCTTCAGAATAATGTCTGTTGAGAAAGAAAGGCAGAGTGGACATGAGATCGCTGCAATTTCATTTGATGCGCTTGTGCTCGCAACTCACCCTTGGGCGCACTCCAGCCGCTCAGCTTGCCCTTGAGCTCAACACCCACAACCTTGGGGCACTTGAGCTCCCAGGGGATGTCGGCCATCACATCGACGGCGTCTGCACCACCGACACCGCAAGCAATCATACCGAGACCACCAGCGTTGGGTGTGTGAGAGTCAGTTCCGATCATGAGACCACCAGGGAAAGCGTAGTTCTCGAGAATAATTTGGTGAATGATACCACTGCCTGGGCGCCAGAAGCCAATGCCGTACTTGGCAGTGCAGGTCGCCAAGAAGTCGTACACCTCCTTGTTGATGTCCTTTGCGCGGGCCAGATCCTTGACACCTCCGACTTGCGCCTCGATCAAGTGGTCACAGTGGACAGTGGTCGGGACAGCAACAGTGGGAAGACCAGCAGACATGAACTGCAACAGGGCCATTTGAGCAGTGGCATCCTGGCATGCGACTCGCTGCATGGGTAGTAGATGAAAACAGAAAATCTCAGCATATTGAACATCAAAGGAAAATTCAGGCTCCAAAAAGCAGACTCACGTCTGGGCGGAGCTTCAGGTAAGAGACGCCTCGGTTGATGTCCTGGCCGTGAGGGTCATCCAAGTGGCCATAGACAATCTTTTCAGACAAAGTGAGAGGGCGGTTCAAGCTACGAAGATGGGGATCGAGTTTTCACAAATGTGAGCCTTGCTATCACACCAATCATGCGCTTTCCGAGCGAGCGAAAGGCGCAGGTTTGAGAGCCGCTGTCGGCCCCTTCGCCTCTGTCTTCTCGACTCGAAGAACTTTCACGTCAATGAAAGTTCAGACTCACCGAGAGCGGACGACCTTCAAGTTGTCATCAATGCGCTTGTAGTTGGTCCAGAATTCCTTGCCCTTTTCCATCGGGGACATGTCGACCTTCTTGGAGAAGAGCTTGGGGTCAATGTCAGGCACCTCCTCGGAGACCGTAGCGTAGCCACGGGCGAGGGCGCGAGGCGCCGTAGCGCTGCGCAAAGGCAAAGCACGGCTAGCTGCGCGAAGGGCGGCCATGCTTTGCAAAGATTGGGAGGGTGGCGAGCTGAGTGATTGGTGGGCGGGCCTCTATTGAAGAGGTGTGCGTGTATGCTATGTCAGGTCACGGACCTTGAATGCTTGAGTTGTAGGACAAGGAGAAGCGGTAGAGGTAGGTAGCCCTCGAGCGACGCTGGCGAGCTGATGTGGTGGAGAAGGGTTTGGATAGGCATGCGAAGTGGGAACTCAAGAAAGATAGACTCGCAGTCGCACTCGAGTTGGGATGCGGCCGAGGCCTTTTTTGCGGGTTGAAAGGGCTGTCACTTCATTGGCTGGTCTTGCATGTCACCGCGTTCTGTTTGGCGTGAAGTCAGAGCGGGGGTCGGGCGGGAAGCCCGGGCGTTAGGACTGTGTGCGTCGCATTCCAACACCTCTCGATCGATCCCGATACCGTGTGCAGAGCCGTTGCGGCCAGCTAGCAGCCAAGCCTGGCCTGCAGGGTGCTGCTTCCCTGTAGCTGCATGTCCGTCCATTGAAAAAGAAAGGCGCCCCCAGCAGCGCCTGCAACGCGCCCGCGCGTCTGCTTCTCCGCCCAGTCCGCGCCGTGTGCCGGGTAACCGACCTCGCGCCGCACGCACGCGCTTTCTCACGGCAACCTCGCCTCGCCCGCGTGCCGGTGCCCTTCAAGCCGGGAGTTCCGATTTGACACGGCAGCCAATCGAGGCGAGTGCATTTGCACGCGTATGCTTCCCACGTGGCAGGCTCTTAATCTTGCACGTGACCGATCAAGAGTCGCACTCTTGGCTCATTGACTCTTGACTCAGTGACTCCTTGCTTCGCCTCGATCCACTCGAGGGTGAGACATTTGACTCTTGATCACTCACGAGCGCTCCAGCTTCCGGAAAAGGCTTGCTTGACCCAGTGCAAAGCTTGCGAATACAATGGCCAGTGCGCCATCGTGACATGTCTGGTCGCCCTCAGCTGGAGCGTTCACGGAGCAAACACGTCACGATGGCGCAAGGTGGACCAAGGCACAGGCAGGGCAAAGAAAGACACGATCAAATCAAGTGTAGAGGGAGCGAATGAGATAAGATTGCAAGCCAAAACAAGACACACTGATGTACAGGGGTGGAAGGAGAGCTCGCAACACCCCTCAAGACCAGGAGCCTCAAAGGGGTATTTGGTAGGACGGCGAAGAGACTAGGCAACGCGGTGAGAAGAAGACACATCAGACTTTCACGACTCACTCCGCCTCGTTAGCAGGTTGGGAAGATCGGATCAAAGAGAGTGTGACGAGCTGTGCGACGTGAGGAGCAAGGACGCGACGAGCGAAGGAGAATGGGTAAAAGAACAATGTCAACGGTCAATACTCAGGTTGAAAGCTGAGCTTGCATGTAGTGGTGGTCCTCGTTGACGTTCTCGCTGGAGTAAGCTGGCGCGTATTGGTCGTAAGGGTGCGCGCCTTCGGGTGGAATGTCAAGTGATCCAAGCATCTGATTGAAGATGGCTTGCGTTGTGGGTGTGATCGGATTGTATTGAGGGGCGCCACTGAACGGAGCTGGTGGGAGACCGGATGCAGACTGGGGCATCCCCATCGCAGAGGGTGGCAGCGATGAGTAGCCAGTGCTGGGACGGTGGGAGTATCCTGTGCTTGGCCGACCGTCGTCCGAAGGCGTGCCAACAGCGTGACCGTATGCGGGTGGATGGTAACGTTGCGCCGAGAGGTAAGGACTGACGTCGACGGCGCTGTCGGGGACGAAGCGTCCACCGTCAGATCCGCTGAAGTCGTCATCGTACTCTGCAGCTGCAGCGAAGTCATGACCCTCGGCGACCAAGTTGGCAATACACTCGCGTCGGACGGTGTCGAACGTGCCGTCCGCCATGGGGGCCGGCAGGTCGAGGTTGACAGGCCCTTCAAAGTGCACCTCGAGACCAACTTGACGTCGAAGCTCGTTAGCCTCACGACGCAACGCCTCGTTCTGGGCTGCCAGGTCGAAGATTTTGCCACGGTACATTGGCTCGCGGGCTAGAGACTCTGCGACGAATGCCAAGGACTTGTTGACGATCAAAGACTTGGAGGGTCGTCGAACGGCTGCCGTTGCTGGCAGGTTGGCTGCAAGCTGGAGGAACCGCGTATTGAGGGTCTCGCGACGAGCACGCTCGACAGCATTGTGAGTGGCCCGCCGCTCGGCACTGGTCCCCTTCTTGTTGCCACCGCCAGAGCGTTTCTTCTTGGCGATGGGTTGAGCATCCTTGCTTGCGCCCAAAGATGATGGGGTCAGGTTGCCTTCGAAAGAGCTGGAGCTCGCAATCGAGTTGATGCGGTCGCGACCAGATGGGACAGGAAGTGCAGACATTGTTGATCTGGGTTGAGGGGAGTCGGTGAAGAGATGTATTTTGGTGCGAAGTCGAGGTCCGTGGAGCGATGTGATGAGCGTCCACTTGTCGAGTGGCAGGCGAGTGTGATTGGATGGCTTGTTGAAGATCTCTGCTCAGATGCAGCGACGTGAAACGCGCGCGAGAGTGAAGAGAAGAACAAGAACAATTCGTTGATCTCAACGAGTTGTCGTGCAGATGTTCTTTTGACGATGGTGCCGGACCTCGTCAGTGCTGGGATCGACTTGGTGTACCGTCGCTTCGAGGCTCTAAATGAGGCGGAAGTGGATCGGCTGCTTCGATGATGGGACGGAGATGTGATTCCGCGAGTTGAACTCAAGCGTACTTTGGTCGTTGGTAGACGATGCAAATTTGATCAAAGCGGTTTGAGCGGTGATGCAAGTTGCAAGTCGAGAGGGTTTGACGACGAGACCGTTTCGCGAGTAGAACTCAAGCGGACTAGGCTGGAGGCGGAAAGAGGTCAGAAAAGGGGACGCGAATACTGGTCAGCTTTCATCGACGAAGGGATCGTGGGACACCACGGCGACGTTCTCTATGGGCGTGCGAGAGTCCTGACACGCCCGGTCAACCATCTCTGAAAACGAGAATGGATTGTACTGTGTAGCGGCAAGACTCTCCAGTCCGTGCCAAACCGAGTACGGATGAGGCATCTAGAGGCCGGCGAACCAGCATTAGCAGGCTAGACAATGCCACAGGGCTGAGCATCGGCGATGCTATAAGACCGGCCTGACTGATACCGCAGCCTGAGTGTTGCATTCACGATTCGTGACCAATGAGAAGAAGCCAACTCACTCTGTCTGTGATGAGACGAAGCAGGGGGAGCCGAAGCGGGGGCAAGCTGCGATGATCGCGACTGATGAGGTGGTGAGGGGATCATTTCCTGCCATTGCTCTCGCGTTGCTTCCGACTTATGAGGACTTGGGCCAGCACAGCTCCGGAATTGGTAGGAGTCACGAGCAGTCGCAAGGCTTTCCCAGCTCAGCTGGGACTGCAGGTGTGCTGATTGTGCAACCGGGCACTAGACGAGTTTGCCATCCAGGTGTCGCGCGCGCCTTGCCGTGGGGCGGCATGCTAGCTGCTGCCGCTACGACCGCGGCGCGAGGTCAACCCGTTTCACCGGGCGGGAGAGGCACATCCACTGCATTTTGGAGTCCATATCTTCACGCACGACAGGAGAGGCGCCTGTTCCATTTTAGCGCATATCAAGGGCGCAGTGATTCGACTCGGGCTTGTCGGCACGCAAATTTTGTTGCGTGACACATGCATGTATGCACTCACAATTGCATTGAGCAGCACCCCGCCACAGACGCAGGCAAGGGCGCTCTTACGAGCTGCTGCTGTGGAGCATCGATCGTGCATTCGTGATTGTAGAATGCAAGAGCGTGTCACGGCAAATGCAGAGACTGCTGCTGATGCGCGGCAAAGACCTCAAGACTGCCGAAGCGCATCATCGAGCAAGCTGCATTCACAACGACTTCATCGGCCGAAGGTGACGTCCGCGGAAAGGGAGAAGGATCTCTTGCCGCAGGCTGCCATGCAATATCAACCGTGCATCAGAGCCCGACGCAAAGGTCTCAGACGCGGTGACTCGCAGAATGCATGCATGTACGCACAGACTGGTACGCGCGAGCCGTCGTGAGTACTGTATACCGACCACCGCGCCTGCACTACTGGATCACCTGCGAAAGCACGCGCCCCCGCGCTGCCCCCTCGCGCACGCAACAGGACTTTCCTTGACACTCTGGTGCTCAGTCATGAAATGACTCCCTCATCGACGATCACGAATGATGTTGCCTGCCTACCTTTTAGGCCCAGACGAGCCGGAAACATAAGGCATCGGCTCAGCTGTGATGCCCCCCATCCAGCCGCCCGCCACGCCAAACGTCAAAGAAGCTGACTGCTGCGACACCTGATCAAATGCCCGGGCGGGTATTGTATGTGCGGTCTACATATAGTGGGCGCAGATACAGCACACTCGTCATGCCAAGCACCGCACCGCCGACCAAAATTGTCCGGCCGCGCGAGAGGGTTCGGGATTTTGTACCTCTGCTTTCTCCGAGAATGAAGGCCTGAAACATGCCGCCGCAACTGTCACTATCAGCCCACTTCGACAGCAGTGTATGTAAAGGTGGCTCTCATGCCCTCGATGTGGAAATGTCCTTCGCGATAACGCTACTGCATCTGCTCTTGAGGTGGCTTGGACATACATGATCAACGGCGAGCACGGGCGAAGCCAGTATACCTCGTCGGCGCAAAGTGGTTCAACAGGCAGATGCTGCCGCAATAAGCGAGCTTTGCCAGAGGGAGGATGGCGCAGTCTGACGATGCTCCCTCCGCTGCACTCTGATTCACGCCGTGACGTGCCAACGTGCCTACCTTCGGCAGTGCCCATGCAGTCATTGACCTTGTGAAGATCGCCCTTCCGCGTCCCGGCGTAATGGAAGAGCGCGTGGTGTCTGATGGAATAGCAGTCACGGCGTGATCCATTGATTGCGATCGCACAGAAGAAACACGCGCTCGACCCGCTGCCTGCCACTGCATGCCAGTAGAGTACTATTAATACTTTAGTAGTGCTATGCAGCCTTCCCTTTCTCTTCTACTTCGACTTTTCACAGCCTTTACGCATTGCAGACCGCAAGAGGTGACGCTAAGAGCTTGAAGCCATCAGCAAGAAGGGTCAAGATGCTTCACTCGCTCCGCTAAGAGTCCAGGCACGACAATATTCTCTCAATTCACGCTCCAATGCTGTGCTGCAAGATACCGATGCGCTAAGAGAAGCGAGACCAGGCGAGGCAGACGCCGCTAATGTGAGCGTCCCGTGTGATTGACGAGGCAGTGTTGCTACCGCTGTTGTTCAGCGTCACCTGCGCAAGCTGCGGCACCAGATGGGCATTGCTTACAAAGTGTCCAGAGCTCAGCCCTCGCCCTCGCGACGTTAAACAAATACTACCTACCAGGCGGCAATGTTGAAATTGGTGAGGACCAAAATAGCCATACTCTTCTAGACTTGTTGCCGTGTGGCTTGCGATAGCATAGGGCGAAGCTACAATGATATAATTTCGGCGTCCTTCGTGGATGAGCGGGGTGGAAGTGTGTGTGTGTGTGTGTGTGTGTGTGTGTGTGTGTATTCGTTTAGCGTCGCTACTATGGTCCAGTGGTGCTGAAGAAGGAAAGAGCTTAGAGGAAGCGTCGAAGCAGTGATCGAGGAGCACGAAGGATTACTCGAGCACGAAAGGACCGCCATAACATTCATGGTCGTGGGCGCGTTTGCGCGGCCGCCATCACAATCTGCAGCACTAACTGCTACACGCGTTAGCGCCATCATCAGCTGATTGCTACGGTGAGCTCGCTGACCCGCTCGAACGTGGTGGCTCGCATGACTATTGACTATTACTATACGTAGCGACGTTAAACGATCAGTAATAGTCAATAGTCATGCGAGCCACCACGTTCGAGACCCGCTAGTGGAGAGACCTTATGATCTGTGAGAATGGTCATGACTCTCTCATTTCTACCATCACGTCAATGCTCGTCTTCAACGCAAAGCAACGCAGGCCATCGTTGCTTTCCAGTCCAATCCACCGACTCCGCTTTGCTATCTCGTTACGCAAGCCATGTACATTTTCCCATGCCTGCAAGACCGCAGATCACCGCATGGTGAAAATACGCCAACGAGGCAATTAATCAAAGCCACACAGCCTTGCGCTCGACTGCTCGTGTTGGCCCGCACGCTATCAGAAACGCGTGCATCGCTAGAGGGAATCACGAACACATCCTTCCCCCTTCCTGCTTTAGCGCTACCTTAGCCGTCCCCTAGCCGAACTCACCACTGCATAGCCGATGGCAGCTCTCTAATCACCCTCGACTCAACTGCGAAGTCGTGAGTGTCGCCGTCATCGAATTTCTATTCTTTTAGATGTATTCATTTATTGTCGCTACGTGCATGTGTACCACTCAAGACTAACGGAAAGCGAGAAGGGTGTTGTCGCTTAGCGCATTTCTTCTTGCACACCGACCGATGGACCCCGCGTCGGTGTCTCGTGCTCTCACTGCCACCGACAGCTCATGGGAATGCATGCAAGTTCACGAGGATGCGCTTCACCATGACCAAGCAGCGGAGTTGTTCGAGACAATTTCTCGTCGTGCTGAGCGAAGGCCATTCACGTCGCCTCAAAGAGACACTACTCTACTGCGCGCTTGGAGCTTTCGCTATGCGCACTGCGTTGAGCGGTACATGGTTTCGAGATCAGACAAGCATGCAAGAGTGTCCGAGAATTTCATTGATCATTGCTGTTGTCGGGTGAGCAGTCATTCCAACATTACTTCAGCCAAAGACAATCGCTCAAGTGGCGGGAAGTTCATACCACAAAATCAAGACGGTGATAATTGGCATCTGCGTGTTAAGCCAATGACCCGATCAGCAGCTTTAGGTGCTCGTTGGCTGCGTATTGCAGCTCGTTGGTGCGAGGGGGCCCGCTGCTGTCCCATGGAGCCAAAGGCACTTCCGAGATGGACTGCGTGGCACGAGCAAGGTTGTGAAGACTTGCCAGCACTGCGAAGGCGCAGTCACGCCCAAGATCGGCGTCAGTTACATTTCATAAGTCATGCCGATGCAAAGCCAGCTCACGCAATACTCACTTTCGCATTTTGCCACTTTCTGTGTGAGGCTGCTTTCCACGTCTTGAAAGAGGCCGGGGACGAGCTCCAGAAGCTCTGCCAAGCGCGACACGAGCCGAGCAAGGGTGGCCTTCTCAGGTGGTGGCAGTCGATCTTGATTGTTGAGTCCCACCAGGTGAGGAATTTGGCGGATGCAAGCTGCATAGTCAAGGTAGACCCGGCCGCCCAATTTCCATCCCGGCAGGTCGTCCAGGCCGCCGTTGGGATGAGCGTCGGTGAAGGAGGCGAACAGCTTTACGAGTACGTGCAGATCGTTACGGATGATGGCCTCTGGCGCAAGATAGCGCACCACTACGCGATGAGCAGAGGCATAGTCCCGTGCCGCGAGCAGCGACTCGTACTGAGCAAACCGGTCGTTGCGGTAGCAAGCCTCGTGCGCCCTCGCCTCGTGCAACCACGCTTCAGGTATGCTCAGATGCGACAGCAAAAAGTCCTCCTCCTCCGATCCTTCGTTGGTGATCTTGAGCACGTTGCGGGCAAGCAAAGCCTTGATCGCCGCTTCGCGGCCTGCTTCGATCTCGAGATGCAAGAGAACAAATGCTGCCCATGTCCACAGGCCAAGAGACTCGAGCTGGAAGGCATAGCTGGATGTCAAGCTGTCTGCACGCGAGCTATGGCCTTGCGTACCCTCTTCTTCTACCTCGATGCCCAAGTCCAATCTGTCATCAAAGTCGCGAATGCGCAGGACGCGGGCAAGTAGCTGGTAGAGATGCCAAGGCAGTCGGTAATCTGCAAGAGCAGCACCAAACCCTCGTGGGCGGAGAGCGTCTTCCAGCTGGAAGTCGGAGTTTGCGAAAAGCTTGATGAGCTGGAAAAGAGCATCTCTGGCATAGTCAGACTTTTGCATCATCGAGCGCAGCTGGAGCGAAGCTTTCTGACTAGACTGCAAGTACGGAGGTAAAGGAGGCGCAGTGTCACCTCGACCACCCACTGCGGCTTCGTAGCGTTCTACCGCAGATCTGAGAGGGTCAGAGTGCGCCGTGTCGTACCACAAGTGGAGTCCAAAAGCTCGCTTCCAATCCAGTCCGGCTGGAATCTGAGTGTCGTCCGCTCGATCGACGGGGTCATTTGCGCGTCTTTGTTGAGCTGCGTCGATGCCCTCGGAGAGTGTGACGTTGCCTGCCAGAAGCTCGTAGACTCGCCGATGATCGTTGGAAATATGAGCCAGGGCCGCTTGCTGTCTCCAGACGGTCAGCTGGTCATTGACGTCTGCTCTTGTCTCTTCGTCGCCTCCGCTAGCTTGCGCTACCAGAGTTGCGAGTCGGACATCACCAGCTTCGATAGCTGCTAGGCAGGCCCTCTCAATCTGGTACCCAGTCAGATGAGCAAAGACAAGAGCGGCAGGTCTATTGGCTGCGACACATGAGCGCGCCTCAACTTCCACCGTGTTGGAGACTGCATGAGCAAGGGTGGCGGAGAGTACAGCCTTACGTCTGATGCTCAAGGCAGTGGCAGTGGTGTCGGGTGGCGCATCCTCTGGGAGCCGGAGGTCGATCTCGTCAAAGAGGGCTGCGCCTAGCCTCCAGATGGTTGCGTCGTGTGAACGATCGTTGGCCTCAAAAAGCGAAGCAAAATGCTTGAAACGCGTGTCAGGCCGCAAAAAAGCCAGAGGCGTTGTCGCATCTTCGAGGCGCGCTTCAGCTTCAGCTACAGCTCCCTCTTCCTCCTCCTCTGCTTCTTCCTCTGTATCGATTTGAGTGTGGCGAAATTGCCGCTCGAGCAGATTCTTCGCGTTTTTTGCGTCAGACTTGGAGATTGCAACAATCGACGGCGTAAACTACTTGCTTGTCAGTTCGCAAGATGACAAGATTCCAAACTCACCTCGGGATCGCTAAAGAGACGCAACTTTTCGAGGCGGACAGCGGAAGAGGGCAAGTGATCTGTGCGACGCGAAGAAGATCTGCACGGGAACAGATCAGGCGCAGATCAAGGTCAGATCAAAGTCGAGAGCAATTTCATATCATTCGCAAATTCGACGGAAAGGGTCTGGTAACATGTTCCCTTTGCCCATTCGCCGTCCAGAACATGCGAACTCACGCCACTGATTGAGTGCCAACGAAGAGCTTGCCAATGTGGGCAATAGTTCCATCCGGTCCCCAACCAACGCGGAAGCTGCGTCCCATGGACAAACCAGCATCAATCGTCAGGCGTTCAGCACCAGCTACGATTGAGCTGGTGTTTTCCGTTCTCGAAAATTTCTGCGGTTTGGCAATGGGCGCAGAGACGGTCAAAGGCGCTTCTACCGGAGCAGAAGCTGGCGTGGAGAAGGTCGAGCGCTGTATGCACGGGAATGGTCAGTGCCATAGCGGTCGATGTATGCAGCAAGAGTGTGCGCAACTCACGGCGGCGGCAGTTGGCGCAGTCCCATGAGAGCTCCGACGCGCGTGCTTGCGGTTGCCGAGAAGAGGGGGCCCGGGCAATTGCTGTTTGGTCTCCTGAGCAGGCGACGCCTGCCCAAAGAAGCTTGCCTGCATGACCTGCACGCGCCTCGGTTCCAATCCCAGCGTAGCGGCCCAAGGCTGCTGTGCCAGGCGTCTAGATGACGCTTCGAAATCCTGGCCGACTGGTGTCGGTGATTTTGTCGCTCGCAAGCGCGCCTGCGCAAAGCGTGGTGTGGCATCCTCGGTGTCACGTGCGGTGACTGGCTCAGGGCTTCGCAGCTCGCTGAGACGCATAGATGCTTCCGAATGCGCGTCCGCATCATCTGCGGGGTCGGGCTTTGCGGATGTGGCGCGTCTTGGTCTGAAAACTCCCGAGCCAACACTCTTCCTCGG
The DNA here is from genome assembly GCF_003144195.1 of Ceraceosorus guamensis. Lineage (NCBI taxonomy): Eukaryota > Fungi > Basidiomycota > Exobasidiomycetes > Ceraceosorales > Ceraceosoraceae > Ceraceosorus > Ceraceosorus guamensis. The sequence goes on along the minus strand of NW_020290003.1, from coordinate 307,560 downwards.
TGTGTTGACGCGTCGGGCAGCAGCTACTTTCGCATCTTCAGCCTGCATCCCCTCCTCATCTTCGTCGTCGTCGTCATCCAGACCGTACCTGCTCCAATGATCAACTTTGAAACGCCAGATGCCTTCTGCGGGATCGTAAGACTCAAAGTGGGCGCCAGGTACGGCTTTCAGCTTCGCGATCCTCTGCTTGACCCTAGCGTGCGAAGGATCGGTGATGTGTTTGCGCGTAGCCTTATCGAGCACCCAGTGACCTTGCAGGCTCACGAGCGCAGCATGGTTCAGTCCCTCGCCCACAGGTGGGTAATGCATCTCGTCGGGTTCGAAGTCGGCCAGCACGCCATCACCCAACTCGTTGGTGTCTCCAACGTAAATTTCCGCTTCTTTGGGGTACACCATCGTCTCGTGTGAGCGAATCACGACGATTCCACCTGCGATGAGGTTCAAATCAGGAACGCTCGAAAGGTCCACGGGCTCTAAAAACCGCACGGAGCCACTTCCGTGACGTCCCACAACAAAGTCCTTGACCGCAGAGAGCTCTCGCTTGCTGTAAGTCTGCAGAGTCGACACAGGCGGTGAAGTGTAGTAGTTCAAGGGCAAATGATCATCCCGGTCGGTAGTAGGAGCCGACGCATCGTCCTTGCGGTTCCTCGTCGAGGTAAGAGAGGGCAAAGCAGATGCCACCTCTCGAAGCGGTGGTCTGCTTGGGGTATCGACATCCGCGCCACTTCGTCCGCCTAAGACAGAGGTGTTGACGCTGGAGTCCGCAGCTCCGCTCAGACGGCTAGTGTCAGCCAAGTTTGGCCTACGGCTTGTCGCCACTCCTGCCTCAAGCGCGGGACTGAAGGCCACGCGCGGTGCTGACTCTTGACCCGGCGGAGCTGTTCCTCCACGTGTGCCAAACAGAGAGTCACCGCCAGGCGTGGCGCTCTTTCTAGAGCCTGGAGCCACACTTCCAGCTCTTGAGGTGGAGCCAAACAGAGATCTGGTGGAGAGACTGCCGCTTAGATTACCAGCATCGTCGTCAAGCACCAACCGACGAACGCTTCCACTCCTGCGATTGAAAGCCTGAAGCGGCAGTCCGGGGGAAGCTGCGCGGTTGCCATCGGCAGTCGGCAAATCATCGCTGAGGCCTCTGAAGAGGCTCTTCGCTGGGCTCGCTCGCGCGTTTGCGGACCCGTAGCCGAAGAGAGAAGGTGATCCTTCGCGGCCCGGCGTGTCCTCGCGAGTGCTGAATCCAGGCGTGGTACCGCGCAAACGGGTGAACCGCGCCGCGCCCTTCGTATTGGGGCTGAAAGGTCGGATAGCAGGGATAGCTTTGCGAGGCACTTTGTCAGCGCTAACGTTGAAAGGCAGGTACGGTTGTCGTGCCAAACCGGCATCGGGATCAGCTGCCTTGGGTTGTGCGTGCTGAGCAAAAAGAGCGTCGGTGCCGTACGGGTCTTTGACCAGGCTAGCTTGGAAATTCGGCATTTGAGGCTGCGTCGGCTGGGCTTGTGCAGAGTTGCCAAACAGAGACGTGCTAGAATTCTGTGTGTTTCCGAACAACGATGCGTTGCCAGCAGCCTGACTCTGGCCAAACAGGCCACCTGCACCTGGTGCTTGGCTCTGCGCACCAAACAGGCCTCCAGTACTCTGGCCTGCACCGGGATTATTGCCAAACAGACCACCGCCTGACGGCTGACCAGATGCAGCTCCAAAGAGGGACTTTGTGGCATTGTTCGCTCCGCTATTGAATCCACTGAACAGGCCACCGCCTTGCCCTGCGGGCGCATTATTGTTGTTACCACCAAATCCGCCAAAAGTCGATGCAGTAGACTGCTGCTGGCCGGGTTGTTGCTGTTGCTGATTCTGGCCGAAGAGACCACCGCTCGTGGCCGGCTTGTTGCCGAACAATCCACCAGAGCCGAAGCCAGAAGTTGCTGGCTGATTGGGTTGTTGACCCGGCTGCGACTGGCCAAAAGGCTGGGACGTGGTGTTGCCACCAAAACCGCCCGTGCTGCCGAAGCCGCCTCCCGGCTGACTGGTGGTCACTGGCTGACTTTGTCCAAAGAGGCCCTGAGATGGGGCAGCGGCGGATCCGGTGGTCGCACCGCTCGAGCCGAACGTGTTTGTCCCTCCGCCGAAGCTGAACGCGGGCTTGTTGGGCTGTGCTGCAGCTGCGGAGCTTGTGGCACCAAAAGAAAACGAGGGTGCAGTGGAGGCAGCAGGTGCCGCACCAAAGAGACCTCCTGGTTTGGGTGCCGAAGAGGTATTGCCAAAACCTCCAAAGGTACTTGTGCCTCCACCAAACGTCGAGGTGCCTTGTTGTTGGCCTTGCTGCTGCTGATTATTGTTTGCGCCAAAGCCAAACGTATTTTGCTGCTGTTGGGATTGTTGAGGTGCGCCAAAAGCATTATTGTTGGAGCCGAACAGACCTCCGGGTTTGGGTGTGTTGTTTTGCTGCCCAAATCCGCCGAACGAGTTAGCGGCAGGCTGCTGAGGCGTAGTGGTACCAAATCCTCCAAACGTGCCAGCTTGACCAGCTTGCTGGCCTGCATTGTTTTGACCGAAGAATCCACCGGTCTGCTGGCCTTGTTGGCTGTTCTGGCCAAACATGCCGCCCGTCTGTCCTGCAGCGGTGTTGCCGCCGAAGATGCCACCAGTCTGCTGTGGCTGCTGCTGCGCGCCAAACATTCCCCCTGCCTGCTGCTGTTGCTGCGGTTGTTGGCCGAATGGCGTGCTGTTCTGTTGCGGCTGCTGCGCGCCAAAGATTCCACCTGGCTGCTGCTGAGAGGTCTGTCCGAAGGGATTCGTCTGAGCAGGTACGCCGAATCCACCAATCGATGGTCCAGAATTGCCATTTTTGCGCCCTTGCTGGTAGTCTTGCAAACGCAATTCTTCGAACGATGCAGCTCTGTATGCAGGTGCCATGGTTATCGCAGTGTACTTGTAGTCGCCGACCTTGGAGTTGTTATTGTCCGACTCCGAAATGACCGTTTCGCGATAAGGTGGGTTAAGGGTACCCTGAGTGGGCATGGCTGCTTGACCTGCGAGCGCATTCGCTGATGCGAGCCATCATAGCGTCAGCAGCTGTATTGACTGGACACCAATCGTACTCACTGCCGCCGAAGATGCCGCCTTGAGACTGAGCAGGCTGACCCAGAGCATTGCCAGTGCTGCTTGGCTGATTGGAGCCGAAGAGCCCACCGCCGGCTGGCTTCTGCCCGAACAGATTGTTGTTGGCAGCTCCAAAAGCGGGCTGTTGGGCGGGCTGAGGGGCACCTGTTCAATCGCGCAACTCGGCTGGTGTCAGCCCTGCCGTCAAGCGCTCATCGATGCGATGACAAAGTATTCGTGTGCTGCGTCGTGCATTGTCTTTAGCTCAACAGCGCTTGAGCAATCACTCACCGAACCCAAAGCTCTGTGTCTGTCCGGTATTGGCAGCTCCGAAGGAAAATGTTCCAGCGGGCTTGTTAGCCTGGGCACCAAAGGTGGAAGGCTGCTGAGCGGTAGAAGCACCAGCACCGCCAAAGGAAAAGCTAGTAGAGGGCTGCGTCTGAGACGAGCTACCAAATGGATTCGAGGCAGCTGACCCAGCAGGCTGGCCAAACATCGGTTGAGCTGGTTGGCCAAATGCTGAGGAGACAGCAGGAGGGAAGCAAGGAGGAGCCGGGCGCAGATGTCAGAGAAGCAAAAAGAGGCGCATTTGAGGTGATCAGAATACGCGCAAGGACGCCTCCGCGAGTTTGCGCGCCGTCGGCTGTTGCTGAGTCGCTTTGAGATCTGCTCAGCGCTCAGAGAAAGAGAAGCTCCTACGCCCTGGATCGCGGCGGCGCCTGCTCCTCACTTGGTCAGCGCATGCAATCGGCAAGGATACTCACGATTACTGGCTCCCTGATTCTGCTGCTGTCCACCCCCAAATATTCCTCCACCGCCCTGCTGCTGCTGATTGTTGGCAGCACCAAACCCAAAACCCGTCGATTGCCCTGCTCCTCCGCCAAACATCTGGCCAACAAGATCGATAAGCAGTGGGTCGATGAGGTGGTGAGCGCTCGAAGGAGCTTCGGGGGAGTGTGAGAACCTCGTTCACTGAGTCAAAGCTCGCAGTCAGGTGAGCGGTAGGAGAGGATGAAGGGCAAGCTGATGGGCGAGAAGGATGTCCGTTGCGCCCAAGTCGAGAAGAGTCTTGAGTGACATGTGCTGTGCTGTGCCTACACAGAAACTCACGCGTTCCGCCGCTGATGCTCGTCTCTGCTGTGTGGAAGATTGAGCCGCATGCACGCGCGCCTGCTGAGCGCGCCCCACGCAACGCGCGCTCGGTTCTTCTGCTGCTGCTGCGCTGCGTGACGAGAGGGATGGAGGGGGCGCACGCGCAAGCACGTGGAAAGCTTTCACTCACGCTCTGGCTCACGCACGGGTGCGAGCGATGATCAGCATGCATGGCATACACGCATGCACGCGTACGCACTCATGACTTACTTGGTCGATCAAGAGCTTAGAAGATTCACAATCGTAACTCAATTGCCTGGGGTTCTCAGAGGTCATCGACTCATCGGACCATCGATGACTTGGAAACGACCCACGAACCGCACATTGATCTACCGTCTGGCCACTCGCTAGCCCACCCAAAAGCACCCTCGCTCTGTGCGCACATAGGTCTCCACCGGCGCTCGCTTACTTGCGATCGGTCGAACCGCAACCTCCGGTGCCAATTTCGATTCGAGCTGAGCGCTAAGCAGCAGCAATGTCCTCTGCGCTCTCCGGCGTTAGACCGCTGACCCGTCTGGGTCAGTCCAGCATTCGAGTCAGCTGTCCTTGTAGAGGTGCTGCTGCGCAAGCTCGACAATCCATCGAAGTTGGGCGATCATCTGGCACGATCGCAAATGCCAGGCACGCTCACTCAACACATCAAAGGGATCTCACGCCGATCTCAGCTCCATTCGCTCTTGCCGCAGCATCGAACAACGCCACATCTCGCTCATCTCTTCGCACCAATCTCATCTCAGCTCGATCCTTCTCCTCTGGTCTTGCAGCACGAGCGGACGTGCAAGATTCAGCCACAGCTCGGGCAGACTTGACCAAGCGCCGATTCTGGAACAAGGTGACGCTGTCCAAAGCCAAAGGTCAAGCTGCAGGATTGACGATCGAGTTGGACGGCAGACCTTTGAAAACTCCATCGGGCGCTCTGCTCGTCGTTCCGCAAGATAGACCTCTGCTGGCGAGCCTCATCGCTCGCGAGTGGGCCGAGCAGGAACGGATATTGAAGAGTTTCACCTTGCCTTTAGTCAGTAAATCGCGCAGTGTGGGAAGCTCTCCGATGCATGGACGCCGTCTGCATCCGCTCATTCTCGCACTTGACCCTACAGACTAGCTTGGCTGCCAGAGCTATTGACGGCTTTGCCACGCCCGAGGATAGGGAAAAGGTGTGCGATGATCTCATCAAGTATCTTGAAACGGATACGGTATGGTAAGTCAATGTGCAAACACATGTCGAAGTCGATCCTTTGCACGTGTCGGCAAGGCTGACAATCGTTCTTCTCTCGCTGAAGTTATCAAGAGGAAGAGCCGCCGGTGCTGGTTAAGCTACAGCAGGAGCACTGGGATCCACTCATCTCGTGGGTGCGCAGCACTTTTCAAGTCGAAGTCAATCCGATCACATCTCTGCTAGGTTCCTCCCAATCTCCCGACACCACCTCCAAGTTGAGATCTCACATTTCAAAGTACGACTCTTTGGAATTGGCAGCATTCGAAAGAGCAGTCATGTCCACCAAGAGCTTCATCATTGCTCTCAAACTCTTGGAAAATTCTAGAAACGCTACGGCAATTGAAGAAGCGGAAGAGTGGGGCGTGGAAGAAGCTGCACAGGCTGCTGAGGTGGAGGTCAAGAGTCAGACCGAAAAGTGGGGAGAAGTAGGTGAGTGGCTGATAAGCATCTAGCTTGGCTGTCATTTGGCAGCTTAGGCAGCTGAAGGCTCGAGCTGAAGCTTTGAATCATCGTCTTCGGACAACACAATCAGAGGACACGCACGATGTGGACCATGAAGATTTGCGGGCTCGGTTGGGAAGCGTCGTATTGGGCTTGATCAAGGATGACGCTTCTCTGTCAGAGCGGATCATTGACGCGCAGAACGCCTCTTGATGGCCAGCGCGGTCAACAAACAGCGATGTCATTCGTTATCCGCCGGACCTATCAGGTACACTTCATGTCGAATGCTGCTTCACAAGTCGACCACGCATATGCCTAATCTCAGCGCCATCATCTGCGTCTCGCAACCCCAAAAGGTGGCCAATGACATTGTGAAGGGCAAAGAGAGAGTGTATGTCCGTGTTGGACCTGCACCGCGAGAATCAACCAAAAAACGAGGGATAGACAAAATGGCGGAACGTGGCTTGACGTAGTGAGTCCTTCACAAAACCCAATGAAAGCCAAATCGCAGACGACAAGACCACGGCTGGTTTGATCCTGATCAGAAAGCTCCGCTTCCCGTGAGATTGAGCGGGTCCTACTGTCTCGACGAATGGTGATGCTGATGTGGAGCTTGCTGCTGCGGTTGCAATCCCCTGCCGATCATGCTACGATTGAAGGAGTCGAACTCATCCGGTGTATCGGCTGCAGCAGCCAGTTCTGAGAAGGGAGGCAGCTGCTGATGTTGCTGTGACGCCGCTCCGGCTCCCTTGGCGCCCACTTGAAACATCGGATTGACACCGCCCGCGCCGGTCTGCATCGTCATCTGAGGCTGAACCGAAGCGACGTTGAAGGGCGGAAACTCTACACCTCCATGACTCGATCCTGCGCTTCCACGCGACATTCCCCTTGGCAAATTGTTCGACGACCGCCGCCTCATACCGCTCCTCGGCCTTCCAGGTGTGGCTGGATGGGTACTGCCACTGCCGCTTCCACCAGAACTGATGTAGTCGTTGTTGCCGCTTCCAGCAGCTATTGGAGGCAATGGCGGAGCAGAAAAATTGTAGGGAGACGTGGTGCCTCCTGTCAGCCCATACGGATGGAAGCGGGGAGCAGCAGTGTGATGTAGAGGAGAAGCGGATCCAGCTCTATGCAGGGAGCCACGTGCGCTGCCGCGGCTTACAGATCGCCGAGTGGCTCCAATGTTATTCGGTCCCGGCGAGGCACTTCCTGGTGTTCTGGCGCGCATCTCAGCCAAGTTTGCGCCAGCGAATTGGTTCTCCAACGAGCTCAGAGAACGATTGTCCCCGGCCTGTCTGGCCGACTCAAGTGATGTCATGAAGCGGCCAGGCTGATGATCGATGAGGCTTGGTGCGCTTCCCACTGAGATGGCTGATCCTTGTCGGTGAAGGTGTCCAGATCCGGGATGATGGGGTCGCTGCGACAGAGGATCACTTCGCTGCGAGGTAAATGTCGCCATGGACCCCCGGCGTGGATCCGACATCACACCATCCAAAGAGCTCATAGAGTGATCGTCGTCCGCATCTCTGCGCCTGGCTTTGGCTCGGAAAGAAGCATCGCCATCCCTGGCCTGCCAAGCAGCGCTCATCGAGCTGTTCTGATACATGGAGGTTGGCGGGGTGCCATAGTTGTTCGTGAAGTTTGAGCTCATTGGTGAAGGTCCACCACTGTAGTCCGAACCCGAGACTCTCGGTCCGCCGGAAGTCGGGGAAGTGATTCCTGACACCCCCATCGGTTGTTTGCCTCGCGCTTTGTCGCTAGGTGACATGGATTGCGTCACGGCATCACCCAGCCACTCTACCTGCTCGCGGCTGTTGCTAGAGGCTAAAATTTGGTTACGCTTCTGCATGACGGCTCGTGCGCGATCACGAGCTGCCTTCTCTTGCGCCAGACGTTTCGCCTTTTCGGCCTCTCGGGCAGCCTTTTCCGCCTCTTTCTTTGCTTTCTTGGCATCCTTGGGCGTCGCATGTTCAGCCGCGATCCGCTGTGCTGCTGTTGGCTCGTTGATGTTGGAATTGGAGCCTGAATCAAGCGCGATCGGTGCACCATGTGCCTGAGCTTGGCGGGGGGCACCCGCTGCTTGCGTCTGGGCCGGCGTCTGCGACGACCTTCCAAATACGCTCATGCCGCTCCAGCCTTTACTTCTTCGCCTCTCGCCAGAATACTCTGCGGTACCAGTCATGTCCTGAGACATGGGTTCGTTCCCACTGATTCCAGCTGCAGCCGCAGCCGCGGCCTGCCTTCGACGATCTTCTTGCTCCAACGAAAGCGATAAAGAGTCGTCATAGACCGTTCTCTGACTGCTAGATGCAACCATCCCCCGCGCTTGTTGCGGTCCGCGACCACCGAGCTCGATAGGAGGCGCATGCATGCGCTGTCGCGATAGCGAGTCGTCCAAATGCATCGAGGCGTGACTTCCCGAATAGATCGATGCAGACTCCGGAAAAGCGGGATATTGCGACATGGACGAGTCGCGAACCGACGGGCCAGCCACTGGCGCCCACTGAGTCATATCTCCAGGTCCCTGTTCTGAGTAAGGCGAAGTCGCTGTCTGGCTGACGGGTCCTAAGCGAGCCTCAGCTATCATTTCTTGCATTGTATGCTGCGCCTGAGGATAGAAGGGCACGCGATGCTCCGCAGACGGCGCACCGGGCATTCCTCTAGCTGCCTGCGCTTTGCTAGGCAACTCTGGTGCGCCAGATTTTGCTCCAAACGCTAGCTTGCTGGATTGCGGCTGGTTGGAGTGAGAGGGCGGAAGGGCGCGCTGTGGAGATGCAGGGTCAACAGCCATGCGATCTGCCGGAATCGGTGGGGGATGCGCTTGCGGCACTCTCTGCGATGGCGTCGGCTGTGGTGCAGGAGCTCGAGCTTGAGGAGGTAGCAGACGAGGCGCGACTTGCGTGTAGTAAGGATGCTGCATGCACTGAAGTGTAGTCAAGCGGGCGTCGGGGTCGTATCTGATCAAGTCCTGCACGCATTCGATGAGCAGCAGGGGCACATTCGACTTGAAGAGAGCAGCGAAATTAAAAGGTTTTGCCTGACAAATCACTGGGTCCAAGGTCAACAATTTTCTGTGGATCGCAAGAGCCTAGCGGTGCCACCACTGTGGCTCCTCTCGGCTAGTCCGACGAATGCGAGGAAATGAAGGAAGACTACTCACCTTTGGAAAAGTGAAGCCGACCTGCCGCGCCATCTCTATTCCCCCAGGCCAATGGCCACCACCGCGCACGCGCCCACGGCTGTCCTTGCCATACTCCGCCGAAGGATCACCCAAAACATGGTTGATCTGCATCACCTGGTCCACTTCACTTTGCCCCGGAAAGAGTGGCTTCAGAGTGATCAGTTCCGAAAGGATTGTACCCAAAGCCCACATGTCGACTGGGTTGGAATAGTCGCGGGAGCGCAGCAGCACTTCGGGTGCCCGGTACCATCGCGTCGAGACGTATTCCGTGTATGGCGGCTTGCTCGCTGTCTCTCGTGCAAGACCAAAATCTGCCAGCTTCACGATCACCACAACATCCTTGTCCGGCTGTTGTGGAGTCTTCGAGAGGACAGGATCCAACACGTTGACTGACGGATAGTCGGTGAGACCGGTAGTCGTGATAAGGAGATTCTCTGGCTTCATATCGCGATGGAAGTAGCCGCTTTCATGAATGTGATGCAGCCCTCGAATGATTTGTTGAAAGATTGACGCCAGCAAACCTCCAGCCAAGGGACGTCCTTTGCGCGATTTGATCAGCTGGTACAGATTACCCTCCATGCACTCGAACACGAAGTGTAACTCCTTGGTTACCGGCATCAGAAAAGCGTCGTATAGTGGGATGATGTTGGGGTGAGCCGTGATCTCAAGCAGAGACTGTAGGAGATGGGTAGGTGTGCAGGGGGGGGGGTTTCAGCAAGCGCTGTCAGAAGGAGATCAAGGCGTGCAAGAGCTGGACCCAAGTCGACTCGCGTAGCAGCCGTGTCTGAAGAATCCGCTCCGGTGGTCTCCCTATCCCGCACATATGCGCCCCTTGTCTACAAGTCACGTACCTTTAGCTCTTTCAGCGTCATGCACTCTTCCCAACTCTTGAACTGCTTCTTCATCTTCTTTATAGCGACGAGTCTTTTCCCGACGTACTCCGGTCTTGTGGTTGGGTGTTGCATCGGACTGAGCAGAGTACCTGACGGCAAGGGCGAGTGCCAATCCGCCAGACACACAGTTCCAAAGGACCCATCTCCCACGTCTCTAATCACAGTGAAATCTCGCGTGCCTTCCCTCATCAGTGTAGCTGCTGTAGTGACGGGTCGAGATGCGCCTGGAACCTGTAATCGTGGTTCAGATGGACCCGTTGGAGTAGGGTCGTGGGTGTCCATGGACTGGCCAGGTGCGGCCAGACCATTCGTTGCTCGGGTCGCGGAGGATGCACTCGCATACGCGTGACCATTGATCCCTAGCGCTGGCGATCTTGAGGAGCTGGGACCCGCGTATGCCGCCATGCTGCTGGATGGTCCAACGAGGGGAGAGGCGCTCCCACGCATCTCATGGTCAACCATGACCACTAACGTGGCGCGCAATGTGCGGTAGGCGCTAGGATCGGAAGGCGGGGAGGTGGGGACCTTCAAAGACGTCGTGCTCCAGATCGGGTCTTGAGCAGCAGCGAAGTTGACCAAATGACGCGATGAAGTTGCGCGTTGCGCTGCCGACCTTGATGTGACACGCCGCCGCCGAGCGATCAGGCGAGAGTCGCGCTGATGACCAAGCGCGTGCTTTTCGCTAATGAACGGGGCTGAAGCAGCAGCAGCTGCGAGATGAGTTCGTAGATGACACTAATGATGAGCCGGGGCGGACCACTGCTGGCAACGATCACACCGCGTGGGATGGGCAATCCCAATGCGGAAGGCGGCGAATGGAGGGATTATTGGTGGGTAAGCACTACTATAGTATGATGGCGGCTCCTGAGGTATTTTGCGGGCTGATGATTCATCTACTTGAACACCGGTACTAGGCTTTGTGTCGCTGCACGGGTTCAGAAGGCTGATGGGATGTACTTCTGTTCTCCTGCTGCTCGGTCAAGCGATCGAAATGTATGCGCCGAGGTAGAGAAAGACAAAATAGCTACGACACTTTCATGTCAATATCTGAACGGGGCTGAGAGGGGAAAGATAGCAACGCGTTGCGGACGTGGTCAGCCAGAGACAGTCACTGCCTGATCAAGATGGCGCGTCGAGTATGAGAAGAGCTCGTGATCCTGCTCGACGTGGGCAAGAGCTTGCGACTACCTCGGCGCACCTTAGACGAGAAGAGCGCATACATGCTCAAGTCTTGGCCGGGCGTATTTGCATGCAGCTGCAGCCACTGCCTTGCAAATGCGATGCTCGTCACCGGGAGCGGACCCCCATACGACATTACACCAGCAAGGTGGCGATCGCAAGCATACAGATCCCGCGAAGCCCCTTCATCTATATATGACGATACCGCGGCCAAGGCGGCGGCTTCGCACGACCGGGTCTACACGGCCCAGGGGCCGCCTACGTGTAGGTACCCACCCTTCAGCAATCACCACTTACTCACGTCGGCAATGCTATGAGCCCTCAGCTTCGTGATAGTAGATGTGGTGTCGATGATATGGGTGTGTAGAGCAATGACCTGCCTCGTCGCTTCACAATTGCTGCCTTGCACTGCACGCGCAAACGAGTGACACCGCCAACTCGTGGGACCCACGCTGCGACGTTGGTGGTCTGTGGTAAGGTGTCGGCAGATTGGGGCGGCCAGATGCAGCGAGACTACAGGTGTTGTGGAAGTATGACCACACGCAAAGTGCGAATGAGATGTCAGGGCGAAGTATGAAGGTGGACGTGCTGCATAGCAGATGCTCCTCGCCGATTGACGTTCCGACGGCGCTTCCTTTGATCTCCGCTATAGCTGCTGCTTACAGCAACTCCAACCTCATGTAGGCAGACCGGTGTATGGGCACCAAGCAACAGCTAGCAGCCAAGCCCAAGTCATGCAAATGCGGGTGCGGGACGGCACGCGCCTTTACGCACGCGCGTGCGCGCACGCGCTACATTTACTCATATGGGGCTCATGCAAAGGGCGTGTGACGTGCAGCAAAGACCCGAGCCAGCTCTGCTTACCAGCACCGATCCAGCAGGGGCGACCGGTCACGATCTGATTTGTGAGTTTTTAATCAAAATGTAAATCGTAATTGAGAATTTCGAATTTAAATGAGAGCCAAAAACAAATCAAGGTCTTGATTGATGTGGTCTTTGCGAGCACACCGTCGTTAGCGTGGGTCTGCGCTTCTCGCCTGCGAAGAAGCCATGAGCGCAGGATATGATTCATGACTGTGCGCAGAGGCCGGGTCTAGCAACGTTGGGAATCAGACTCAAGACGGCTTGAAATGTACCATCAAGCCGCTGGAACAAATCTCCCGACTAGCTGGGAGATGATGTGACTAAAGTGATTTGGTATGGTCACTCACAGTCGTGGATGATCAGTATAAACAGCAGCGAGCTCGTCGCGCTAGCGGTGGGCGGGAATTGCTCCCTACTATCATGCCCAGCGCAATCAAAGGCTCAAAGCGATGTCAGCAGAGCAGGTGTGTCCTCGGACTCGGATGCGGCGGAGCAGCAAAATCCAAGAGTCAAAGCGTCGGCCTCGTTGAGCTTCAAAAAGGCTGACAGTGGTGACTGCCACACTGCGTCATGCACCGAGCTACATGCTCAAAAAGCAGGCTTTCTTGGCAGGCCTGGGGGCTAACAACTCACAGACTACCGGTGTGACGATGACTCCAGGAAAAGGAGGATCGCTGAAGGCGGCAATCAGCAATCAAGAATCCTAACCGATTTCACGACCCGACAAGGTTTGAAGAAGAGGCGCCAGCGGGCCGATATGAAAAATGTGCGCTGGGATGCCTGTGCTCCTCTCTGCACCCGACTGCCCTAGCGGCTCGCTTAGCGTCGTTTCTTCAATTTTTCCTGTCGACTGCCAAAATGGGGTCAATATCCACAGGACGCAACAGCTCAGTCGTGAACATTTGTAGGAATTATTTATACCCCAGACCCGTGCAAATGATTAGTTCCCTTGAGCAGAGGCGAACAATCAAAATATTCAAGATTACGAAGACACGATATCACGTGAGTGGGTTCGAGCTCATCATGTCGATTGAGCGTCCACTCATGACTCTCGTCGGTCACATCGAGATCAACTATTGACTGCTCATCATGCCGTGATCTACTCGACTTCCCTCAATCAATAGTCTGACTGCCGTTTCAGAAAGCAGCACGCTGCATGACAAAGACGAAGCAATTATTCACGATTGAGTCAAGTGCCCTTCCAGGCAGGAGCAGCCTGTGATTTAGCGATGGAGCATTTCGTGATTGATTGCCTTCGGCAATCTCGCCTCTTATCGACAAATGCAGTGGGGAAGGTGACCAGCAGCGCGCCTGCGACTACACCACTATTCCCTTCTCAGAGCTCCAGGCATGAGTCCCGGCGCTCTTGACTCGGGCATCTGTCGGTCTTCGGCGAGCGATGCAAGGGTTCAGCAAAGGGTCGTGAAACCTGAGTTGCGAGGTGCCCACTTTGATGAGCTTGTTGCAAATTGGCAGGGAGGGTCTGCATGGAGGGTGAAGAAAGCGGCGCAACGCGCCAGCTAGGTCTTGACTCTTTCTATCGATTAAGCATTCACATCCATCATTCATTCATTCACGATTCGCGATGATTGAGCCTTGATTGCCATTTTGATTGCGATTGCGCTCGCGATTCACGTGGTTATGGCTATCCTCACACGCTTCTGATGCTCATCGTCACGATCACAAGAAATCGCTGTGAAATTCAGGGCCTGACTAGAGCCGCACTGGTGAGGCTTGATTTGAGGGGTTCACCTTTGTCTGAGCCTTGCAACGGGTCGCGAGTCAAGAGTGCATCAGCAGTCATGCATGCAGAGTGCCATGCATTGTTCGTGAAGCAGATCGAGACGCGACGCGTTAGATGCTCGCGTCACCGACACCAGCCCTGCTGCATGCTTGACAGCCAAACTGTTTTGAAGCATCCGAGCGTTGCGGTATCACGTGCGGCATGATAGCCCCCTTCTGACCCGGCCACACGATGGTGGAGCCAGCCAAGTCGAAGTTGCTGGACGCTGGGGGTAGGTATAGATATGATGTTAAATATGGCTGCTCATGACAAATTCCTGGCCACACAGACGCTCTTGACTCTTCTCGACTTCTTGGCTGGCACACAAGATTCAAGATTCAAGATTGAATGCTGTGCCGGTACCAACACCGTGGTGTTCAAAGTCACGGCTGTATCAAACTGACTCGTAAATAACCACGAATTTTGAATCGTGAATTTGAAAGGCACATGCTGCATCGCTCAACAATAAATCAAGTGCTATATAGCTGCTGCATGCGAGATGGTCAGTGCGCAGCGGCATTGGCCAATTTAAGCTCAGCAATCTGGATCAATAGCGCACACATGCACAATATCAGAGGATGCGGCTCCTTGCATGCATTCAAGATTCAGGTGTAGCACAGCGCTGCGCCAGTCAAGAAGGATTCAAATTATCAGTCAGGCTCAATTTCATGCGAATGGCGCTGCATGCATCGCGAGGAGAGCAGCAGCATCAGCTATGCCGCATGTTGTTGGAATCGCCGACACAGCCATCTGATTTGTCGAGTAGACCCGCCCGAATAAGAAGCACACTGGCCAAACTGCGCGCTGGCTGCGCGCGTGCGCGCCTTGTGCTGGTGGCGATTTGCAGCTGTCCAGTCTGTGGGAGTGTTATGTGGCGTGGTGCGGTGCGGTGCGGTGCGGTGCGGTGCGGAAGGGCGGGTACATCTGATCAGGAAGAGAACGTTTGTTCATTTTGACTCGTGACTCAAAGATTCGTGATTGCTGATGATGTGACTCTGGACTGCAGTTAGATGGAAACGATGCTCACTTGCCGTTCCACCAAGATCCATGCGTGGCCTTCAGTCAACGTCGCTCGAATAATACAAGCTCAATACTCTGACTGCAGTGATCATTCAACTTGACGACTTTCACGTGTGGGGACTTTGCAAGCCTTTTCTCTCTCAGACCAGCACTCAGATCGGCGATTGCAACACCACGGAACATTCAGCAAGCTCACTGGTTCGCCGCGACCTTGCGCAACGATCATTCACTCTACTTACTCTAGCTACTGGCCGGCGTGGAAATCTCGATTATTCGCTTGTCCTCTCGCCCTCATCTGCCGAACAGACCTTTGCTGCTGATCGCGGCCAGCAGCACGTATCTCAACGATGCTTCTTGGACTGTTTGGCGACAGCCAATCGCCTTCGGTCAAGATCGATTGGTCGCTCTACGGCGGAGCCGAGTCAACACATCCACCAGCGCGCACAACAGCTTCCTACGCCTCGTCTTCACGCTCCGCATCCGCGTCTGTTTCGGATGACTCGACTTCGGACTACGAAGTGGATGCTAGCTTGCCATCCCTTTCGCGCTACCGAGCCCGCCTCAGAGGGGATCAGAGCGATACGACCGTCTCTGATGCGGAAGATGATACCAAGCCACCCCCCACCACTTCGACTGGCATTGGAGAGCGACTGCTGAAGAACGAGGCCGGACTGGCATGGTTGCCGCCCATTTCTGACCCGCAAGATGGGGCGGACTTTCTTTGGTTGTTGACCGAAGAGCCTCATCGTTCGAGACGAAAAGCGATCCTCGCGGCGCACCCCGAGATCAAAAGATTGATGGGTCACGAACCTTGGACAAAATGGATCTCGTTGGCGGTCTTGCTGCTCCAAGTAGGCATGGCCTTGACGATGGGATTCCTGCAAGTACATCCGCTCAATTGGAAGTTCTTGCTGGCTGCTTATGTGATCGGGGGAACTGCGAACCAGAACACTTTCCTGGCCATCCATGAGATTACTCACAATCTGGCCTTCAGAAGCATTCAAGCTAACAAATGGTGGGCGATTCTGGTCAATTGCGCCATTGGCGTGCCCTACGCTATGTTGTTCAAAGTGGGTTGGTCGGCGAGCGGCTATGCGCTGCTACCTCCCTTCTCTGACCATCTACAGTGATCACCCTGCAGCCCTATCACATCGAGCACCACAAGCATCTGGGAGAAGAAGGTATGGACACGGATCTCCCCACCAAGCTGGAGCTGCTTTGTCTCAAGAATGTGCTTGGCAAAGCCTTCTTTGCGTGAGTGTGCTCAATGGTGCGCAGTGCTGCCGCGCCTCCGCTTCTGACAGGCAGGTCTACGAACTACCTCAGCACCTTTCAAATTTTCTTTTACGCTTTGCGCCCGGGATTCGTCAAAGCGCAAAAGCCCACAGTGTGGTTGTTTGCCAATTTTGCGGTGCTTCTGGCGTTTGACTTTGCCTTGATTCAGACTGCTGGGTGGTATGCCATGTTCTACCTGCTGGAGAGCAGCTTCTTTGCTGGTAGCCTTCATCCCTGCGCTGCTCACTTCATTGCCGAGCATTACATGTTCGCCGGCGTCCAAATGGAGACGTGGAGCTATTATGGTCCGCTGAATGCGCTGGCGTACAATGTGAGTAAGACCGGGCTGCGGAAAGCGAAGGGAATGTGGCCGTCGGCGATGCTGAGATGTGATGCTGTCTACAGGTCGGCTACCATAATGAGCACCACGATTTTCCATCCATACCTTGGTCTCGCTTGCCAGCGCTGCGAGCGGCAGCGCCGGAGTTCTACGACGTCTTGCCATGCCACACCAGCTGGCCTCTCGTCACTGTGCAGTTCATACTGGGCACAGATTCTGGTCTGTACGCGCGCATCAAGAGACTCTCGAAGAAGGCGGGGTGCAAGGCTCTCGAGGGAGCCAAAGAAGCCGTCGGCGCTGCTGGTGGACCGACAGACGTTCAGGTTTCTAATGATATGGCCCACAAAGCTCAGAAGCAGCACGACAAGAATGCTTGAGGCTAGTGTCCATCTACCATCGTGAATGCTATCTTTTGGGTCACTCAAGTACGGTACGAGAAGCAAGCAGTCCCGACATGAGTTCCGCACGCTATCGCGTGCGATGTATGACCGTCCTGCCCAAATAGCACCTCCAGTCAGGCGCGCTGCAGTAGACTTCGGGCGAGGATTGCATTGTCGCTCCGCCTGAAGAGCTGCATTGACGTGCTGTCAAAGCACATCCACATCATTCGTGGCGCGGTGTTGAGTATGAGCCATTATCAAACACGAGTTGCGAACGGCGCCCACGTCACGCGACGCGTAGCAAGCGCTCAGCTCGCCTATTAAAGGTGGGTCGCGGGTGTGCGAGTCTGGTGCGACGAACTCACACTAATGATCATGGCTGAGCTAAGGAGGACATGACTGCGCGATTTGTGTCACCTTCATCATAGAATTGCCATGGGCGACTGGTTCTGCGATGCTGCGGCGCCACGCAGCACTCACGACTGACCGCATCACGATCACGATCGCGTTTGCAGCTGCGCACGCTTTGAGTGGGCGCATGCATCTGTGAAACGTGCTCCGGAATTGTGAACAGTTTTGAAGTAGGAAAGTATTAGTGTATGTAGCCCTTGTTCACATTTGCGATTCAGATGGTCTTCCATTGGGGAAGCAAGGTGGCGGTATATACTCACGATGGTCAGCGGAAGCGTTCGTCACCCCAGCCGCGTGCGCCCCTCACACCCGAAGCCGTGGCCCATCTCGAGGAAACAGGAGCTCGTATATAGTTTGCTCATGCGGCACGCACGCACGCACGCACGATATTGAGCGACGCGCGCGCGCCCTTGCAGATTCCAAAAGTTACGAGACGCGTCTTGACATTCAACCATCACATCCTCGTCAAAGGGCAAGAGAGGGAAGCTTGGACAGCGCTCTTCTCCTTTCAAGATCTCGCTCGTATTCGGGAAAGACTCTTTTTGATTAGAGATCAAGGTGAACACGGTGCCCATTGCTGAGAATACTTGGACTCTATAAGTAGGCGAATTATTGCGCTATGTCTGGAATTCCCCAGGCATCAGCTGCACCATCCGGGTCGGGGTTTGCGAAGCCGAACGCGGTCGAAGTGCGACGCGCTGTTGCATCCCAAGCATTGGTGGGGTCGTCAAGCGCGTCCGATCGAACAGCAAGAGCGCAATCTCTAGCAGCTATGGACTCCACATCCGGCCCGTCGAGTGGTCAAATCAGGAAAGGGCCTCTTGCACAAGTTCCGCCCGGCTCCATCGGATCGGTAGCAATGACCACAAAGTCGACTTCGTCCCCCGGAAGCGCTTCGCCGAGCAGCTCTGCCACGATGCCTTCTGTACTTGCACCTGGGCCCGTCACCGGCGCTTCTTTGCCGCATCCTCAGATGCGCCCACGTGCTACCGAACAAGAAGGCTGGACATCGAATGGAGCGCCGCCAATGATCCCGCGAGCGCCAGCAAGGAAGGGTGCCATGGACGACTTTTTGCGCTCCTATCCTCGTCCCCCTCCGCGTCGAAGTCCGGATTACGTCGCACGAAGAGCAGCTACAAACACGGCCATGTCCCCTTCGGGACTCGCTGCAAGCGCGTCAGAATCTGCTCCTGTGCGCCCTGCGCGCCCTGCGCGTCCTGCGTGGGACACTCAACTTGACATACCTGCAGTCGAGGGCTTTGAGACAGAGATTTTGCCTCCGCCACCAACCTTACCGAACGACCCGGCATACCCGCCCTTGGCACCAGACGCACCCCCAGAATCGGCCGTGCCAGTGGCCAAGAAAAAGGGTCAGAATTCGGGCGCGACCTCGTTTACACCTACTTCATTTACCCCTCATTCCGGCGCAAATGGTTCCCGCCAGATGATTCTGAGTGTAGACGAACAGGGCCGAGTCAGAAAGGGTCCGGCCATTCCGGACGGCTTGAGAGCAATAGTCGACGGAACGTTCTGTACACTTCAGAAACCGCTTTCGAAGCCCCATAAGCGTTTGCCGTTCGTATCGCTACCGTTGGAAAAGCGAGCCTCGGTGGGAAGCTACACACGGGCTGACTCTGCCGATCTTCTTCCCCTTCCAACCAGCATACACAGAGAAGGGCGGCCTCATCGGGGCAAGCCACTGCCAGCGCAACCAAACACAAGGACGAATGGGGCGCCAACAGAATCTGGACAAGGCAGCGACGCGGTCAAGATCAAGTCGGAGCCCAACGCTTCCCCTGCGGTGCCCTTGATTCCGCTCCCCGAGCACGAGCACAGTAACGACAAGGCCTCGACCACCTCGCCCGCTCCTCGATTAGCTCGGAGCGTTTCTGAGCTCACTGCAAGCGATGTAGGCGGTCCAGCAGATGGGGCTTCGGTTGCGTCTGAGGATACGGTGGCGTTGGAGGAGGATGTGGAGGCTAAAGGGATCGATGAAAAGGGAAATCTTGTCATGCATTCGCTAGACAGCGGTATAGATGTGGCGTCCGCAAAGGGAGACAATCGCAAAAAACGCAAGCCAATGAGGAAGGATAGAGAGTCGGCGGCCTCCTCTGATCTCACAGAGTCGTCGCCGGCGCCCGTCGGTGATGTTATCATCACGAACAGCCCTCGCGGAAGACCTTCTCGAGCGGCTGGCTTGGCGGGGGCAGCAGCCAGCACAGCTTTCATGAATTCGCGCAGAAGAGGTTTCAAGCAGCCAGAACCCCTGGCCACCACTTCGACGCGCCCGTCTGAAACGCTTTTGCCACGCGAAGCGGGCGCGATGCAACCCTCAATTTCGGGAAGCGCTGCTCCACAAGGCTCTGCTTCGTCGATTTTGAGCGACTCGGCATCAGGTCCTGTCAGCCCAAAGGGGGCGAGGGGTGCTTCAAGCAGCATCTTGGTTCACCCACGCGGAGTCGACAGCGCAGATCATCAAGAGGTAAGTCCTGGCACCGCTACCCCTGCGATTTGTCTTAGTGCGCTTGCGAACCGTTTGCCATCCTCTGATCACTCTTACAGCCGAACAACGAGCATTGCGAAACTTGTGCTGGATCTGGTCATCTACTCTGTTGCGAGGGATGCAGTGAGTTCGAGCGTGAAACGCTTGTCTCGAATTCGTCGACTACCGAGAGCTCACTTGGTACCGTCCTCAATCTCTGTCTTCGCAAGCCCGCTCCTTTCACTTCGCTTGCTTGAATCCTCCTTTGGACATTGACGAGAAGCCTGCAAGTTCCACCCCCAATGGCGTTCCGACAAACGCGAGCACAGACGAAGCGTGGTATTGCAACGTTTGCAGAGCTCTCAGGGTGAGGCGCGCGAATTGGCTGCTGGAGGTACCGGCTCACGAAGCTCTCAGGTGGCGAAGGCCCCTTGCTGGCGCAGCAAGCTGAGGCGCACATCTTTGGCTGCGCTCGTGCGGCAGGACGTGAAGACGCGCGCGTGTTGTTGACCCCGGCCGATGCGCGAGCGGGCACTCGGGGAGCCAGCGACGCGGCGCGACGCGTGGCGCAGTTTGCTGCTGATCCCCGGCTGCGAGAGGCGCGCTTGGCGATTGGTGACAACCAGGCGCCAGCGGCAGGGACTCTTTGAGTCTGCAACCAAGGCTCGAGCTCAATCTGAACACCGCGGGCGGGTGGCTGGTGCGCTGCTCATTTCAATCGGCCTCTGATCGAGCCTCCCCCAAGAGCTTTCCTTGTCGTCATTTCCGCTTACTGACACTGGCCGCGTTTGTCATTCTGCAGAGAGGAAAACAAAGGAAAGCGAAAGGCTTGTTTGGCTCGCTGCTGCAGAAACTTGACAGCGAGAATCCGAGCGACTTTGTGCTACCTGCTGACATTCGCGGTCATTTCAAAGGCGGTGGGTGGACGTCCCACAACCTTTGGACGAAGGACGCGATGCTGACATAGTCCATACACTTGCATCCGGCAGTCACCGCTCACCCTGACGGCTCATATCTCAATGCTACACTCGTGCGGCCTCTGAGAATCACGTGAGTCGTTGTGCCGCGACGATCGATTTTGCTGCTCCGAACTCTTGCTCACCACTCTCTTGACGCCGCGGAGCAGCAAGGCGGGCATTATCGATGAGAGGGACCCTTACAAGCTCAAAGACAAGCAGGGCGCTTTGGTACTCTGCTACCACTGCAAAGGGTCTGCGATGCCGGAAGATCGAGATGCGCTCCTGCATGCTCACATTGATGCAAGAGAGAGCGCCAAGACCGCATCGCCGCAGCGTCTGAAACGGCGTGCTGGATCGTCACATCATCCAGTGGAAGCGCCACCGCAAAGCGCAAAGGCTCCCCGGGTCGCATCGGAAGCTAAAGCCGAAGCGCTCAGAGCAGTTCCCTTCGAGGTCGTCGCTGCCCTAGCAAACAATGAAGGGAAGGGGGACGCAGAGGGATGGCGTAGAATCGTGTCCTGCGATTTTTGCTCCTTGCATTGGCATCTCGATTGCGTTGATCCTCCATTGATCAGCATGCCTCATGAGACCCGGAAGTGGATGTGTCCGAACCACGTCGACCAAGCGACGGTGAGTGCGACGGGGGACGAAGACTCCTCGAGGCTTTGTGTTGATTTTCCCCTTGCACAACAAGCCACCACCTCGAGTGCCAAAAGTCACCGCGGCACAGCAACAGGTCGTCGATTTGCCCGTGCCATCTGCAGCTAGCATCGGTCCGGGCAGGCATTACCGAACACGTGTCCGCAACAGCGGCCTCATAGACATCATTCCGGATCCCTTGGATGACATTTTCGATTCATCGAGTGGCAAAAGACGTAGCAGCAACGCGTGGATGCTGGATGATGTCGACGTCGATGAAGATGATGAATTGGACAAGTTGGGACACAAGGTCAAGCTGCGCATACCTGAGCGCGTCATCTTGTTGGACTTTTGGCAGCGCGCCCGGCACAATCGCGCTCTATTGCAAGGGACGCGGGACAAGCACACGTGAGTTTGCGTTTTACTTCATGACTCTCTTGAGATAGCACGTCAGCTCATTTGGATAATTTCAGTGTGGCTGCCGATTCAGGGCTGCAACTGTTGGCTGAGATAGCCAAGCAGGAGCTACCACCCCCTGCTTTCAAGTATCAATCTACCATTGAGGTACGCGTTGAGGGTGCCCCCGACTCGTGGTGTGTTGCTTAGCTTAGCCTCAGATTTTCCTCCAGGCTTTGACGTCTCCCGTGCCACCCATGGACGCACAAGAGTCGAGCGTTCGCTCCGACCCCCAAGCCGTGCCGGCGCCATTTTGCAAGGAGATCTCTCAAGCCGTCATGACACTACGGCGCAATCCAATTGCCCGCGGGGAGCACGCACGTTCCGAAAGCCCTCTCACCGATATCGACGATGGGGCCGTTGTCAAGCAGTCGGCGCCGCACGTCCGAGCTTCCAACTCTACTGCAGACCGCTTGACAAATGGCGAATCCAGCAAGGTCGAGTCGACAGCTGGGCGAGGCTTGCGCATCAACGGATTAGGCGCAGTGATGGGAGATGGCCTTGAAGAGATGCTGGAAGCTGCGGGCTTTGGCGAAAGATCTACTGCTCAATCATCAGACGGGCCACCATCCACACCGCAGCGCTCGACGCCCAGGCGAGCTGCCGGGGCAGCAGCGGCAGCGGCGCTCATAACGACACCGAGTCATGATCGCCACGCACCGCAAAAGCGCAAGCTGATCAATGGTGACTTGAGTCAAGACTCTGCCGCGAGCACGCCGCAGCGAGGCCTTGCGAAGAGGTCCAAGAGGAATCACGATGGTGCGGCTGCGCCTCTGGACGGCTTTGCCCACCAAGAGGTACAGGTGTCTCCGCCTCTGGGAAAAGATCAGCAGGTGCAGACGCTGATTTCTCGAGGCACTGACCAACAAGTGCAAGCCTCGCCGGTAGGAGCGGCTGCTTTGGACGCAAAAGTCTCGCCAGAAGAAATTGAATCCCTGCTAGCGGTTCGAGAGCTTATGCGCCACAAGGGAAAAGAAGAGATTCTCAGATTCTTGCGTAGCTGAGCGCTTGTGCCGCGTCGTGGAACACACCTTTGAACTCCCGAGTCGAGAGTTCTGCACCTTTGCAGCTCCCGCTCCTGCTGAGCATGTATCATACACAATCCATGTGATTCTATTGGCGACAATCTTGCAAGGCCATCTTATCAGCCAGTTCGGTATCGCAAAGAACAGGCGCTTGACTGATCGTCTCGCGCCAAAAGCGTGGCTCAGGGACGAGAAAAGGCAAAAGAGTGTTATTGGTTACGGTCAAGAGCAAATATGGGGTAACGGGAAGCAAAAGGCGAGCGGCACGCATGGACACGGGGGAAGGTAGGCGCGCAATGTTGTCCACGAAAAGGGCACCTCTCAGCGCTGCGCAAGGGAAGTGTAACGGTTGTCTTATGTTATGGTAAGTGAACAATATCACTCGACGCTCTTGGCCGAATTATCCTTTGCAAGCCGCCTCAAAGTTAGCGGCCTGGATGGCGTGGTCGTATTGAAAGGAAAGGAAGTCGTCTTTGGGGGTAAATGAGAGAAAAGTGACGGGTTCAGAGCGATAAACCTTGGGCACCGCAAGCAAGACGAATTCTACTGTTTGTTTTTGGGGACTCACTCAGCTTGCACAGCGTTGGATTGGGTCCGCTATCTGTGCATCCCTGCTCGGCGCCCATTGGCAGGACGGCGTCGTTGAGGACTGCCCTGATGTACTTCTCTGGAGCGCCACCCTTCTTGGGTGCTGCGCATTGCAACACTTCAAAAGCCAACTTTGCGGCCGATGGCACGATGGACGAGGTCAAAAACTTGCGCTCGGGGTTGATCTTGGCAGGATCTAGATTTTCTGACAACTGCATGCCGGAACTTGCAAAGCTCAGCGTTGGGTCTGAAGAAGAGCTCCTCTACTACTAGGTCATGCAGGCACTGCTCACCTGCTTGAAGCCGAGTGCCATGAGAGTTCCAACGATGGTACCGTCGTGCGCAAAGTCAAAGTAGAAGGACTGGTCTCCAGGAAAGTACAACGGCAAGGTCGAGTGGCTCGAGTTCTGCGAGGTGATGGGAGGAGGCACCGTCGAACCCTGCAATCGAGCCAAGAGTTCCTGTATCCAACCAATACCTTGAGCTCGACCCGTCGTGCTCTGCGGACCCGCATTGCCCGAAATACGCAAATCCCATGCGTACTGGAAACCTTCCCATTCTGATCACGCGGAAAGACCGAGGTGGTCAGCATTGCCTCGAACAGAATTCGTGTGCCAGGTGGAGAAGACGCACCTGCTTTGGTGAAGAGTCCACAGCTTCGTGTAGATCGGGATCGTAAGTCTGACCATTCGACGGGACGTGCACACTTCTCGCGTCACTCACAAATCCGAGTAGCCAAGTGCTTGAGTTTCGACAGCACACAGCGATTGCATCCCATGAATGATCTCGGGTGTCAGTTGCGTCCTTGTCGGCATCAGCGGCTGCAGCCTCTTGATAGCATTTTTGGTGTACTGCTCGATCCATCGAGGTGCCAAGGAGAGGTCGCCCAACGGCGACTTGACCACGTTGGGGCAGGCGCCCCACGGCGATAAGGTGCTCTGTGAAGGAACGCGAGAAATCGTCTCAGCATTGAGGAGCGAATTTGTGGGAAAAGACCTCACGCACATTGAAGCCAGCAGAGTCGATGAGAACTTCCAGGTTGACCAACGCTGGAGCGTCGATACCGAAGAAGCCCTGGAAGCAAAATCGCGCGACGCGATGATGAGTCTGTGCTCGTCAATCAATGCGCAATCTGACCGACGCCCGTGTGCTCACCAGGTTGAAAAACTTCGCAGAGTCCAAAAGGGCCTTCGTGCTGGCGGTCCTGATGATGGGTTTGTGCATCGGTTTATACGGGCTATAAAGCTTGCCGTACCTCGTGAAAGCGGCGACGCCCGAGTCAAACATTTGCTGTCTACCTGCTGCCGACAGGAAGTCGGATCCCAAGTTGTACTGCCAATTATTCAAGAAGCTCAAGACGCCTTTGGCGGATTTTTTGTGATTCATTTTGAGGAGCGTCCGACCAACTTCTTGCAGGTTCTCACCGAATGTACCTGCTGAAGAGGGAAGACGAAGTCCGCTTCGGTGTAAAAGCTGCACGCTCTCCAGATGACAATTGTCTGGGATGCCGCTCCACTGTTGAACTTCCGGGAATAAGCGACTACTTTGATAAGGCGAAAGGGAACCCATCTTGTCCCAAATATAGAATGTGCCATCCTTGTCGTCGGTGGGGTTCCAACGTCGTTCGTAAGAGCTTCCTCCAATTGGACAGTTCGACTGCGCTGCGGTCTTGGTATTCAGGAGCTTGTTCGACTCTACTGCCAAAGGTCGTTGAGGCAGCTCAGTGCCGTTGCCCTCGAATCCGACACTTTCAGGAAAGGGAAACGGAAAGATGATGATTGGCCCCGTGAGAGGCGTATCTGGCAAGGGTGTTGCCTCAGCTGGGGCCTCGAGCGCAGGTGGCGGTGATTGCTGCACTGTTTGAGACTGAGCCTCGGGCGTAGGCGGAGCTTGTTCCGTAGCCGCAGGTGCAGGTGCAGGTGCAGGTGTAGGCGCAGCAGCCGCTTTGGCTGCTACGGCGGCCTGCGCATCGGGGTCACCTGCAGCAGCCAGCTCTTCCGGGCTCAGCAGCTTTTTGAACCATGGAGGAACTTTTGCAGGTCCCCATTTTCGCAGAGCCGTCCTCGCCAAAGCTTGGTTGAGGGGATTGTCGAGCAGCTCCTGCTGTTGAGCTTCCGTCAATGCAGGCGGTTCTGACTGCTGGCGCCGAAAGAGGGGGTCCCTCCTGTCGTATCTGACCACCTTGCTGCTTCGTGCACTTGTCGGAACGATGGCAGCCCGGCTTGCATTGGCAAGCACAGCAAGAAGTGCAAAGATTGCCAGTGCTCGAAAGGGAGACGTCGTGGTCAGGACTAGGCCAGGCAAAGTCCGCATGGTAATTGTCGTAGCCTGCCGAGATAGACCGCGAAGCCGTCTGGTCGACGCTGCTTTTGAAGAAACGAGTCGACGCGAGGCGTTCCGAGTGAAGTGAGGTCGAAAGAGAGCAGCTAGCCAAGCAGGGGGCCTGGAATGCTGCCCAGACCGCGGCGTCGAAGAGGTGAGGTGGAAGAGGTCAAGAGTGCTGGGAAGGGAATGTGGTGACCACAGCACTGAGGGTTAGCGAAGCAAAGGGGTCGGAATGAGCGGGTGGAGCAGGATTGATCGCCCCGTCTCGCATAATATAGCGCTGCGATCTTCTCAGATTGCCTCAGCCTATCGAGGCCGACTCTTGGGCCTGTATATGACACTGGACGATGTATGTGCAGCGAACTGCGAGGCTTTGAGAGCGCAAAGAGGCGAAAGGAGGAGGCTTTTGCGGAGACGAGACAGAGAACTGGCGAAAAGGGGCCTGTGAACACGGGCTGAAGTTTATTGTGATATGCTCCGGCTCACTTGGATGGAACGGGCCCAGGTATGCAGCGTCTAGGGGTCCGCGGTCGGTCTGCCTTCGCATACTGATATACGTATCCCATATGTGTGCAGATCGTTTACTCAGAGCATTGAAGTTCGAGTCATGAGTGCAGGGAGGGAGAGAGAGGCGCCATCACTTCGATACGCACGGCTACGCAGTCGGTTCAATTTGAGCCCGTGATTGCCTCGACCGTTATTCCTCCATGTGCTCCTCTCGGCTCATCGCCCGTGCTGCGCAGCCAGTATTCGGCACTTAGATGCTTCCAACAGAAGGCGACGCCGGCCGTCAGCCGCGTGATTGAGCCATTTGCGCTGGCGCGCCCGCTGCTTGGAGTTGCAGTACTCACTATGATTGACATACCGAGGTCCGAAGTTCAATTCAGCCCGTTCCTGGTGGGCGCCCATCAACGACGAAGCAGGTCTGCAGGAACGTGGACGCATACCCATACCCGCAAATATCAGCTTTGTGCGCGACCTGTACTTTCGCTCAAGTCTGAGCATCGCGTGATCGAGGAGGGGGCCGCACACAAGCGCTGCTGCGGTAAGACCAGTCATTGCTCCACTCCACATTATGTGGGCTGATTCGAGCGACTTGGCCGAGCATGACAAGGCCACCTACGTGCTCGACAACGCGCTGCGCCGCCCTTCAGAAACAGACGCCTTGGTATGCATCGATATGGCGGCTGACAGCGCTGCTTTGCGTACCACCGTCGAGGAGGCTGCTCTAGTGCGCCCGAAGGATCAAGCACGGGGTAGCAACACAACTGCGTGGCGTTGCAGACCACGTAAAGTCGAGCGCTGACTACCTACACAGCGGGTCTCGATCGCAGCTCAAGGGATGGGTAGGAACCATAGCGAGTACTGATGAAACCGATTTTTATTGAACCTTGGGCCTGGTCGACGAGTCGGGGCGCAGCTTGCCCCACATCATCCGCTCCCACCTCTCACAGAAAGCGTCGGCTCCAAAGGTCTCCGACGCTCTTGTCCTGGCTCTTTGGCGGATAGCGATGACCTCATCAGAAGGCAGGGCGAGGATGCTTTGCAAAGTTCCGGCAAAGTCGTCTACCGACCGAGCATGGAAGCCGGTCCTGCGACCTTGCTCGTCTGGCACCGCGATGTCCAACAGAGGACCTGCCGAGGCGTGAGAAAGCGTGATTAGCCCAGCTGCCATGAACTCGACGACGTTGATGCCGAAGTGTTCATCCACCATGGTACTGATGCCGATACTGGCAGTTCCCAATGAGCTGATCAAGCTGTCGTAGCTCGCGTTGACGAGAAACTCGACATGATCAGGGCCATCAGCGTGCGTGAGCTTCATTTCCTTGGCCAAGGCACGAAGGCTCTCGACGCGCGCTTCATCTGTCGCATCTCTTGAGCTCCCTATCATGAGCAGCCGCAGAGGATTCCGAGCTTCGCGGAGCTTGGAGTTGGCGTCTAGCGTTGCTCTCAAGATCCGCAATTGATTAGCTTGCTCCTTTTCCGGCCGGAATTGGCCGAGACTGACAAGCGTGCGCGCGTGTCTAGACTCGAGAGACAACTTTGCGAGACGGCTAGTGTCGCATGGAGGGTAGAGGACGCGAACCTGCTGTGTCGATCCAATCAGGTTGCTCAGGTGTGCTGCGGTCCAGCTGCCATTTCCGACAATGACGTCGGCGCAACGAAGAGCCCTAGAGTAAGCCCAGACAAAGCTCTGGTAGTAGACCAGCTTCAGACGGCTTTTGAGCGCGCTCGAAGCGATACCTGCAGGATTCGTGTGACTCGCTTTGCGCAGTGCGACTCGCGAGACCATGTCGGTGCTAATCGTTGGGTAGTGTGTATATGCTCCGATCCGCACTTTCGAGCTGAATGCTTGCACTGTTGGGTAGGAGAACGCGTAGCCCATCGTATCTATGTGCGCGCGTGTGTGCGTCAGGCATGCAGCTCAAATACCCTTTCTTCCATCATCACTCACCTATCCAAACGTCTGGCAGCACTTCGCCTATCGCCTCAATGGCCATCCTCACGCTTCCATAGCTCTGGCCTAGGAGAGTGAGCCGTTTCCAATAAGAGTCGGCCACCATGGCTCTGGATTTAAGCGGAAGGAACTGGATTTGATGCCTGCGTGGGTGAGTCGATAAAGGGATGCCAAAGCGAGCCTACATCGTATACCGCAATCGTTGTTGAAAGGTGAGTGTCGGGCCCTGCATGAATGCTGGAGGCTGGCAGTGCAGGCGACTCACGGTGCAGCGTTCAAGGATTTCTGCGGGTGTCGCGGTTCCCATACCGTTCCAAGGACGGTTCAAGTGCCTCAAGCTGCTTTCGATGCCGACGTCTCCAGTATAGATCACCAGCACGTGGTCCTCATGTGTTTCAAGATGATGCAGCAGAGCCTGGAAGAGCACCCTCTCTCCGCCACCACCCGCATTGCTGCGTGATCGATTAGACACGAAGATGCGATAATCGCGGTCAGCGTGCGCTACTCTCACACATTTGCATGATGCGTGTCAAAGAGCTCTTCGCTCACCAGTAAGGATGAAAGAAGCCGACAATGGTCTTCTTGTTCCTCTCCTCTCTGTCATTGAATCCGGCACGCTCGAGCAATTCCCTCCGCCTTGACTTGTTGGCTTTCTTGGTGTTGCGTATGTGAGCAGATACGAACTGCAGCGTGAAGACGACGGCGGAGAGCACAGCGAGCAACATGCACAGTCCGACTGTCTGCCATATCGGCGGCCTTGAGCTCGACATTGCGGGAGACCAGGCTTGACGCAGCACAACGGCCTCCTGCTGCGATTGAACGTGCGACTCTCAGAAATGCTGCAAGGTCTTGTGTCGTGATTTGCAGGGAAGCAATCGGCACCCGTGGAAGCTACCAGGTCCAAGCGTCCAAATTGCAGGCGCAGAATCGTGCGATCAGGCAAGGAGATCTGGAGGGACATGTGATTCATGACTCTAATTCAAGTATTAGAGGCGACAAAGACGGTTGTTGCCTGTTGAGAAGGGATCACGATTCAAGATTTCATGTCGTGTTGAACGTGCAGCGTCACGTGAGTGGAGAAGCGCATCTGGCCAAAAGGACGCGAGAATAATCGCGCGCGGGCACTCGTGACTCAGACTAGTGACTCCATCAGGACGCGCGCGCATGCCAAGTTGCGCTTCAATCGACCAGCATTGTGAATTCGATGTTTCTTCTCGCGCACCAATTACAATTTGATCGCTGTGCGAACATACAGAGCCACAGGTTGCGAGGCAGTGTACGTACCTCATCATCGGCTCGCGCTGATGCTCTCTGCACAGACACATTCGCCCCAGTAACTTCTTCCGCCAGCACCTGGAAGCTCTCGTTCACGTTGGGCAGGCACCTGCGCATCTCCGCGTCGACGTGCACCTTCATCGGAGGTTTAGCTCCGCAAGATGCCGGCCTCAACAACGCCACCAGGCTCGGCCTCCATCTCACCAGAGAGGTTCGCGAGGCTCTTCAGAAGCCTGAATGCTGTCATTGCAAATCCGCAGCGGGGCGCAGCGAACCATGACTGGTTCATCAACGTGGGCAGACACGCGTCGGAACTTCTCAACTTCGGACGCGCTCGACCACCTTCTGATGCCGAAAAGAAGGAGCTGCAGGCTGGTGAGTGACTCTTCGCCCTTGCGCACTTGTATGGGCACCCGCTTAGGCTCACGCTTGTGCCCCCTGCACAGGGCACGTCACCATTCACGGCACCAAGCACACCGTCAATCAAGACTTTGCGCAGCAATGCTTTTACCTCTCCTCCACTCTCAAAGTGTCGGAGCGATACGCCGCATCGCTGCTGCAAGCAGGATTTGAAGGCAGAGCGCGCTATGGAAGAAGCTCCGTGGAAGCTGCTCTGCTCATATATCACCACGAGCGGATAGCTGCCATTGGCTGCTTGAAGGAGCTTGCTCGATCTGCCATGACCTTGGCTCACGAAGCAGATGCGGCTTCCCAGCAAGTTGGCGCGCGCATCGAGAGGCTTGTGTCGGACCTTGTAGAGGCGCAAATCGACGTGCCTGCACTACCAGGCCGACCAGCGAAGACGCAGACCACTTTGCCCGAAAGGATCCTCATCGAGCTTGATGCCACAAAATTAGAATTGCAAGCCCTCAAGGCGGAAAATAGCATCGGCGAGCGACTCGAGCTTATTGTGCAAGAGCGTCAAGAACTCGGTCAGCTGCTGTATTTGCTCTCTGCTTCGCGACGCTTGGCTCCTGCGCACATCCTGGCCTTAACAAGGTGGTTGAGTTCGCAACAGGACCCTCAGGACGCCATGGTCATCTACGTCCTCGCATCATTGCTTGGTTGTCTCGAGGTACCGCCGACCGAGCACCCCGATCTGGACCCGGAATCCGCGCTGGCCCTGCACAAGGAGATCACTGCCAAGGATTGGACTCTTCCACAACTTCGATGCGTCGTCCTTCTACAGTGGTCCGCACTACTTGCGATGCCGAGCTTTTCAAACGAGATCAAAGTTCAGGACGAAGAGATCACCTCCCTGGTCATTGGAGCCATTGCTGGCGGGCCAGCTTACAATAGTACCTCGAGAAGCGCCACAGTAGCGCCAATGGCCGGCGATGCGCTTGTCTTCGTAATTCAGTATGTTCTAGCATTCAGACAACCAGCCTTTGAAGCTTCGCAAGGCTTCGAGGAAGGCACGGAAGCGCTGGCGACTCTGGCTCCGGGGATGAGCGAAAGCGGCATAGATGCCGAGTTCCAAGAATACGTGCTGACCCAGGTTCAAGATCTGTTGATTCGCCTCACCAACCTATTCCTGCCGCTTTTCCGGAGACTTCAACGCGCCGAGGAAGATGCAGAATTCGGATTCAAAGACTCGAAGAACAAGCCGGGACAATCAAGTGACCCGCAAAGATACGACATCGAAGCTCTTTTCGACGCCATCAGCTTGCTCTGTCGCGGCCGACCAGATGCTGGCTTACGCTTTCTCGTCGAATCGGATGGGAGGCCAACCCGCTTCCTTGGCTGGGCGATAGACGTAGAACAGCATGGTCACCGGCGAGCAATGTTGGACATGGTTGCCTCGTTAGCATCAGGTGCTGAAGGCGCCTGGCAGATTCATACCCTCCTCTCGTCGGAAGATGGGGTCGGAGACCCTCGTCTTTTTTCTTGGGCCCGCTTGTTCGATTGGCTGCAGTACACCTACACCCAATTTCAGGAATCGCTCAGCGCCTCTAGAGGTGGCGTGCTTAGAAGTCAGCTCAAAGTGGAGCGGGCCGACGAAATCTTGTTGAAATCGTTCCTCGGTGTGCTTCGAAACGTTGCTCACCATAGCGTAGCCGCACGAGATGCTCTTTATCAGCATACTGGGTATGCTGCCCTCCAACGCTTGTTCAACCTCTACGTGTGCCCCACTTCGATTGGCTTCAAAGCCTCCACTCTTCGGGCTTTGACCGCTTTCGCTCGCCCCGACGGTCCGAGCGCAGGCCGGATTGCTGCCGACATCTGGCAGCTGCTCGAGACGCACCAGGTCGTGGGCGACACAAAAGCTGCAGAAGAAGCACTCAGGGCACGCATCGTCTCTGAGCGCGGCACCACCGGCACCGGTATGTTTGGGCAGAGCAACATCTCGAATCAAATGCATAACTTTGCTTCCAGTGCGCTCGAAGTGCTCGAGCGGGAAGAAAGGCCTACACAAAACTTCGAGGCTACCGTGGCTCTCGTCGATCTGCTCAAGGCTTTGCTTCAAACACCTGCCCCAATGACTTCGGCGACGCCCACCGTCACCTCGGCGCTGGGTGCGATGAATTCCAATCACGGTCAAGCAGCCTCTTTGGAGCAAATCGTCGTCAGTTTGGGCCAAGCTCACCGCTCCCCTGGCCTCGACCCTTACGTCAACTTCGTCATCGAAAGGGTACTTCTCGGTGCGTCGCGGGGCGAGGTCGCTCTCCCCGCCGACGCTTTACGCCTCAAAGCAAAAGCTCTGGGCTTTGTGGAGCGATGTCTTGCTTGCTACAACCTGACCCCCCTCTTTGAAGCCGACGAAAGCGGTGTCTTGGAGCCGCGTGCCGTAGCGCAACTGCTGCTCCACCCTGGCTTCTCCATCCTAAAACGACTTCTTACGAACACCACATTGCTTAAAGAGTTCTTCGCGGTCATTTGCCCGTCGGACGACTCTGGTTTCGAAGTCCTGAATTCCGCAGGTTCCGGAGCTGGCTTCCAGGCTCAATGCGTCGGACACGCTCTGCGCATCTTCCAGCGCGTCATGCAGCTCCAGGACGCTTTCTTGCAAGTCCTTCTGCCCGCTTGCAGTGACTTGCTTGCTTCGAACCAGGGCGCGCAGCTTGCGGCTTTCAAAGCTGCTGACAGGCTGGGACAGCCTGGTGCCTATACACCTCTGGACACTCTCCTGCTGTACGAACACCGAGCCGTGGTACAGATTGCGCTCTACGTGCACGCCCAGCGTCAAGATATCGTTCTCTTGGCTGTCAGACTGCTTCGGCAGATTGCTGAGAGCCCGGCCTTTGTTGCTGTGGACCGCTTTGGACGCCTGAGCTACGTGGGCAAGATGAACAGGCTTGTTGGCTTGTTGGAAATGGTCGGCGAATCTGCTCGGGTCCGTGCGGGCTTCGTCGGGCACCTTGAAGCCCTCGAGACAGGAGATCCGGACGATGCCGACACTGCTGATGCTCTCGAAGCGTCGGGCGGCGACCTCTACGACGTGGAGCATCCGTCAACAAGCAACACCAGGAATGCCGTCGCGTCGTCCATCCTGGACCTTTTGCAAACGTTCACGGCTCAGACTCAACCTTGCCCAAACCTAGCGCACGTCCTCCTCGGCTTCGATTTGACGACAGCTGGAGCCGGAACGTCAGATGAGGTGCAGCTGCTCGATCGGTCCGATTCGGAGGGGCGTGGGGCTTTGGAGGCAGTCGTCGCGCTCGTGGGCCGTGCACGCGAAGGCGAAATTGCCTTCGTGGAGCGTTCCCCGCGCCTTGCGGAAAAGTGCTATGCGCTCCTACACAATCTTTGCCGCCACTCATTTACTAGCCCGACCACTCTGCGCTTCTTGAGATCGCGCAACGACTTCTTCGTGCAGCAGCTGCGAGCACTGAAATCGGTTCCCGAAGCCGTCGAATACGTGGCCGAGTCTAGCGGTGACCTGCGATTTGCCGACGGAGTGATCGCACGGTCTTCGGCGAACGTTGTGACGAGCTCCCTTCGCATACAAGCTCATCTGCTTGATAGCGCTGCCATCGAGCTGCACTCCCTTAGCAACGCTGCTCTTGTCGGACCAGCTACGCGTCTGCTCGCCGTGCTGCTGGGCGGTGCCTCAGCAGTCGATGGTGCGGGTTTCGCTGAAGCGGGTCTCCAAGATGACGATGACGACGCCGACCTGTTGCCTGGTGGTTTCAACTCGCAGCACAAGTTGGACGGCACGCCGCGTGCAAGACTTTTAGACCTGCTTCAGGGAATGGACTTTAAGTGGGAGGATGATGGTGAAAAAGACGTTGCCAGTCTCAACGTTCTTGCAACACTCGACATTTCTCCTGCCGCGAGTCGCGGCCCGGCTGCGGAGACCAAAGAGTTCGATCTGAATGCGGTCGTCGGCATTTTAGCTCAAGCTCGAACAGAGATCGAGCGACGCGGAGAATTGGTCGACGCGAGACAGAGGGTCATTCTGGAGGATGAGTCCATCATCATTCTCCACTATGCTCACGCTCGCAACGCACTTCGAGCGCTGAAAACAGCTCGTTTGCAGTCTATGCAAGCGTGGCGCCATATCCTCGACATGATCCTAGCACGCTGCGTGCATCTCCTCAGAGCCGAAGCTCGGGCCTTCGTGCTTTTCGACTGCTTGGGCGCGGTACTGCCATTACTTGCCGACCCAGGCGCAGATGCAGATGCTGCGCGCAATGATCTGGCTGCTGGCGCCGTCTTGGGCCTCTTGACGAGTTTGCGCCAGCATCAACAATCTGCTGCAGCGACTTCTACTGTGGACCTCAACGCTTCCGAGGAACTTCCTGTGGACCGTCTGATGGCCACGCTGCGCGCTCTTCTTGCCGCCTTGGTCCGACCCGGAACTACAGCATCAAGTCGCGGCAACCTTTATGCCGCGCTCATCAACTTCTTGCAGCTTGTCAAATCTACCGCCAAATCAGGTCCATCCAATCAGGTCCGTCAAAGCACCGCATTTGATGAAAGCATGATGAGCTCGGCAATCGAAGCGGATGACACAATCTCTATGATAGGCCCGGAGTCGGTCATCTGGGATAGCAAAAGTAACAAGATCTCCCATGTCGAAGAGCGCACGCATGGCATGATATCTTCGCAGCTCGACAGGCTGATTGCGATCGTTGCACGGGATGCGCTTGATGGCATGGAGCTTTGGCGTACTGTCGCATTCACTCTATGCGACCAGATTGCCGGAATCAAGGGTGCGAGGGGTCAATCCCCGGGGACGAAAGCATTGCAGATACTTGAGCGGTTCGGCTATTTGCGCGCCTTTGCGGCAAGCCTGAAGGAGATGGACTTGCCTCTGCAAGAGGTGCTCAGGCCTGACCCCACGTCGCTGAACATCCTATACGTGTACACCGCGCAGATGGGCTTTCTGACACGCCTCGCTCAGACTGCAGCTGGAGCCGAGCAGCTTGTAGATGCTCGCATCTTTGATATCCTTGGTCAGAGCGACTTCTTGGCCAGTCGACCCGAGCAAGACCAAGACTTCGTCGATATGGACAGCTTCTTGCCAGCAGCGATGGAGCGCTTCGACTCTCTTCTTACGCCTGCGCTGCAGCTTTGCGTTAGCATTCTATCTGTGTCCAATGCGAGAGCATCCACCATCGGGGACTCCACGAGCATCTTCTCCGCCTCTAGTCAAGCCTTCCTATTTCTGGAAAGACATAGCAGCACACTTGCAATCGTCTTGAAGGCACCACTCAACGAAGCTACAAGTGTAGCAGCTATCAATCAAGCCCAACTGATCGTTGCGCTACTCGTGTTCTGCCAAAACGCGAATCAGTCACTAGCGGCCTCAGCCAGCTCTCCGCTATTCAGCTTCCATAGCGCGGTACTCGCTCTGGTTGCAGGATTTCTGCCCAGCTCAGCTTGGTTGGAACGAGTGGTGCCCCACAGCGAAGAGGAACGCGAGATGGCCAGTCGTCTTGTCAAAGGTACAGATGGTGCAGAGGATTCCGACGGAGAGACGGCGTATAGCATTGCTGCTCGTCGCGCAGTGTCCCAGCTCGTAAATTCACTCTTGGCATACCTGGAGCACGCGTCGTTTCCTCGCACCAGCGCGTCAGACGCATCTGCACTCGCTACCACGGCTCGACCGGTCCTCACGCCTGTCCTGCGAGTCGAGGCTAGCGAGCCAAGATCTAGAAGGCCCCGAGTCTCGACGACACATCCCAGTCTGGGAGCTGCTATCTCCGCTCTAGAGGAATCGTCCGCTGCTTTGGTCGACGAGCTGTCTACGATTGAAAACACGAAACGAATGCTGAGCGACGTGGATGCTGTCCAGCTCAAATACTGGGATGAGGTGAGAAGGAGCGACACTCATCGACGTGCCCTCGCGTGCTGACCTAGAGCCTTCGTCGCTTGTTTGCAGGTCGTCGAAGATGCGCTCAGGCTCGATGGCGCGAACGTCGAGCTAGATGCCAATCAGCGACGCAGTCTTGGCGTTCGAGAACTCAAACACCGACGCAGAACATTGCGAGCGTCCGTGCTTCACAAGTTTGGTGCGTACTGTAAGGCTGTGTAAGACCAAGGCAGGCCCAGCTGATCAACGATGCCCACCTCACTTGCACGCGACAGACGCGGTCGAAATGCTCCTAACGCTCTTGTACAGACATTTCAAGTACTATTTGGACCTTCCACCTGCTTCGCTGCGCCGCACGCTCGACTTTGACCCTAGTAGGAGCACAACTCGCAGCGTCCCGCTTTTCCGCTCCGGGCGACAAAGTCAAGCTGGAGGGGCTGCAGACTCGACACTGGGTATTTCAGAGAGGGAAGTGCTGGTCAAGGAAGGCTTGGCACTGATCACGCTGGCGCTTGAGAATCTGGAAGTCGTCATCAAGCAAGCTGATAGCAATGGCGAGATGGACAAGACTAGACTTGGCTTCTTGCAATTGTCGGGAAGACAGCTGGTCGAAAGTCTGCATCGAGCCAATGCCGACCTCGAGTCGAATGGCAACATGCGATGAGGGAAAAAGTCAAATGTACGTCATGCTTTCAATCAATACTATTCTCTTGGTTGTATTTGCGATTCCAAAGTGTAAAATATGCCACGCGTGGTGGAGCGCACCTGGGTAAGTCATGGCGAGATTCTTGCTGGTACTGCAGCCGAATCACGGTGGCCATGCGCCGCGTTTGTATCCACGAGCAATCTTGTTCGCGTCTTGCTTGCAGGAACACGGACGGCCTACGCAGCCGCGCGTGCTAGTCTCTGCTTGAGATCTCCTCGGGGAGACGTAGGGCTGAT
Organism: Ceraceosorus guamensis; assembly: GCF_003144195.1. NCBI lineage: Eukaryota > Fungi > Basidiomycota > Exobasidiomycetes > Ceraceosorales > Ceraceosoraceae > Ceraceosorus > Ceraceosorus guamensis. The sequence goes on along the minus strand of NW_020290003.1, from coordinate 270,921 downwards.
GAGGGCTTCGCTTGATTGGTCGATCTCTTTCGACTCGTCGATGCGCGCCAAAGCTCCCGAGCTTGAGCTCGACGCCAAAGAAGTTCCTGTTCCTCCCGCGCTCACGGGCAAGTATCCAGGACTGACATCGATCACCCCACCGCTCGCACCGACCTGAGCCTTTTCAGCCGCTGTAGGCGTATAGTTGCGCTCCACCAACTCCACCAATACAGCTCTTCGAACCCATCTTCGACGTCGCGTGTACCTTCCCATTTGATTCTTGCGAGACATTTTCTCCCACGCATTGTCTCCGTACTGCCATCCGTCGGCATCAACGTCCAGAAGAGCTAAATCGAAAGGTAGATCACTGGCACGATCTCCGCTGGAAGCATTGCTGGTTCTACGTCCCGCTCGGAGGCCGCTTAGAGCTCCTTCCTCGGAACCGCTGCCACCAAAGTCGCCGCTTCCCGGAAGAGGATCGCGTCCTGCCACTGTCCATTCTGGATCGATCCATTGCCACTTGACCAGACGTCGCACGTATGCTGCAGGGTTGGAAGATGTCGGTGATGCCTTCAGAGTGACGCGAGCAGGTGGAAGCGAGAATGAGGATGGAGGCGAAACTGGGCTGTTGGACTCGTCAGACCTGCAAGTAGCAGCCAATTCGGCTCGTCAGCGGATGATGTATTTCCCAGACGCGCGAGCATCACGAAGCGACTCTCACCAAGCGGGTCTCTCTTGCGGCAGAAGGGCAGCCGTCCAGTCCAATCCCACCCACCATCTCTGATTCTCGAAGATGGTGAATTGATACTCTACATCTTCATGCCTAGTCACGTCGAGATTGACCTTTGCGCTCTTCGCACTGCCTATGCGAGGCGCAGCAAAGAAGCTGGGTACGCTAAGCTCATCCTTGGAGTCATCGCCTCCCACTGCATGTTCCGAGCTCGATCTGCCTGTGTATGCCACACGACCGGAAACGAAGGCTCGTCTGGGCTCGCCCGAGAGAATTCGAAGCAAGCCTAGCACAGAACGCCTGATTGTCGCGCTGCGCCAAAGAGCATGTCGAATGAGAGCGGCCCATGGTGCGCACCACGTCAGGGCAATTGTTCCGATCGTGAGCAGCGCATGTCTAAGCGAGAGCGCAAAGAGAGGCCAGGGAGGAAGAAGTGCCAGCGCGGACACGCTGTGAGTACCTTGCTTCGGAGCTAGAAGAGGCAGGTGCAAGTTTTCTCCGACGTGCAGAATCGTGGGTCGCACATGAAGCCTGTAGTAGACCACAGCTGCCAGGAAGGCTTCTCTGAATTTGATGAAGTAGACTAGAGCTTGACCCGAGACACGGCTGGATACTTGCGCCTCGATGGCAATAGCACTGCGCACAGCATGGGGCCATACACGGGACGCGACGGTGCTGCTGGCGTGTGTCACGCGCTGCCCCAACTGAAGTCCGACGCGCGGCAAGTTGAAGGCATCCCAGAGACCAGGAGAGAAGCAAATGAGCCACGCGGGCCAAGTGATGATCAAGAAGGTGGCTAGCCTGCGGGTGTTTGCGCTATTGCCGCTTCGCCATGAAAGCAAAGACAAGAAGGGCGTCACCACCTGGCCCGAAACGGTGCTCAAGAAGTCGGCCAGCTCAGAAAGATCCGCCAAGACGACGTTGAGGCTGGAAGACGTGACTGGCGGAGTGCGCTTCTTTTGCGCTCCTATCTCTCCTCGCACCGCAGCCCTCAGACCAGCGAAGCCGATCACGCTGAGCAGGACCAATTGGGGTGCGTACCTGAGCACCTCATAACCGTAGAGGCAGACGCCCCACCAAGCCAGCACCAGCAGGACGCTGTGTGACCCAGTGCCGGGTCCTCCAGTCCACGTGGCCAGTCTGACCAATAGTGCCAGAGTAGTAATGGCTGGAGAGAGCAGAACGAGCAGTCGAAGCAAAGGCGTGGGCACGCCAGCCAGTACTGAAGTGTCGGAGATGGAGAGATCTCCAGGGCTAGCTGCTGCGATTGCCAATCCAGCCGCGCCACCTCTAGCTGCAGCTGCGCTGCCTCCAATCAGCCCCGCTTCGGGTCCCGTCTTATTTGCGAGGGCCTCGCCTTTGCCCTCTGCCTCTGCCTCTGAGCGATCGTCCCCGAGCTTGGGAGACGAAGGATTAGAGTTGGACATGTCGATCTGGTCTGTTCCAGCTTCACCGATATCTCCCGCCGCTCTCAATGCTGCCAACCTTCTCGCCTCTGCTTTCCGCAAGTTGCGCGTTTCGTGGAGCGCCGACAAGTAAGCGTCGTTGAGCTGCAAGGAGTCGTCGTTGGAATCGCAAAATGTCAGTCTACCGCTTCGGATGGTGGTGTATGCTTAGGTGAGGAGCTGAATAAGGTGGTCACGGGACTTGTAGCGCTTCTGCATGCTTCCAAAACGCTCTTTTCAGCAATCTCTAAGGAGACTCGACTCACCGGCAAATCGAGGGCAGCCATGCGTGCCCGTGGTGACTATTGCGACTTCGATGCGAAGCTTGCTCTGCTCGCAGAGAGGGTTGCGAGAAGTAGTGCAATTTCCAACCAATGTCTCTACTTGATTATGGTCAGCACTGGCTCAAGAAGAAGGTTGCAGAAGCGATGACAAAATGCCGAAGCTCGGAGGAGTGTCACAGATGCAGAAGATGGATGGAGAGCAAAGTGACCTTCCATCTTTTACGCGGATGGGGTAATGTCGCCCGGGATTGGCGGGCGCCTACCTAGCAGACAGAAGCAGCAGGAGCGCGAGAGCGCGAGAGCCGGGCCGAAGAGATCGCGAGAGGGATGAGAGGTCAGAGAAAGACGTCATGCATCAAGCTACGCATGCACGCGCATTATGCATGCTGCGCACATCACAGCGCGGCTCCCTGCTTGGAGCGTGCACGAGCAGTCTGAGTCGTGAGGCTCTACTGGTTTTAGCCCGAAGACCTCCGAATACAAAATTGAATTCGCCAGCTGTCACAATTTTGAACACATTTCACAATTGCGAGCTAGCTTGAATTTGAGAACCCTTTTTTCCCCGCATTTCTGCTCTTTTCACGCTGAACCTACCGCAACAGTTTTGATGGCGCGCCGCGTGGGCCCTGGCCAGCTGGCTGAATGTGCGTTGGTGCTGCCTCAATCGCGCTGAGCGAGCTCGCTGCGACTATGGTATGGCAGCCACTGCACAACGCTTGCCATCAGTCAGTCCATCTTGACTTGATTGCGAAGAATGTACCAAGAGTAGAACGCGAGATGGGGTAAAAATTGCAAAACATGGCTACATAGGATCGGCGAAAGCGTCGTGACAAAAGCAAGCGGGAAAATCATGGGTAAGAGTGAGGTGAGGAAGGAAAGAAGGATGGTCGCCAGGAGTGATTGAGTTCGAGCTGAGAGCAACGTGCGCCCTTGGTGGAGCCCTGGCTCATGCACGTTGGACTCAAGGCCCGTCAAGAAAGCTGAAATGGTCCTACATGCGCCGATCTCAGTTCGCGTGGAAGAACTCCTTGATCTTGCTCGATGTCAGGGTAGGACCAGCATGCGCAGATGCCCGTGGTTCGACAGCTAGCGACCGAGCGTATAATACATCGTCGTCCAGCACTGGCAAGTCCAAAATGAGCTTCTCGATCATGGTGTTGCTCCGACCAGCTGGCGGGTCGTGATTTTGGCATCGCGTGATAGCCTGCACTGCTTCGTCCATCAACTTGAACTTGCGCCAGTGAATCATGCCGTCACTGGCGCGCTTCGATGGGTTGCCATCGGAGGTAGACAGAATGTCTTGCAGATGCACGCCGCTGTGATCACAAAGCAAGTGAAGCGAGGTCAGCTTGCGCGCGCGCGCGCGCAAAACTCCCAAGGATACTCACAGGTACGGGATTGTACGGCCTTCAGAATTATCCAACGCCATTCGGTAAGCAGCAAAGCTTCGATCGCTGCCCATCAAGCGAGCGAGACTCTGGTAAGACTTGATGACAGGCTTGCCATTGAGAAGATCTCGAGTAGTCTTGAGTCGATGTATTGAGGCATTGCCGAGACCAGCAAGCACGGCATGGAGCGTGTTGTAGTTGTTGACGTTCCTCAACAGGGACGCCACCCTCATGAACTTCTCTAGCATCTTGGCGCGAACCTTCGCCTTGCTTTGCATCAGAATCATGGTGCAGACCCAGTACGACACGTAGTTGAAGTGGGCAATAGATCGAGCGACTGGACCGTCCTTCGCTCGCAGCTCTCTCGCCACTAGAATGTGACGCAGCAGATCCCGGGGTCGGATGGCACAAAACAGACCCCATTCGATCCTAGTGAGCTCTTGAGCGATCGAATCCTCGTGCAGATCGCACAGCGCGTTGGACACGCTGCGAAGCGCCAATTTACGTGTCCCCGTAAGGCCCTCAGATGACTCCAGCGGCCCAGAAGAGAGCTTGGAGAGCGTCGAGGGGGTTGTTGACTGTGACAACTTCGATGGCGATACGAGTGATGGTGCCGGCGTATGCAGAGACGGGGCACTCTGGATGGCCTCCTGACTCGGTGCTGCCGGTAGGCGCGGGATGGAGTTGGAGCTTGTCGTCGTGCTGCCAGTCCCGCTGCGCTGACCTTCGCTCGATTCAGTGGCGTCAGAGGCGCTGCGATGCCTCGAAGACAGGTCTGGACGGGAGAGATGCTGGTTGCTTTCACCAGAGACAGCAGCTTCTGGCAGCGGTGCGCTGTTGCCAGAGCTGTCCGAGTAGGCTCGCAGTCGGTTCATCTCTTGGTACGACTCGTTGGCGAGGTGTGCCACGTTTGCGTGCACGGCACTGTCGTTGCTGGCGCCGGTCCTGCCTGCAGGAAGATTAGGTCTGACGGGCGGCACATCGGCTGCGACAGAACGAGGCTTGTCATTGTCCTGATTCTTGCTCCATGCGGCATCGGGATCCACAGAAAGGCGCACAGTGTCGAGCAGGGGCTCCAGAGGTGCAGCAACGTGCATCGTGGCGGTGTGACGCAACAAGCGATCGAAGAAATCGCAGAGTTGAGCGAAGGTCTCTGAGGCCGAAAGGTCGCCGGGATATTCTCGCATCCAGCTTCCAAGCATTGCAGTCAAGCTACGAGTAGGACGAGGAGAAGGGGAATGAGGTCAGGCAAATGACTTTGGCGCTGCTGCTTTCGTACCAGATCAGCTTACCGCATCATAGAGAAGCGGGGCACGATGCCATCGGAAGCTTCGCTCTCGGCCAATTTGTCAAAGCGCGAAATGATTTGGCGCAGCAACTCGACTGGGCGTGCGAAGCCTCTGTAGAAGGTCATGAACATGGGCAAGAAATTCTCGTCTGGTAGATAAGGAGAAATTTGATTAGCTTGGCTGATTGCTCGACTGTCGAGCTCGCAGCACATCTCACCGTCACCCGTCACCGCACCGACAAAGAGGCGCTCCCACAGCTCTTCAATACTAATGTAGCCACCCGCGGACTTGGCGCTTTGCAGTCCAAGTTGCGCTTTAGAGATGCTCTGCTGGAATGCAGCGTCGTCTTCCGTGTCGTGGCTGCCAGCGAAGGACGGCGCGTCCATCGAAGCCACCGTCGCATCGCTCATCTTTCGGGTACTGCCGGCGCGCACAGCATTGTGAGCGTGCCCTTGTTGTACGTGCAACTGCTGCTGGACGGATCGAGCAAGGCCACTGTTGTCGGCTGCTCCTGAGGACGAGAAGCCGCCGGAGCTGAGTGCAGGACTGGTGTGCTGGCTGCCCGATGAGCTCATCGACGCACTCGCGGGCAGATCCGAGTAGCTGCGGCTGGCATTTCCCATACCCAGCGAGTCTGGATTGGACCTTCGGCTGCCTCGCGCTTTCGCCACCTCCTTCACAAGGTAAGAAAAGCAGTCTCGCATCCGCTTCTTGCCCTCTTCGCTTTGCACGCTACACTCCGCAAGGCCTACATTGTACACGGCAGCCATGTCGGAGGCGTAGTACGGATCCACCTTCTTGGGGAAGATTTCTGATTTGCATGCCAGCATCACAGTGCAGACTTCTTGCATCGCGAAATTCTCTGTGAGGCATGTAGCGTCAAGTGAAAGTCAGCGCTCACTCCGCTGCCTGGTCGCACCTTCAGAGCTACTCACCCAGCAATTCGGACATTCCACGGAACGACGACACGTGTGCCGCGTCATAGCAAAGAATGACAGCGTCGATGTGCGGAAGGAACTTTGGCCACGCAAAGCGCTTGTTCGGGCCATTGAGCAGGACCATAGCATCTATCTCGAGCACTTCGATCGTGCGCTGTTCCTGGTCCACAATGCACAACGTAGAATGAGAAGCAATCTTTTCCGAAAGAATTTGCGGCTTGGACAGGCCAAATTGACGCAAACCCTTTTTGATGACCGTCGACTTGCCCGAGCCTGCGTGACCCACCACGGCGATGACGAAGCTGGCGTGCGAGCGCGGGTGCTGTACTTGCTGCAGGAGGCTGGCGGTGCTGCCGCTTCGGCTGCGTCCACCGCTGATCATACTTGAAGGAGTGTGGTACCCGTTGCCCGCGTTTGAGACTGGAAGTGGCTGGGTTCGCGCAGTCTCTGAAGTGATGCTCATCGATCTCGTTTCTCGCCCTTCTGCTTGCTCGTCGGCGCTGTGACTGATACTGTTGCTTTTTGAGCTTCTACCACCTGATGCTTCGTTGAGGGTGGTGACGACTGGAGAAAGCGCTCCCGCCTCGACCGGATGGCTTGGCATGCGTGAAAAGCTGAAATCCAACGTTGGAAGGTTATGCGCACTGGCGTCGCTGCTTCCGATGCTCGTGTCCGTCGTTGCGGCACTTGGCGTGCTGATAGATGTTCGGCGCGACTGCGAGGAACCGTTGGGTGCGCTAACGCCAGACGCGTCGCCGCGTGAGCTCGTAGACGCGCACGCGTCTGAAGGCAACTCAAGCGCATTTTCTCCCCTCTCACTGCCGCTTTCGGCTCTCTCGGGTCCGCCAGGAATGAGAATTTCATTCGCAAGCATTGAGCGCGGCCGGGTACGAGCGGGTGCGGTGTACCGAGAACCCAGGCCAGCAGTCTGACCACTAGGGAGAGCACCGATGGTAGCTCCTCTCGGTCTGCCCCGAGCTCTTGGGATTCCTTCGAGGTTTGTGCGCTCCTGGGTCTCCTGATGTGATAGAGATGGCAGCGGAGCCGTAGTCAATGCCAAGGGTAGCTCCTCTTCTTTAGTTGGAGGCAGGTGCACTGCACTGGAAGAGCTGCTCGCAATGCCAGAACGCCATCCACCGCTGGAAGTCCTGGACATCAGATGATCCTTTGCTCCCGAGCGCGCTCGATTAGAGGGCCCGCTACCCTGGGATCGGCTGACCGCCTCGTTGGCAGTCAAAAGTGGTGCGTCTGAAGGCAAGAGCAACGGACCGCTCTGCCGATCGAGACTATTGCCTGCGTGTCCTAAGCTTTGGCTGCGCAACCTCGCGGGCGCCAGTGGATCGCTGGAAGTGTCGAAGAGCGACGGAGATGCTCGCTGTGCAGCTACATTGGTCCGAGGAGTAGCGGTAGAAGGTGTTGGAGGAGGCGGCAACGTTGGAGAAGGTCGAGGTGGTGGCAGATTTGCGTGTCTCGAGAGTCGCAAGAGCGGGCCGCCCTCTCCACTCTTTGTGGTATGTCGCAAATTCCGGCTGGAGCTGCTGTACTCCGAACCGGTCGAGACGTCGGGGGACATCGGCGGTGACAGAGAAGCTAGGGAAGAGCCAAATATTGTCGATGCACTGTCACTCCGCGATGGTGGAGTCCGCAGCAGCTCTTGCTGAGCCACTGCGTGCCCGTCTTCGTCGGCGTGCGGTCGAAGAGGATCGCCGGACATAGTCTGCTGAAGAGTGCGGGATGCTGAAGCTATAGAGTGTTCGCGGTAGTCCCTCTCATCATCAAGGGCATCCTGACGCAGAGTCGACGACGAAGTCATTTCCGAAGGTCTGGGGGACAGTCTCTCTGGCCGCTCGTCTCCCGAGTCTTCTTCCTCGCTCTCCCGTCCCACATGCCTTCTAGATCGACGTTTGACGTTGCTTGACCATGGCGAGTGCTGTACAGGAGTAGAGCGCGCTTCGACCATGATCGAGCGATCTTGCAAACTATCTGCAGTGCTGTCGCTCCCCACGCTGCCTTCTGGGCTCGAGGTCGCATCATGGAAAGACGTCGTGCTGCTAGACGTCGCCCCAGGTGTCAAAGACCGCGAAACGTCTAGGGCGCTGGCTCCTCTCAGCCCGTGAACAGGGGCAAGGGACGCGCTCGCTTCCGCAAGTGCGCGCGCACCCAGATCCTGCGCGTCGGCTGCCAGTGTATCGCTGAAGCGTCGACGCTGGCCTGCCACAAAAAGTTCAGCGCCTTCCTCTTCGCTGAGTTCCGCATCGCCATCGGAGCGGGGATCGAGCTCATCTTCCTGGTCCTCTGCATCCTTGCGAGAGGTGCTGCGTCGCTTTTCCTGTCTTTTGCGCGCTTCACTGATAAGTATCCGTCTCGCTTTTGATGATCTCGACACAGCTCTAGGGGATAGGGGTCGGTTTGCCTCGAGTCTCCTATCTTCAGAAGGAACACTCATTCGCAAAGAGGTCCGCCGCGAGCCAGAGGTCGAACCTTCCGGCTCTGTCACAGATGTCTCGCTGTATGAGCGGGACAGACGAGAAGAGGATCTTCCAGGCCCAGGGGAACTTTGACCGCCGAGATGGCGGTATGCGCTTGCATTGTTGGAGATGTCGTGGCTGCCTCTTCTAGAAGTCGGAGCGCTGCATGCGTTCGGACTGCCGGAATTTTCGCCTTGATCACTGCCGCTTCGATCGGATGTGTGCGTCGGAGAGCTGGCTCCTCTCTTCATGTCCAAGCTGCGCATCCGATCGCCAGGACTGTAATCGTTTCGCGTCGGACGTTCAGGGTCACTGCGCCCAGCAGCGCCAGAAGGCGAATTCTGACCAAGCTCGGCACCTTGCTTGTCCGCTCGTTGGGCTAAAGCACCGTCAGGGGGTGCCACATCGGCGCTTGGTTGCCTCTCAGAGACTCGTCCGCGCAAGCCAGAACTGACCGCAGACGCTTGACCAGGCTGTGTGTCGAGTCCGCTCGGCTGATTCGCTCTGTTCTGCCAAAACGCCAAAGCCGAAGGTCGCCGCTTCTCTGGGCTCGCGACTGAGCCTGCAGCAATTGTCGAGCTCGGTCCCCCGGCAGAGGCTGTGGAAGAAGCTGCCTTGTGCATGAGGTTCGATGCGCACGCTTGACCGCTGCTGCGAAAAGAGCACAAGATCGCAGTGTAGCGTGCTGCAGTACCGTCACTGCGTAGACGTCGGGCGCTCGTTCTTCCAGGCCAGAGACGTATAGCCTAGTTCGATGAACGACTAACACGGGTCGAAGCGCTGTAAAACCGGGTGAGGCGTGAGGCAGATTCGTCAGAGATGAATGGAGGTGAGTATGGTGTGTCGCGGGACGGCATTCACAGCCAATTGGCGAGGCTGCCAGGCTGCGATTGGTCGCAAGAGACTAGTCGACTGATGAAACGTTAGGTCGTTAAAGATAACCAAAAGTGGTGTCTGGGGTCTATGAGGGACTCAGCTCATGGACTACAATTGGAGGGGCGTGTAAAATTGTGATTGCGACTCGTGACCGTATTCAGATGAGGTCGACCAGGCGGGAGTGGCAGTCAAGACCTCGATCCTGATTCGATGTTTGGGATCGAGCAACAAAGGGCTGCTTGCCTAGCCTGTGTAGCGTGACTTCACTCGCAGCGTGGTTGCTTTGCGCATGATGCATCGCATTCATCACCGCAATCAATTCATGATGATTCGTCACGCTCCAGCTCCGTATAGATCGGTGCATAGGGTCCCCGGGGCTCTCTCGCGCGACGTGGTGCGCTTACACGCGCAAATTCAACGCAAGGCAATATAGGCAATATAATATATCCAGGGCAAACGGCCCGCGCTGATGGGAAGTCCCCCTTGGCCTCGATCGAGCTGTGAGAACCGCGTGAGCCGAGGGGGCCGCGGGCGCTGCATGAGCAGCAGCAAGGGAGTGCATGCGCTCAAGAGAGAGGGTGCTGCGATCGAGACGAGCACGATCGAGTCGAGTGGGCTGTGCAAGTCCGCGCGCCATGCAATTTCGTGCTGTCGCCTAGTCGCCGCCTTGCTCCACGCGCTTCGTTGAGGGTCTGCTGCTGCTCAAGCGGCAGCATGCAGCAGCGGCAGGCTCGCAATTGCACAGCAGCACAGGCACATGCACCATCAACACCGACTCGACTCCCTTCGCGGAAACCGGAGCTCTCGGAGCCACCTGATTCGCTACGCGCTGTGTGCTGGTGGATGCTCCTCAAGCCTGACTGAACGACTGCCCGTTGTTTTGTGTGTGTGTGTGTCTTTCTCTCTCTCTCTCTCTCTCTCTCTCTCTGTGGCCTTGCAATTGCAATGATAATCGCGAATGGGAATGTTGTTGCACTCCTTTGCGCCGGTGCAGCAGCGACGGTCGAGGAACCGCTGAATTGTTCTCACGATACGCAGACAGCAAGCACGAGCCTCGAGCGTCAGGAAGACGAGGCACTCACCGCACAGCTCCGAGAGCCCGTCGCCACAACCGCGACCGGAGCGACGTTGAACGGATGCATCAGCATCAGCAGACCGCAAATACAGTCAGCAGTCAGTCACTCAGTCACGCTGATAGTCGACGATGCAGCTTTGGTCACGAGCGATTTCGTGTTTCGCGTCGACGGCACTTTCTGAATTCGCAGCATTTTGATTCACGATTGTGATCGCTGGTGATTTGCTCAACGAACGAATTCGCAACACGTCAATTCGTCACAGCTAGACGGGCCGCAGCTCCAGAATTCGCCGGCGGTGAATGTTGTGTTGTTGAGCGCATGACAAGGTCGAGTCGCCACAGGATTTCTTGATCTCAATACGGATTGCTGCATCAGACTTTGAGATTCGTTCCTTCTGTCGTTCAATTTGTTTGACGTCGCTTCCTACGACGGCGTGCATCAGTCATGAACGTTTCTGTCATTTCGAAGAGCCACCAAGTTACAAGACTGTCAGTGTGTACACCCCACAACAATCGTAAACATACGAAGCGACATCGAACGAATAGACATTTACAATTACTGCATCAATCAAAACTACAACGGTGGAGCGCGGGCATGCGATCGATTGAAGATTCCCGCGTCACAATCGTGGCGCCTTCATTTACAACATCGACCGCCATGCTCGCCTCCAGCAAGCCCGTTCAGATGCTCGCAGTGACTGAGTCGTGGACTGATAGGTCGCCTCGCAACTACTCATGTCCCCCGCTCTTCTCTTCTCCGTCAAAGCGTGCTCGCTACCTTCGCATCTGACGCAATATGGCGCCACTGACCTCAATCGATATGCTGCACGCGCGGGTCGTGCTGCTCGATCTTGACTTGCTCATTCGCCACTCGACGTCTACGCAAATGCCGGTCTCACTACGGAACTCCTCCCATCACCGAAATCCCTCAGACGTCCCGCTGCGCCAGCTGGCGCCTATTTCGTCACAACTGAGAGCCCGGGAGTGTGTCACCCATGTACGAGGGACGTTAAACGCATCAGTCAATCTGTCAAAAGAGGCGAAAAGAGGCCTTGTTTGTCACTCACTCACGAGCCAATCGAGTCTGCATCATGGGGCGCGACTCGGAATTGAAATAAGCAAGCAGACGCGCTTCGGCTCCGAAGATTGCGGTCGCATCTCGGTGCTTTCCCTTGCTTATTGCGCACATGACCTTCGAGGTCTTGCTCTGGTCATCGCGGTGGCTTGTATAATGGAGGATACGTCAGCGGTCAAGGCAGGCCGTGCTGCTTGCGCTCCGGATCCGTCACTAAGGCGCTCGCGCGCTCGCGCGCTCGAGCTCTACATGGCTCTCATATGAGACTGCTGCCTCGGCGCCCGCCCACCCGGGGGTTTCACGGCCAACTCGTGACTGCCGCGTCCATGTCCAGTATCTTTGGGATCCATCGAAGCCATGCCTTGCCGTCACAAGACCTTGTTGCCGCAATGAAACGTTCTTTTGGTCGAATCAGGGGCATGCACAGTCTCTCATGCGTTCTTTTGGTCGAATCAGGGGCATGCACAGTCGAGCATGAGAGAGGAGTAGTCACATTATCCGTCCAAGCATTCTCGACCAAGCCGCTGGCTTTGGCGCTCGATTTTGCATGCCGCGGACTGAACTGGAACGGTCGCGACTGCTTGTCCAGCAAATTTGAACGTTGAAGCAAGGGATCGCGGATGAATGTATTGCTTGATCACGGATCTGAGGTCGAGTCAGCATCGCAGCTAGCATGTCTCATCTCGCATATCTCAACAGTCACGAGTATGCGGGGCGGGAAGCATGCAGGCGCAGACCAGATATGCTTGCATGCCGGATTCCAGATTAGGCGCTGGCTGTGACGGAAGAGCGTGGATGGTGCGTATGCTCGCCGTTGTTCGATGGTTGCTGCTTCATCGAGCCCTGTTGCCTCCTGGCCTTCGCCGCAACCGCCTCAGCAATGTCTTGACCGGACCCCATTTATAGCGCTTACGTCAAAATCAACCTGATGGCGGCCACGAAATTCTCCGAATGAGAGGTCGAACTTTCTCACGCCCTGAAGCACGTCCACGGGTCGTCTGAGGTCCTTGCTCTGCGATCTCTTTGTTGCAGATAAGCTCCGCTGCAACCCATTCCTTATCAAGCGACTCTTGAGGGTGTTCATCCACCCGAGCACGCATCGCTCTTCGCTAGCTTGAAAGCATTCGTCGTGCAGAGAGCTAGCAGCAGCAATCTGGACGCGCTTCACATCGTCTTGCCAAGCTTCGCGAAGAGAGCTCCTTGCTGCGTCTCGGTGCCTTGCGTGGCTTTGCAGCGGAGCATGTTGCGCAGATCTATGCCAACGCAAGCGGGCTTGGCCGCTGCAGCAACCCGAGCCCTGCCTTTACGTTCCGCTTTCGGAGCATGGATCGTTGTCTTTCTGTTCAAAAGAAATGGGCCTTCTCTGTCATTTATCACGTCGCAGTAATCACGATGCAAGAGGGACCTGAACCTCCTTTGGCATTGAACAGATATCAAGACGGAACAGGACTGATCGATCGATCAACGTAATCATCCACTCCACCTTTCCGCTGCAGGAATTCGTGTAGCATCGGATCCGGTGACAGTATCCGCAGCGGTCACCAGCACTTGCCGCTGCGCGCTTTTACCGCTTCGTTCGAATCGAACTGTGTCACTTGTGACCACGCCACATGGCCCGACCAAAGTCAAGAGTCTGTGCGCTGGTGCATCAAGACTGCACCGGTCGAACATTGCTCGACGATGACTTTCATTGCCTTCCCTTACTCAACCTCGCGGTTGGAGAAGGAAAAGAGTGCAGCAATAACAACGATGATAACAACAACAACACCAATCGACCCCATACAGACGTGGCTCTCGACCAGCGCGCCAGAGCGACACCGAGGACTGCTGCACTCAGCCTGCAAAGAGACATTAGGCGACATCAGGCCATCCTTCGGAAACGCGATCGTCTGCACAGATGCAAGGGCAGCATCAGCTGCAACGGGCCTGTAAATGTTCCCGTACGTCAAAGCGTTTTCCACCTCGAACGATGCCCCTTGCAAGGAATTCGTGATTTTCAGACACATCAACATCCGCTGATTGAGTGTGTCGAACGGAGTTGTCCTACCAGAGGTAGTCCCAGTCGTGAGTCCGGCTTCAACATCTCAATGGAGAGATTCAGCTGTCCATAATCTCGCCACCTTTGCCGACGACACGCTGTCGCCATTTCCTCTTGCGGTGAGAGTCATGGTGTCGTGGCGAAGACGCCGGGTTCATTGGCTGCGTTTCAAATATGATGTGCTAGCTTGTCAGCTCGTCCTGATGGAGATCTCTGGCGCTGGCTGATCTCGGCGATATGATGTTCAGCTAACGTAAGGTGTGCTTTGTCGAGCATCGTGGAGTTTGGCGCTCACGAACTCCGCTTTCCCCTTGCGATTTGAGGCCATAGAAGTAGCCTTTGGCTTCCAAAGGCTGCGTGTAGATCCGTCAGTGTGCACGTGTACGTAGCGACGTCGAAATGACACATCACCGTGACTCACGACTCACTTACTCACTCCTGCCGGACGGAAGTCTTCTGGCAAGCTGACATTGTGTGCCCGCTTGCTGCACAACGCGGTGCGAGATTGCCGCTGCCACTCCCATGCAGCATTTGCTCCGCTTACGTAGCGGCGTTGCACATCATCTTCGTCGTGCGAGCGTCCGCATACCGGACTCCCGTTGCCGAACGTCCAGATCGAGCGTCTCGATAATTGTGGATGCAAGAGGGCATCAGCCGCAAGCGAGGAAGCGAAGTCGGTCTCTTTCATTGATTTGATCTGTTCTCAACGTCGCTTCGTACATGGAGTGTACACCCTGACAAACGATGCCCTATCACGCTCAAGCTCGAACAGCACAGAGTCGGATCGACGTGCTGCCAAGCTCCTGCCAAAAGGACCGTTTTTGGCGCTACTTCAGTGCGTTTAGAGATCGATCTGGCCAAATGCTTCGCACTGTTGTGTCCCAGCACGCGGGCTCGAGCTGAGTCTGGTCTTCGTCTCCTCTGAAATTGCTTGGCCCGGTCTCACTAAGAAATGCCCTTCTTGTGGGGTGTCAAGGCCTGCAGGACATGCCTGTCCCGCATCCAAGATCTGCGTTTGGAAGGCGCTTCGTGCTCAAAAAGAGGAAATCACGAATGCACCTCGGCTCGAACGAGAAAGCAAGATGCAATGCGGACCAACATGAATCACAATACGACGACATGCGAGGGGCATCGGGCTCACCTGCATCATCACGCGCACCGCATCTCGCCTGCTTACGTTTCCATCTCACAGACTGCTACACAAGCCAAGAGTAGTGCGCTTGATCTGACTGAATGTGAATATGGCTACCCTCTTGATCAGCCCGACAGTCCTGGCACACGTTCGACTTGACCCTCCTGACCTCGTCCATTGTCTGTCACCTTCCATATTTTTTTGATCTTCTCACAACGCCGTCAGTGTATAACTCATGCTGTACGTAGCGACGTGAAACGAAGAGAGGAATGTACGAACGCACGTGGTATAGCGGAGTATAGAAATGCCGCGTCAAGATCGGAAAAACTCTTCAGGCTCCACCAAACTCCCGGGTCGATGCACGAGAATCGCCTATACTCACTGAGTCGTCGCGGGTGTCAGCGCTGCCAGAGCGTACGTCGTGATCCCAGGCAGTGCGCTCGTCTGCGAGAGAGGAGAATCGCGCGGCTCGCGTGCATCAAGGTGAGCAGTGGTGAGTTGCACTGCAGAATTGCGAGTTGTCTCGCGCAATCTGCTCGCCTAGCCCCTGCTGTGGGATTGTTCGCCGGGCGCTATTTTAGTCTGCTGGCTAGTTTGCGCCTAAGCTAAGGCCAAGAAGGCACATATAGCCGGAGGTCGGCTCGACGTCTTAGCCGACTCGACATCTCGAAGCGTGCGAAAGCGCTGCCTGCCCGCTTTCGGTATTAACCACTCCGTCGCAGCTAGAGCGGTTCACTCAGGTGGATACAGTTTTGAGTGGGTCTGCGTGACGTCTGCTAGCAACCTCGCTTAGACGGACGAATGCGGAGATGTAAGTATCGGAACAAAATCTCCCTCCATCCGCCAAGTTGTCAATTTTGAGCCAAGCTCAAGCAAGAGATGTCCGACGCTATGCCGGCAGAGAAGCAGAGCAAGCAGGATGATCCACGCCAGAAGATCGCACGAGAACGAGGGTGCGCACGTACTTGCCATGATGCAGGCCCTGCATGCTCCTCGCGGCGCGTACGTGCGATCCCCGAGTGAAGGGTCAGATTCCAAGACCCTCTGGCCGATTTCTGAATGCCGCGGACGTCAGACACTTTGACGGACTGATCATTTGACTCATCCATCTCTTTGTTCTGGACCAGGCCCAAGCCAGGCCTGTCCGACGATGGACTGCAGCTTTGAGTCGTGTGGAGCCCGGATTCTCGGTTCCGACGGGAAAGGTCCGTGAGACGCGACCGGCAACACTGTCTCAGCCACACATGTGCAGCTCTAGCACTGTGAGTGATGATGAGGATATATGCCGACGATCAGTCCTTCGCATACGGTACGTGGCATAACTGCTGCAAGGACCGTGGGTGCTCCGCGTGCGGCCTTGTCGTGTGGAAAAGGATCAAGCAGCTCCGCTTTTGCCGGACGTCCGTTGATGGGCCTAGACACATCGCAGCACGGGCTGTATACGTCCAAACGAACACATCAATCACTCACTCTGCAGCACTTACGACTCGATGTGTGTGCTTGTAGACGTGATGCACGAATTTTTGCACAATGATATTCACAACAGGAACCCTTCCACCGACCAATTACGAATCGCGCATGTGCAGGCGGCCCGTGAGTATGAGCGCGACTTGTGTACTGGCTCAATCCAGGGCCGACGCCACTTGAGTCGCTGAACGGCAACGTCGTAAAAAGAGACGCGAAGGGCGAGGTTTGACTACCTATTGTGAACATGTTCTTGCTTTGACGACCCTTCGAATGACGAATCGGGTGCTTGTAGCGACGTTAAACGAATAATACCATACCATACCATACCAGCCGAGAGGCAGGCACTTTGTCCTTGAGGAAGGCTGCTCAGCCGAGCGCTGACGAGGCTGTGGTATGGTATGGTAGTATTCGTTTCGTTTAGCCGTTTTATATAAAACGGCTAAACGAATACTACCACCATACCCGGACAACGAAATGACAATCTTGAATCCAAGCACTCATCATTGTGCGTAAGGTTATGCCTGTCCTCCGGCCGTGAGATGCGGCCTCGTCGGTGGCTCCGCGCGAATCGGTTATTGCGACCTGCTCTCATCGTGCGGGCTAGACGAGCGCCATGATAATCGTCTATACTCGATCGCTGAGCTGCAGCACGCCCATGCAAGGTAGAGCGCAAGCCGCGGGAAAGTACATCCGAATTTCCGCTGGTCTCAGTCAGTCAAATTCGATGAGTGTGACGAGTATACATATTGAGAGCTTCTTGTTCCTCGATCCTGTATATACCTTTCGTTCTCTTCTACAAATTCACTTGAACACACTGTAAGCGCGACGTAAAAATCGTCATAACGCGTCCTTACAACACACCTTTGAAGTCTGCATGGAGTGTGAAGTCTCAGCAGAGCACCGAAGCCGCCCGAGGCCCGCGACATCGCAGCGCATGCATGCAGCAGTGACACAGCCATTCACAGCAATCGTGAACATCGTCTTGAATCTGGCGGCTACGCTGATGCGGCGCAGACGTATCTCGATGCTGATGATGCATGTGTGGAGCCAAGTCTTGCCCACTCAGGACTGTGGCTTGGCACCCGGCGCTCGACTGACTCATCATATATCAGGTCTTGTGCCACGTCCCCCGCCATAGATTGGAAGGTCAGCGCTGGATTCTGTGCAGTCAAAGTGTGTTGAGTGGGATCGCCTGATTGCGCCCAGCCGATGACGAAAGCACAAGAGGAGGTGCTGTTGTTGTAGCCTGCACGAGAGATGCGGCACGAGCTGATGCGCCGAGGCAGAGTAAACGCGCGACAAAGCCATGCTTCACGAATTGTTTGGCTACCATGCACGTCTTGGAACATGGAAAACGGCGAGATGTGCGAACTGAAATTTAGACAATTAGAGAGACACATGACCAGGTGTCACACTACCAGTCGAGAGTAGCCAAAGTTGAACTTCCTTCGTGCTGATCGTAATAATGTCTGCATCCCGCTGCCATGATGAAACAAGCGCCAGGGGAGACACTCGCACTCACGCTGAGCCATGATGATGATGATGATAGTATTCGTTTAACGTCGCTGAGCCTTGCATGTGTCAAACGCCGGAGAATGGGCCGATCGCGATCTGGCGGTTGAATTTGAAAAGCCAAGCTGTGTGCACACAGCAGCAGTGATCCACGCCGCGCGTGGAGAGGCCTGATATTCCAGGGCAAGCGCTATACGTGCAGTGGTGGTTTTACGGTGGGTGCAGGGCGCTGAACTGCACTGGCAAGCACCGAAACGCAGAACACCGCTTGTGCTGCATCGTTGGCCGATTGCAGCTCAAGTCATGAGTGCAGCGCCGATGATGAGCAGATCCACGAGGCGGCACCTAAGCGCATGTCTCTGCTTCTGCTGCTCCGCGGAGGCGTGGGCGCGCTACGTTCTGCAGCATGGACTTATAATTGGCCCTAGGCTTGCGCGGCATCTGATCACGGCAGAGACAGCGGCCGGGCCCTCCATCCCGCCACTGCCGACTAGCACAGGTGAAGGAGGGCAAAGCTAGGCTGCACAGCATGCACGATGCTGCTCGCTTTTCTCCCGCGGCCGCCTTGGCTCCGCGCGGCGAAGCATGATCGAAGAGTAGGGCGCGCAGCCGATACCGGTATTCATGCATCGAGGCAGCTCGGCAGCCCTGCTGGCGGATGCTGCTGTAGCAGCGATGGGCGGCAGATCGCTGATGAAGACGACAGGCTGCAATCGTGATTTCTTCCGGTTTGCCCAGCAAATCGCTGAATGCAGCACAGCTATAGCTGGACCTCCATCTGGCTTGTCTATCTTTAGCACGATCGGGGTTGGAAGCGACGCCGTCTGAGTTCCGTAGGTGTCTCGCATTTGCACCCACTTCACTCCTCTCTCAGACGACCATTCGTGGTTTGGTGCCCGCTTGTTTGCCCGCTCGTCTGTTCCAACACCTCTTCTTAAGATGACCGATCGAACCACGCCTTTCCTCGCCTAGACGACAGCCACGAACCTCGAACGCTTCGTTGCCGCTCTATGCTTGGCGTCTCACCTGCGAGCAAACACATCGCCCCGAAGCTCAGCTGCGACCGCGATCATCAGGGACTGGATCGCCCTCGCGCCGCCCTTGTCATCTCCTGATTTACCCCGCTCCAATACCGCAGTTCTATAAGCGATCCCCCTTCTCGACCTCTCCCTTCGTCGCTGGCTGACGTCGGCTCCGATCCCGCCAAGTCATTTGAAGTTCAGTCACTCCCGTGATCACAAAGGGGGCCAACTTTGGATGAGTCAGCCCTCAAATACTTCACCTGAATTTGTCGCACCTGCCACCTGGCCCAGCAGCAGCGACGCGCCCACCCACCTCGTTCACCCAATCTATCACCCTCATCAGGTCGCCATTTCCATCAGCCACTTGTTTGTCTTCTCTCAGGCACCTATAAGTCGCGACTGCATCTTTTCTGCCACGATTGTTGACTGCGCACAGTCTCATTCCGGTTCGTGAGTGCATTCGGCACCACTTCTGTCTAAAACAGACGACCCACGCACCTCAAATCGCCTTGGCCGAGGCGCAGAGCACCGCTTCCCGCCGGACGGGCCGGAAGTTCCCCGACATCGCCTGTAGATACTTGAGGGCAGACAGGTGGAGCATCACCTGACCCAATTCCTCGACGTATCTCGAGTCTGCATAGTCCATCGTCGCAAGGGAGCTCCGAGGTGCAAAGCCACTGTATAGCGCCACGGGAAGGCGCGCTCCGCTCGAAGAGCAAGAAGTATTGCCAGACTAGAAACGCGACCACAGGAAAGAGCCTCGGCTTATCTCAGGTTGCCGTATTGACTCTGGCGTACATCGCCCGCCTGCCAGGAGCAAGACCTGTCAGCATCGGCACACTCATCGGCAAACTCAAGACTCAATCCTTTGTGATTGTCTCGCGATCAACGCCTTGCTATTGGATCGATCGGATCGGTCACTATAGCGTAACAACCACACGCCACGCATCTGCAACGTTTCACTTCACGTTGAGGCCTGCACTGTGACTGCGCCCCGGCCCCGAATTCACCAATCAGGAAATTGTGCAGTCTTGCAAGACGCTGGGTTTGCGGCGCTCATTCAGCAATTGCAATCACCCAGCATCACTCACACTCGGGACCTTTGACCACGGGAGCGTTAAATTTCGACCTGTCAGCCGACTGCGCTAATTGCCACGCGATCTGCCCCTCTTTCAATCTACGTGGGCTGCCAAGTTCACCTTTCACCTTTCAGCGTCTGCACCGCGACCACTCCGTCGGTGTAGCGCTTGTACCGCACCGCATCACGGACGCGACTGATTCAAGAGCGGCTGCTGATTCTGCCTGCCAAGCTACAGCTTCGCAGATTGCGCCAACGCACTGCGACACTCAGATTCCGAAAACCCTTCAGGAGCTTCCTGCTGGTCGCAAGGAGTCGACACGATTACCAAGTCTGCGGCAGCAATCACGAGCACAGCCGTCATCAAGGCAGCACTGTGCGCCTCGATTTGCGACACCTACAATCCGCGGGACCGTATATCGTGCGGCTTTGACTTGCCCGCAACATAAGGACAGGCACTGAGGCAAGCTTAGAGAATTGTTTTGGCTGATTGCGATCGGGTCTGGACAGCGCAATCTTGAATCTATCCGCACCTCCGGCACTGTGCGGCGCCAAACATTCTCGTCACTCGAAACTGTTGAACGGCCCCTCACGACGAGCAGCCTCGGTCTCCGCAGCTCCGCACCATTCACAGCCTGTGTCTCGACGCGTACACACCTTCTACTCGCGGCCATCACAGGCCGTTACCCGACTACGTACGCTGGCAACATCCTCATCGCTGCGCCGTAGCACTCAAATTTCGGGACAGATAAATTCGCTTTCCGTTTGAGCGCCACCCGGCCACGGAACTAGCATCCCAACCACTCACAGCAGCTTAGACTTCCATGCTTGCACTCTCACAAAGCTTCAGCTCATCTCATAGAGTCCCAGGTTCGTTGGGGCCCTTTGACACGGAAGCGTTCAGAATGAGCTCGACATCAGATCTCAAGCTGCCACCTTTGCTGCTCAGCCGCAACGTCGACCCCTCCTCTCTGCCAGGGTCGACGGAGCTCTTGAGCGGTTCCAGGCCCGCATCTCGGAGCGACCCCCTCTTCAATCCATCTGCAAAGCCCACGTTGCCGCCACTTGGTACTAGGGCGAGCACCCCGAGCAGTAGCGGTAGCGTATTGTGTAAGCCAGAAGCCATTGAGCCGCAAGTGTCTGGACCGAAATCAAACGCTTCCCCTCGAGCTGGCTCCAGACCAATGTCAGTCGACGGTCGCCAAATGCAGCATGCAGGGGCGTCGTTTGGCCAGCACAAGAAACAAGACCCAAATAATACTGCAAATCGCCCAACTCATACCCAAGCAGAGCGGGCGCCTCACTCGCCTAGATCCGTGGACGAGCGAATGCTTGTGCGAGGACCTCACGGTGTCAAGTCAGATCCGCGAGATCGCCCCTCGACTTTTGACGAAGCCTCTGCTCGACGTGTTCTGGATGCGCACAGCCATGCAGAGGCACTGGCCTCGCGCACCGAAGAAGATGTCTCCATGGCCGATGTCTCTGATCGACCTCTGCGCGATCGCTTTGCCACGGCTCCACAAATACCGCTCCGTCGCTACGACTTGGGTGCACGCACTGCTGACCGCTTGGAAGAGGTGAGTGTAATCTTGTCAGGGCAACTTGTGCGCACCTTGAGCTGATGAAAGCACTGGCTACTTTTCTCTCTAGATCATTGAGCACGCCAACCGTCTGATCCACGCGGCTCAGCACTCGCTTGATGCGTCAAGCGAGCCGACTAAAGCGCAAGCACACGCAATGTCTAATCACTCGACGAGAATACACGATCTTATCAGATCCTTGCACGTAGGACAACAGCTGTACGACGATCGCGGAGCGCAGCATGTGGCTCTCCACCATCAAGAGCGCGCAGAACGCGATGGTGAGCCAGAGACCGCTAGTGCAAGGGACGGACGAGCAGGTCAGAAGCCTCTTGCTGACTCTCGCACCGCCTCGCAACGCCGCACCGTGAATATTCCAGCACCAACAACGAGCGGCACATTTGGAATGCACGACAGACATGGGCCAAGGTTGGTCTCGATCGATCACGACGACCACATTGGAGCCCAGAAGAGGCAAGGAGCAGGTGCCCCTGTGATCAGCTCTGCGCCAAAGTCCGCGCTGCCACCTCCTGGGCGCGCCCTCGCGACGCCACGGTCGCCTCCACCTTTCCGACCTCCGCAAGGAAGCATCTGGGATTCGCGACCCCGGAAATCAGACGGGCAGGTCAATGAGCCACCAGTCCCCCCAGCTAACGGCAAAGGAGATGCAAAGGCTGAGGAGTGGCTCGCAGCGCAGCGTGCAGGGCACCCGCAAGAGCCAGCGATGTCACGCCGCCAAAGCCCCTTTGCAGATCGTTGGCTGGATGCTCGTGTTCTACCTGAGATGGCTGGCTCTCGTCTCGTCCATCCGCATGAAGAGCCACGTCTTGTCAATGCACATGCAAGAGGCGTGCCGGACGGTCACCAAAGGAGCCACACGAGCTACGATGACTACCCTCCACGCGCCGTTGTGCACGGGGCGCATCCGGCTTACGGCTTGCACGGCCGAGGCGATGATGCCAGGCCAGCGCTGCCTCACGAAGCGCATTCAGGCGCGTCATCCTTCGCCCCTGATCATTACAACGACCACTATGGTCGACACGCGGAGTACCTCGATGCAGGTGCTCATAGACATCCGTCAGCTGCTGGCTACCCGTCCCACAAGCCCGAGGAAATTGGACCCGAATCAGCTCTTCAGCGCATGCCGGCTCAAGGTCAGGAGCCGAGCGCAAAGTACCGCAAACGAAGCCGCGCTGCCGCTCCCGCCCTTTGCGGCTGCTGCTTTATCGTCGACACGCCAGAATGGAGAAGAGGGCCGGATGGCCCTCGGACTGTGTGCAATGCTTGTGAGTAGAGACGTAATTGACGCATGCGCTCTGTAGACTCTATCGCTGACGCCGTTTGGCCTGTCATCTGCCAGGCGGGTTGCATTATGCCAAACTCGCAAAGAAACGCCAGCAGGAAGCGCCAGACGGACCTGGAATCACGATACAAGAGTTGCGAGCATCCATCCGAGTACCTTCCATGGAGGTCATCAGCCATCACGGCTCCGAATCTGGTGGCGATGACCATCACCTGCGCATGCTCGAGGCGGACAAAAGCAAAGGGCAATATATTCAAGCGCCACCTCAGATGCATCAGATGAAGGAGGAGGCGCCGAATTACTCCGCTCATCACGACGTCGAGCACTTTGGAGGTCCCGCGCCAAAACGGAGAGCTTTGTCCCCTCCTCAAAATGGCATGATCAAACCTCGAAGCCCGCAGCCTGCTCGATGGACGGCAGAAGACGAAGCCCGCCGACCGCACAGCGCTTATTCCAACGGCTCTTCCACGTCGCTCGATAGTCGAAGTCACGCCAGTGGCCTCTCGAGAGACTCGGCACGTCGGCCTTTGCCGGTGGCACAATCGCCAGTTCGACGCGCTGCATAGGCCGTGTCTCGACGCGTTCGCGCCACCCACGCGATCACCAAACGCAAAATACAGCTCGTGTCTTTTTCGCGCAGCGCACACCCCTCATCCTACTTTCTCGTTTTAGAGGCCGAAAAGCAAACTTTGGGATATTGTAAACTTCTCTGGGAGACTCTCCTGTACTCTTGTTGCCTTTCGCCCGTTTGACCAGCAGCTCGTGATAATACCGTGCTGGTGCTGCTGTCCATCCCATACACGTCTTTGCTGCCACCCCGCTTCACCTCGATTTGGTCCTATTGTAATAATCTGGCAAAATACATCGTTCACCTGCTACGATCCAGACGTCTGCATGTTCCAACGAGCGCACCTAAACACACGCAGCGTTTGCGCCACAGGTGAGGGTATCGCTAGCGTTGGGGGGATCGATAGTCTATGAGGCGGTCACATCGTCAGCTGGAACGGGTCGGAGAGTGCCTTGGGCGTACGCCTCGCTCCACCATTCAAATGAAGGTTCGAATGGCCGCACGGCGACCGTAAAACTCACCACCGACATTCTCTCGCACCTCTTTCCACGAAGTCATGCGAAGCGGCACCTCTCCCAGCTGCTGGCGCTGAGCCCAGCTTGAAAAAAAGTCGTGCAGGTCTATACGAAGCTGGGCCGCTTTGGCGGGTGTCAGATCCGAAGCGAGAGAGGATAGCGCGGGCGGCGTCTTGCCGGCGTTGGAAAGAGCCGCTGCCATGCTTGTGGGACGAAAAATGACGGGGTCTAGATGCTGCGAGATGATGAGATCGGATAGCAGCAGCATGTAGAGACCGCAATCGTGCGCTGCGAAAGAAGGACGCGCGCGGCAGTGTTCGTTGAGGGGTGAGAGCAGCTGGGATGGAGATGCATATACGCTGCTCACCATTCTCCTGGGGAGACACTTCTTCGACTTCAAATAGCGATCGCTTGACCGAGGATGACTTGATACCTCTAGTGTGCAGGAAAGCGGACCTGAATTGACATTGTACACGCAAGGTTGATCGCACGAGGTCGCGAGCGTTCCAGAAATGTATGAGCGCCTGGGAACATGGCCTAATGGCAGCCCGGGGGGCGAGAAGAAGCTGAAGGGAGAACACGCACCAAACAGTCTTTGCGGCATCGTCGTTGCAAGGACGCATGGAATCGAGGTGGAAGCCGAACCAGCCTGATCCAGGACCTTTGAAGGCCTGCTCCACCGCCAAGATGCAAGACCAATGACTGCCTATTCCCAGGCCTTCCGTACTGTACCGATCGCTCACTAGCTCAGCAAAATGCCGCGTTGAACGGTGCGTCAGTCGGTACAGCAGGAAAAAAAAGGGTCGGAAAGAAGGAATCGGGAACATACCTGGTAGGACTACTAGAGGTCCGGCTGGAGGGAGCAGATTGCGGGCTTCTTCTGCTCCGACTGCGCGGACAGGATTCATTCGACGTCAGAGTCGAGCCGTCATGCTCGCATGAAGAGAGGCTCGAAAGCGATTCTCACGATCAGCAGTGACGGAACACATGAGCTCGACCACTGCAGGTTGCCAAAGAAGACTGGGAGTCGAGTCCTTTGCGTCTTGCTTCGCTTTGTCGCTGCTCCTCGATTGTGATTGAGATGCTTCGGAATCACTTGATCGAGCAGCAAGTAACTCTGCAAATGTCCAGATCACGCCATCGTTGAGCCACTCGTTGGGCTCGAGCGTCTAAGAGCGCATCGTTGTGCAAGTTGAAAAATGTCAGCGTCACATGTCAAAGCTGTGAGTTGCTTTGAGCGTGGCGATGTTGAGCCATGACAAGGTGAGATCTGCCGCGCACACATACCTGCAAATCCTCCTTTCTCAGACAAGCATCGCCAAACGAAACGACGATCGGATCTCTGTCATCGTTCGTCATCGAAGGACCCGAGCGTTGGCTCGCGATGTGCACAGTCACCCGTTTTGCCTAAACACCCCTCCTTTGCGTGCTTAAAGTTGACTTGCTAATCACTGAGCTTTTACCGTCCTCACCATGTCCATCCAGTATCCGACTTGAGTGTGGTCCTGAAGGAATTTCGAATGCAACTGAACTTGCTTGACGCGGGCTCGCATGTCGTGTGATCGTCGCAATCAAGCGGCTTCAACCCTGCCTTGCCCTGCTGGTGCGGTCACGAGTGATGCAGATCCTGAACGCGCAACTTGCCGCGCGTTTCTGCACGTATCGATCAACACACCTACCGTAGGCACCGTACATCCAAGCATGGCCCGCATAATTGCATGGATGCCGCGCCCATCTTCTGACACTCACGTGAGTCGTCTCTGCCTGCCTCCACCTTCCAGGCGAGCAGCAGGCCATGGTCTGCTAGTCCTTTCATAGCAGCTCAGCCCTAAGCTGATCGACCCATCCAACGGCGATCACAAAGCAAATGAGCCGCGTGCTTCCACCTCGAACTGCATACTCATACACTCGTGACTCTTGACTCTCGACTCGTGTCTGATCCTCTTCAATTCACACCTGCTCTGCGCGTGGCCCTGCCTTCGGCCACCCATCCAACCAGCGAGCTCGTCCCTTCTCGCATGTGACGAGAATTCCTTTGGCCATCCACACGCCAATACACCACGCTCGACCGCTTCACATCGAGGCTCGATCATTGCCACAGCAGCAAGCCATGTCAACCAGCGCTGCAAGGCTGCTATCGTCCACGTCTCGTGCCGAGCCAGCCCCTCTCGCAGAGTCTCAAGTAGGCTACGGTCTCGTCTCTTTTGCTTTGCCATTTTCACTTTGTTGGTGAGTCCGTCAGCGTAAGCAAGTCGCTTGCTTCAGGATCCTTGGCTGAAGCATGCTTGCTCAACCACTTTGTAAACTTTGGCGCGCCCACAGCTCTCGATGCGAAGCTAGGCATGCCAGGGGTCTCAAATGCGATGCCACGCGTAGACAATTGAGAGGAGCCGAGGGTCACCTGGTGTGGAGCTACTTGATGGACCTGCCGTGTTGTCACCAAACGTGCGAGATTCGGGGAGATACGAGGGTGAGTGCGCTTCTTGTCTCGGCCTCGCAATTTGACGTGGGACTGATGAGCTCCACGGCCTCATAGTACCTCACCTACACCGTCGTGTCCGGAGGCAGAGCGCTACATGCAGTCGATGAGGAATCGGCATTTCAAGAGCTTCGAGCATTGACGGAACGCCGAGCCGCCGCAGAAGGTGCGCTAGAGGCGCATCGACGTCGACAGCCCACACTGCATTCTGCTTGGTCCACCATCTCCACCGAGGAAGGAGGGGTAGCGTCGACGAGCGAAGCACCATCCGAAAGAAGCGTCGCACCTCCCGCTTTTCGCACAGCACCTTCTTCAGATGCGCTCTTGGCGCTCAGAACTAGACCGGGTCCGAGCTATCACTACGCGCCTTCTGTCTCTGCTCGATCCAGATCACTCAGCTCTTCCGGATCTTCTAGGACGCTGCTTGGAGGCAGATTTAGCGCTCGACCGGATACGTCAACTCGAGGAATCGGAAAGTACCCAGCAGAAGCATCGGCTACGCCCGATGCGTCCACAAGAGCTCAATTGAAAGCTCTGTATGCGGACGAGAGATCTTCTAGAGCCAGCAAAGGCGAAAAGAGTCTGGGAAGGGCGCTCTCTGGCAGGAGAGGGTTTCAGGGAACTCTCAAGGTCGGACGTGCGTTTGGAGCAAGGGAAGGTATTGGAATCGGAGGAACGGACGGAAGAGGGGGCGGAACAGCTTCCAAGATGGCTCCTCCCCCCGCCCCTCCTTTAGCCTCTTCTGCTCCTCGCACACCTTCACAAATAGCACGTTCTTCGAGCAGGTCGACATTTGCGATGGATGCTCGTAGGGGAAGAGGAGCAGAAACGAGCTCGAGACTGTTGGAAGAGATGGGACGCGTGCCTGGAAGGAGAGTAGTGGCGGAAGAGCTGAGGAGGAACGAGGCTGCTGGGAGACTTGTGGGCAGGCTGGCTGATAAAAGCAGGAAAACACTCGATCCCTTCCAGGCGGAGATGGACGAGAGCGTGGCAAAAGGACGCAGCGTACGCTCTGGAACTTCTTGAGGCCCATGCATTCTACTTTGATCGATCGATCTTGCATGGCCGTGCCACTCCTTCGATATTGAAGCCGGCACCAACCGTATATACCTTTCAATGCGAATGCTAACACTCGCGGATACTTTACATGCGTGCGTCACTGCATTTGAGCCGCAGCAGGAAGTCAGAACGCTTGGGGATGCCAAGTGAATGAGGACCGGCTTGACCTTGTGTGATACGTGGGCTGGTGTCCCGAGCGCTTCACAAGCCTTGGATGTCGAGGTCCCTGGATGAGTTGAAACGTGATTGCCGCAAAACAGCGTGGCTTGTGGCGGTGCGTGCACGCGCCATGCAGAGCGAGAAATCACGCGCGCGAATGCAGCTCGCGCCTCCTTCTAGAGCTGCAAAGGGATGAAACGGTGAATAGCATACTTCATCAAAGCTTCGTGCTCTCTGACAATCACAATGCTCACGATTTTGGATATGCACGCCCGATAGCCGCTTTCACCTACGTCTTGCAGGTTGTACGACCTGACGACAGGCTTGGTCGACGACATGGAGCGTCCCGGCACCTCGTCCCTTGGCGGTCACGCGCAGACCTTTGCAACTCCAGGAGAAGCAGCGCAGCACATTGTTCATTCGGCCCTTTCACCTCGTCTGGCTGTCCTTGCAAGTCCGGACGTGGACGAAGCGATTTTGAGACCGAACGGAGTGCCCGATCTGGCGGCGCTGTTGAGACCGTTCGAGGCTAGTGTACGAGGTCGTGAGTTTGGGCTGCGAGCATATGCGGTCATCCGAGGGACTTGTGGCTGTCCTAAGTAGCCAGGCTTGACTTTGTGTTTTGCGCAGTGACTATTCGAACGACGGAATTGGCGAGCCGACTCGCGCCGAGTTTCACGCTTCGATTCGATGCCATTTCATCCTTTGCTCCGCCTCGCTCTTCCAAGGACCCAGCAGCCGCTTCAGCTTCAGCTACTGCTTCGGGCTCGGTCGGACCTGGCTCGACGTCTCAGATTGCCTCAAATGTCTCCTCTCCTCCGCCCACGCCCGGTGCTCCTACACAGAGCAGACCAGGCTTGTTCGGCAGATCGCCTAGCGTTGCTACTTCGCTGGCCCGAGATGCTAGACCAGAGGCCATCCTCGACTCTCTCGCACCAGCGATACGAAAGTTGGCGGGTCGCTCTTCGGACGGAAAGGGAGATGAAAAGGATGAGTTCGATCAAGATGAGATGGACAAGGCAGATGTGACGCCTTGGTATGCTTTGGTCAGAGACGAAGTGCTTGGTAGACGAAATGTGGAAAGCCACGAGACCTTTGGTTGGCCCATCGGTAGTGAGTAGGCTTGATCTTGTTGGGTTCGTTTAGTCGTAGACGCACGAGCTGGCCGAGCTGACAGCCTGCGAGACCGCGGTGTAGTGATACTGGCCGTGTCATCCGCATCGCCAGACCCTATGAACGCTTTCGCGGCGCTCTTCGAGGCCTCCAATCCTCACGCCAGCAGAGCATACACCGATCGGCCTTACATGGACTCGACGTTGCTTCGCTACTATGTGCTCATCCACGATGTTAAGACATCAGGCTCGGACTTGACTGAGTATGTTGCGCATCTTTCTGCTCAGAAACACCACTGGGCAGTGCTGACAAGATGTCCACATCTCTATTGCTGTGTGATTTGCAGATCCTTGGCTCTCCTCGACACCATCAAAAAGACCTATGGCGTCCATGCTTGCTTGTTGCCGCTCAACTCGGCCACTGCAGGCGCAGGATCCTCCGAAACAGATCTTGCTGGTATATGGGAGCAAGCACTACGTGTGCCTCCCATGGCGCCGCCTCCTCGACGAGATGGGCCAGCTACGGGCATAGCGCCACCTTTACCGCCCAAAGATGATGAATCTGACTCCGCCATGCAGAAAGAGGTGGTGGACGTGGATGAACAGGCGGAAGTGTCCCGCTATGCGACGGCATTGGATGAGGAGGATGTCGCCAGGCTGCAGGCGTTTGTGAGGGAACTGGCAGCGCAAAGCGTGGTCCCTTTTCTGGAACGCACTGCAGCTCAATGGAACGAGAGCGTGAGTGCAGCTGTTGGGTGCGCGCTGGGTTGAGCTTCGAAAGGCTGAAGAATGCGGTTGTTTGACATTATTTCAGCTGGCGGCTTCTCGAAGAGGCTTGACGGGTAGGCTGTTCGGCGCAGGTAGGAAATTCTTCGGATCGGGATCAGGAAGCATACGTGGATCTTCGAATACACCATCTTTCAGTACGTTGGGGTAGTGAGTAAGGCCAAAAAATGGCTGACATTTTTCTTGGAGAGAACAGAGGCGCTCGCTGACATTTCGTCCTGCAACAGCTACCCTCCGACAAGCCTTGAAGCGCAGACTCGCAGATTGGCCGACTTTGCCTTCATGACTCGAGACTACAAGCTTGCGGCTAGCATGTACGATCTTGGAAGGAAAGACTACTCGAACGACAAGGCTCTGAAACATCTTGCTGGAGCTACTGTGAGTGTCCTGACATTCACTCCAATATTTGAAAAAGACTGAAGCCTCCCCTCCTTTGGCACGCCTGCAGGAGATGTTTGGTCTTTCACACCTCATGATGATGTTGACGATGAAGTCACAGCCGATCGATGTGGATAGCTATTTGGCGTCTGCTTGCGCAGCGTATGCGCAAGCACCACGGCAGCGGGGAAGTCATCTGCAGTTGGACGGGCTAAGAGCAACGTTGCTCTACTACGAGGTCTACAGATCGCTCAATTTCTACCAATCAGCTCCAGCTGCGCTCATGCGGGCCGCTGGGGTTGTCAGCAATGATGTGTCCTCACCCGAAGGCATCCCGGCTGAAAACATCGCAGACGACGTAGAGGTCATCGGAGCGGTGCTCCTCGAACAAGCCGCGTTGGCAGATCTGCATCAGCAACCTCAACCTCATCGCCGAAAGCATGCCGCTCATCTCGTCATGGCCTCTCATCGCTACCAAGAATGCGGTCAAAATGCGCTTTCGTTGAAATGCTTGCGCAGAGCTGCTCGGCAGTACGCAAGCCGAGCGGCCGAGCGTCAGCCAGTGGAAGACTTGCTCGAGTCGCTGGAGACGAAGAGTGGTAAAGATGATCAAGGTGGCGAGGGTCCGGAACATGACGTGTCGAGAATGATCCGCGAGAAAGGGCAACGGGACGATGAGCCAGCGTGGGATGCTGTCGAGACGCACGTGGAACACGAACTTGGACAAAGGGCCTATGCCAATGGAGACTCTGCGGCTGCGATCAAGCACTTTACAAAACTCATTCGACCAGCGCCGTTACCTTTTGACGCTACGGATGAAGACGTCGCGGCTCAACAGGCCAAGCACAATTCCTACCTGAACGCATTCCTGACGGCGTTCAAATACGTCGATGCCCCAGCCAGCACTGATGAAGTAGCCGAGGCTTTAGGACTCGACTTTGTCAAGCCGCTGTGGGACCCTCAAACAGCTAGAATAATCACGCGCTCGACGCGTGCCAGCGACGCTCAGTGGGAAGCATTGGAGACCAAATACATATCTTTAGCAAGCGCGGCAGGACTCACTCGACCTCCCAATCTCGCTCCTGAAGAGCGGAATGTTTGCCAGGTGGACGGTGAGCTGTAGAGAGATTGCACCTCAGCCTCGACTGAGACTGACCAAGATCACGTTTGTCCCCATGCCAGAATCTTTTCATATTCAAGTGCTCGTGCGCAATCCTCTCAGTACCTCGCTCACCCTGGAGAGTGCGCGGGTCGGGTTTGAGTCGCTTCAAGGAGAAGACATTGATGCGCAGTGTGTCCACGTGGAAAGCATCGGTAAAGTGGAGCTTGGACCTGATGAAAGCAGGCTTGTAAGTGCGCCACTCGTAGTTCGAGCAGCTCCGAGTTCAAATGTCGCTGAGACGCCCTTTGACACTCTCAGATCGTCTTTGAAGCGCGGAGTAGCAAGTCGCAAAGCTTACGGGCCAATCGCGTCGAGTATGTTTTCGCCGGAGCGGTGCCAATGTCGCAACGGCTGCACAAAAGAGGCAAACGCTTGACAGCGACGCGTGAACAGCGTGTTGCACCTCTACCCGTCTATGCGCCCGACGAGAGCTTGGCCATTCATGTCCTAGAGGCGCAACCAGCCCTGTCCGTCCAGATGACGCAAATCCGCGACGTCATTGGCTTGGGAGAAGAGATCGAAGCTTCCCTGCAGATTACGAATACGGGCTCTGTGGAGCTCACAGAGCTTGCCTGTCTGTGTGATGCTCCTGCTGTGCTCCTACTGGCAGCACAGCTTGCTTCAGACGGTGAGTCGAAAAGATTGTCTGGTAGAAAGCACTTCAACCTAATGCCCTCGATCCAATCACAGACTTCGCCCCAGCCTTTTCGGCGCCGAATAGGCTCGAAGAAACACTTCCTACGCTTATTTCGCTACCTAATGGTGCTTTGGCATCTGGCGCAAGCGCCGAAATACCGATCCGTCTCCGTGGAGCGTCTATCGGTGTGCTGGAGCCTAAGCTGCTATTCGTCTTCAAGGCAAGTGAAGTAACGCGTTGTTTCGACGATCAATGTTGGATGCCTTTCCTGACTCCTCCATCGTCTTTTTTCCCAGAGCGCGAACGCCTCAAAATACTGTACCACCAGATTCTCGCACGCCTTTGCAGCCGAGCCAGTCGTGGATGTGGCCGTGCAAGCAGGTCCCTCTCGGGCGGAACAGCTCACGTACATCTTGAATCTCGAGGCGGCTTGCCTGTTCGGTGGTACGGCTGGAGAACCACCGCAGGCTCGCGTCGAGGCAGTCACTGTCATCAGCCCGAGATGGCAAGCGTCCACTGGTCAGGATGCAGCTCTGGAGTAAGTGTCGTCCGGCACAATGTCAGCGGGCCACTGTCGCTGACGCTCCGAGCGGTCATCATTGCAGAGCCGCTTTGAAGAACATTCCATTACGTCACCGTGCCGCTGCTAGCATTGCCATGTCAGAGGCATCAGCCGAAGAACTTTCAGCGGCCGATGTGGAACCTCTTGCAGACCTCACACACACAACGAACCAGCTCGGTTTGTTGCTGCAGAATATGCCGCTCAAGTCAAGCCCGAAAAATACAGCTTTACGTCGGAGCACCATCGGAACATCTAAGCAGCCTGTTTCTCCTTTCTTCTCCAAAGCGCGGTCCGAATGGCGTCAGAAGATCCTCCTGCAGCAGTTTCCGGTCATTGATGCTTCGGATCGCGCGCGTGCTTTTACGTTGTATCAGCCCAGCGACGTTGACGTTATCGCTCATTGGGCGATCGGAGAACGTCGTGGACAGGCATTCATTTTTGGGCTACAGCTTGGACCTGCGCACGACCAGCTGTTGGAGCTCACTAGCGAGTCGAGTGGCAGAGTCATCTACGCCCAAGCTGCCAAAGAGAGGGTGAGTCTGCCCTTTGAGTTTTAAAGGGACTCCGAATGGACCCGACTGACTGACTTTCACTGTGGTGGTTCGCTGCTGCTCAGGCCGCGCTGCTCGCAGCGATCCTTCGCAGCCGGCTGCACGTGGAGGAGGACCCGGTAGTCGTCGAAGTGCAAAGCGACGATCAGATCTCACATGATTTCGCTAAAAGGCAAGTGACTCCAAAATCAACGGGAGACTTCTGATCTCTGCTGACGCAGTCATTTGCGCCTTACGTAGTCGTCTTCGACACCTGGCTGTGGTCGATGTGCGCAACCTTTCAACGGTTAGGACTGTTGAATACAGTTTGAATCTGGAAAATGGTCCGGTCGAGAGACTGACTGCGTGAGTGCTTAAGGGCGTATCTGCTGCAAAATAATATCCCTTGTTGAATTTTGATGGTCCTTGGTGTCAGACCTGGAACCACGCCCGCTTCGTGGGTAGGACGCATGACGCAGCGCGGAAAGCTACCTCCCCGAGGACGAGCACGATTCGAGGCCTACGCCATGCTTCCTTCGCCAGGAGCTTATGAGCTCGGCGCTTGGGCTCTTCGTTCTCGCACGCTCACATCGGAGCAAGAGGATGCAAAAGTGGTCGGCACTTTTTCACAGAGCGAATGGGTCGGTATCACTGTTCAGGCTGGTCATGCTGTTGACGATGCGCGCGCTCGTTCAGTCCAGCAAACATCCGAAGTGGCGGCTGCGGACGCATTTGAGCCTGCGCTCGTCAGCTCCCACTGACGAGGAATGTATGTATTTTCATGGAGCAATTGCAGACTCCTCGGCGTGCACTTTCATCGATTTGCGTTGATGCTAATCGAAAATGAGACCGCATCTTGGGACGATGGGCAGCTAGCTGCCAGCCACTTTGCAAGCGGTATGCACGGCGGCAATGGTGGATATGACGTCGACGCGTGAATCGTGGCGGGCCAGCGCATGCCTTGAACTCACCACTCAACTGCATTTAGGAGTCTGGGTCATAGTACCGAATGTCGAAAAGACGATTTGGTTGCGTGGAGATGCGAAGTGCTTTGCAAGGACAGAGTCAGAAGTCAGCAGTGGAGATCAAAAGTCAAGAGTCTTGACGAGTCTTGATGAGTTTTCAGGCTTTGAGTCGTAGAGGCGAGAAGGCGATCACGTGGTCTGACTTGGACCCCAGCCAGAGTCAAGGCGGTTGCGTCACTAAGCAGCTAAGATGCGCGTGTGGACAGCAGGCTGTCCTCGCAAAGCCAAACGACGCACAATCTGCAGGGACCTCCTCTTTGCTTTCTGCTGCTCAGCATCGGGCACATCACGAGAGCACTAACTAGCTCGCCGATGCTGCCGCCCAAGCATGAATGTAGGCCTCCCACAGAGGTAAGATCTCATCAGACCGCATTCATCGCGGACTCCCACTCACAATTGACACCAAAACAGCATCAGACCATGACCCGCACAGGCTGTGAGGCTCGCTGAGACCGCAGTGCGCTCACCGCAATCTGCACAAACGCTTGCGATTGCCGCCACTTGCAATTGCAGCACCATCTGAGCCTCCTTTCACACCAGCCGGCGGCCTGACGCTGACCTGTGCACGAGACTCTACGCCGCCCGACCTTTGCGGCGTCAGGAGGCCCAAGGGAAACAGGCCATAACACCTTTGCGGAGCCTTTACATCTACTCCCCTGAACTCTAAGCAGCGGCCGCAATGCTTGAAGGCGTTCTAGCATCTGTCCTGAACCGCTTTCTGGCCTCGTATGTCGACGGTTTGAACACGAGCCAGCTCAATGTCGGCATCTGGAGTGGTGACGTCAAGCTCCGAAAGTGAGTACAGTGCCATTCCCCCCGACTGAGTCGCGGTCGTGCTGACGAGGACCCCTCGCACATAGCCTGAGACTCAAGACTTCTGCTCTCGACAAGTTTCGCCTTCCTATCGACGTCAAAGAAGGCTTCCTCGGAGATCTCACATTATCGATACCTTGGTCGAACTTGAAGGGCAAGCCCGTCCGCGTCCTAGTTGAGAATGTGTATCTCTTGGCTGCTCCGAAGGAAGCCAGTGTCGAGATCGATGAGGAAGAAGAGGAAGAGCGGGCCCAAGCAGCTAAACTTGAGAAGCTGGCGAACGCCGAGCTGTTGGGTACGTCCAGCTCCATAGGCGTAAGCGAAGGTGAGTACACGCATGCTTTCTGTGCCAGCAATTCCTGCGACATTATCTCACATTCAGAATTCCCCGCACAGCGGATGCACAAAAGAATGAGTCCTTTACAAGTTCTTTGGTCACCAAGATCGTGGACAATCTGCAGATCACTGTCCGGAACATCCATGTGCGGTACGAGGACAAGCTGAGCAATCCCGAACATCCGTTCTCAGCTGGTTTGACATTGGCCGAGTTCTCAGCAGTCTCGACGGATGCCGACTGGAATCCAACCTTCATTCAAAATAGCCAGGAAGGCATTCACAAACTCGCTCGATTGGAATCGCTGGCTGCGTACTGGGACACAGATGCTGAATCTCTTGCAGGCTATGAAGTCTCAGAGGCCCAACAGCGCTTTGCTTCGCTTATTGCACGGGATGGCCAGATCCCACAGCACCAGTACATTCTGCATCCTGTTACTGGTGCAGGAAGGCTAGTCATGAGGCGAAAGATGACACCAGATATTGCCAAGATGGATGCGCAGCTCTTGTTCGACTCCCTTGGCTTCGCCTTGGATGACGAGCAATATCGAGACGTCATCTCAGTGGCGGACTTGTTCCATTTCTACACGCGACAGGCGCAGTACCGGCGATACCGGCCCGCGGCTGCTGAGCTCGAGGAGAACAAGCCTCGGGCCATGCTGCGCTTCGCCGCAAAAGCTATCCTTAATGAGGTTCACGAGAAGCGTAAAGTCTGGACGTGGGCCTATTTTGCACAGCGGAGGGATGAACGGAAAGAGTACGTCGAATTGTTCAAGCAAAAGGAGCAGGCTGTTCATCAGGCCAATCAAAATCAAGCGGGGGCTCAGATTGCATCGAGCGAGGAGGGCACTAGACTCCACGAGCTCGAGCGGACACTCAGCTACAAGGACATCAGGTTCTACCGCTCCATCGCCAGGCACGAGCTACGCAAGGAGCGCACCAACAAGCGAAAGGAAGAGCTTGCAAGCGGCAATCGCGCCGATAGCAGCGGATCCACAGCGCAGGCATCTGGCGCAGGCGCCGCTGCAGGAGGCGGGTGGCTCGGATGGATATGGGGAGGAGGCGCCAACAAGGCAGGCAGCGAGCATGATTCGGGCGTGCTCAATGAGGAGCAACGGAAAGAGCTCTACGATGCCATTGAATGGGACGAAAGTGCCAACAATCAAGCTCTCACATCTGCTGTTGACTTGCCTGGAGATGCTCTTCAGCTACGGCTCACCACCAAGCTACAAACAGGATCTCTTTCCTTGAAAGACCACTCTCGTGGCTCTGAGATTGTATCATTGGTCTTCGACAGCCTCCAAGCCGATGTCGATCAGCGCGTTGACAACCTTGAGGCTGCCGTGTCTCTTGGCGGCCTGCGTGTGTACGACAACACGACAGCGAATTCGTTGTACCCCCAGATTGTACGCGTCAAAGACGATGAGGTCAACCGGATCACTCAGGTAGAAGGTCGGACCAATAGCAGAGGTCAAAGCACGGAGCAGGCGGAGCACGAGGTTGGCCTCGAGTCCGACCCTGACAACCCTTTCTTCTATCTCAAATTCGAGAACAAGCCATTGGACCGGAGAGCAGACAGTGCACTAGCGGTCAAGATGAGAAGCATGGAAATTATCTACCACCGCGGATACGTGGAGAATATTGTGCGATTTTTCAAGCCACCTGAGAGCGAGCTTGAATTGATCGGAGCTTTGATAGACGTGGCTAGTGAGACCATCGAGGGCATCCGAAAAGAAACGAGAGCTGGGCTCGAGAACGCGCTGGAAAATCACAAGACAATAGATCTCACCCTCGACATCAAGGCGCCCATCATCATCGTACCGCAAGACGTCACGCAGAGGCAGTGTCAACACATCGTGCTCGATGCTGGTCATATTGGAATGCGGTCCGTGTTCGCGGATCAAAGTGCACTCGATACAGTGAAATCAAAACAAAGCAAGCAGTACACGGAAGACGACTATCGACAGCTCGAGGACCTCATGTACGATCGCTTCTTTGTCAAGCTCGAGTCCATGCAGCTCGTCATGGGCCCGGATATCGAATCCTGCTTGTCTAGTCTAACGGCTGGCTCGGAGCATCATGCGAGCCATTTGGTAGAGCGCATCAATTTGGATTTCACGCTACATAACTCCATCTTGCCGAAGGCGCCCAACTTGACGAAGTTCAAGATCACGGGTCATCTACCCAGCCTTCGCGTCAACTTCTCTGACAACAAATACAAGGCCTTGATGTCGGTCATCGACGTTGCCATTCCGAAGCTTGATGATGATCCTGTGGATGAGGAGCAGGGTCAATTGGGCGCATCGGGCGGCCGAAGCAACGTGCTGGGCGACCCCGAGATGTCGCAGGTTCAAACCTCAAGGACCCGCCAGCCGAGTGCAGACGATGGACGTGGAAGTGAGAGCGGACTTGATCTCAATAAGGTTCGCAGGCAGCGCATCGCAAGTCAAATGAGAGGCGGCGACGATTATCTGGTTGAGCAAGAAGATGACGACGCGGAAGGTGAAGCTGAATTTGAGGATGCTGAAGATGACACTGCGGATGTGAGTTGTAGAAAAGATTGAGCTTGAGCGCTATCGATCGCTAACGCCTCCCCTCTCAGCGCATCAACGCTCATCAACGCACGTTTGAGCTGCACTTTGTCGTGGACAGCTTGCAAGGCAGCATCTATAAATCCAGCACAGATCCAAGCAAGCCCGATAGGTTGCTCGTCGAGGCCGTGTTCGAAGGCTTCCTGCTTCACTTGGCGGTGTTCCCATATCACATGGAAATCGACGTTGGCTTACGTAGTCTCGAATTGGAGGACAAGATCGTCGACCAGGGCGCCGTCTTCAAGCACCTCATCACATCAAAGGCTGTCGATACTCATGGCAAGCCTACCACCGCTTCAAAAGCATCGACTCCCGACAAAGACCTCGTGCGTGTCAAGTACGTTCGGGTTCAGACCGATTCGCCAGAGTTTCAAAGCGTCTACGAAGGCATCGATCAGTCGATCCACGTCGAGTTGTCGACGATCAACATCACACTCACACGTGTTTCGGTACTCGTTGTGTACGATTGGATCATGACCACGTTTGTCCCGTCGGAGTCCGCCGCGCCGCCACCGGAAAAGTTGATTGATGTTCCACAGGGCGAAGACGAAAATACCAAGACGGGCCGCAAGGAGATCGCTGAGCCTGTGACACGCAAGGAAATGCTTCGCGTCCGTGTCAAACTCACGTCGATCGTCCTGCGCATCAACAATGATGGCCAGCTACTAGCGACCCTGACGCTGTCTACCGCCGAAGTCGCGGTCCTTCTAAGAGGCAATTCGATTCGGGTGGCTGCGCGTCTCGGGTCCCTACTTTTGGTCGACAATGTCCAGCGCGAGGACTCTGACAGCGGTCGCAGGAAGAATCCTGGAGAGTTCAAGAAGCTCCTCTCTATCGACGGAGATGAGCTCGCAGACTTCACTTATGAGACTTTCGACGAGCAGGACAAGCAGACCTATCCGGGCTACGATACTTCCATCTGGTTGCGTACTGGCTCTTTGAAGTTCACATTTGCTGAAGAGCCAGTGCGGGACCTGCTGAACTTTTTCAACAAATTTGCTAGGATGAAGGCTGTGTACGACGCTGCAACACAAGCGGCTAGCGCACAAGCCACACAATTACAAGAGCGCGTTGCCAAGTTGCATTACGACGTTGTCATAAAGACGCCCATTGTCAACATACGACGCGGTCCAGGCAGCTCTGACGTACTGACTGCCAACTTAGGAGAGATTTACGCCTACAATACCTTTTCTGAGCCGGACGATGATCATGTCACGACCAAGATCGAAGCAGGCCTTCGACATATCCGCCTGGCGAGCAGAATGACATATGGCTCTCAAGAGTACAAGGTCCAGATGATCGACGACGTCAATATCTCTGTGGATGTCACACAGCGAGATCACCTTGGACACGCAGCATCCACAGCCGAGAAAAACAGCTCCAGTGCAGCCCACAACTTGCCTGACATGTCCATTAATGCCCGAATGTCCGACGTTCAGATTAAACTCACGGAGCAGCAGTACGGCTTCATCATGGCGCTCACCCAAGCGATCCCTCGAGCTTTCGCACTTGACGAGGATGACGATGCTGACAACGATCAAGCCGTATCGTCCATACCATCGACGTCAGCCAGCAGCGTTCGCCAAGTGCCAGCAGCATCAACTCCAAGCTCCGCCGGCCCGGGCGTCGACATGCTGCCAGAATTGGGCGTCGTAGCTCATGACTCTGATGGAAATGGTGTTCTGCTTCGCACTAGCCTCGACATGCTTTTCAATGTGCGCGCCATCGGACTTGAGTTGTTTAGCTCTGGAGCGACTGCTCAAGACACTTTGCAAAACGCAAGTCTCGCAAAATTCTCACTGAATCAGTCAGCCGTCAAGCTCAAGGTGCTCTCTGACTCCTCACTTGAGGCCGAAGTTGCGCTCAAATCTTTCACCGTGTCCGACACAAGGCCTGACAAAGGCACCAAATTCCGCGAGATCATTCCAGCTGTCCGACATGACGGTCACCAGTTCATGCTGTCCTACACGCAAAGCGGCAATCAGTCCGATAGAGGAGCTCTTGCTTTGGTTACCGTCGACAGTCCTAAGATCATCTTCTCCTTGGATCCCCTCTTCGCGCTCGTAAACTTTTTCACGAGCGCTTTCAACGAAGCCGACACGCAAATGCAGGACGACATCGCGGGTGCCAATAGCGACTCCAACAGCGCGCGTAAAAGCACTTCTGCGGTCAGAAGCCAACAGAGGGCACCTACCAAGAAGAGCGCGCCTTCCAAAACTGCGCAACAGTCGGCATCGGGAGGGTCAGAGCCAGCTGATGGAGGCTCAGCAATCGCATTCCGGGTCAATGTGGTGGACCCTACAATCATTCTGCTCGCTGCACCGGAGCGCACAGACTCGGAAGCAATTGTCCTGTCCATTCGGCAGATTTTAGTGTCTCAGCAAGCCATCTTGGCTCTGAAGGTCGATCAATTCGGGATGTTCATGTGCCGCATGGACCGACCAAAGGACTCCCTTCGATTCCTCGATAATTTCGACCTCACGCTCTCTCTCGACAGCCGGGGGTCTGGCTCCCGTCAAGTCACCAGTATTGAGGTTGACGTCGAGCCCCTTGTGCTTCGCGTCTCCTTTAAAGACATCATGCTCATTTCGAGTGTTGTGAACAAAGCTATTGAGCTCTCGAATCAAAGCAATAGCTTTGGTGCGAATCAGGATGGAAAGCAGAATTCCGCCTCCCGCAGAGAAGCTTCTGCGATGAGCGGAAATATCTCGCTGAACGAGTCGACGAAAGTTGTTGAGCCTCGAGGGCGTTCCAGCAGCGCCTCGGCTCGCAATACTTCCCACGACGACGAGCGGCCCTCCGAGGCAGAATTGATCGTTGCCAAAGAGCTTCTCAAAGCAGATGTGGCAGGCTTGCAGCTGATTCTCATAGGTGACATGCACAGTCTACCCATGCTGGACCTCAACCTCCGCAAATTCTCGGTCAATGTCCGCGATTGGTCTTCAGAGATGCGGGTCAGGACTTCGATTGGCATGCACGTCAACTATAACAACCTGTCACGGTCTCATTGGGAACCCTTGATCGATCCTTGGGTCGTCGACTTTGGCATGGATTCAGTCAATGGCACCACTACGATGACCGTGTCGTCGAAGAAGCGTCTCGAGGTCAACGTCACTACGACGCTGATCGAGACCGCAATGACCACTGCGGCCATCATGGCGGAGGAACAGAAGAAGCTCAGCAACGCATCGGCCAGCGCAAATACTGCGACCACGAGCGTCTTGAGGGAAAGCCAGGCGCCGTTCCTCGTTCGGAACCGGACGGGCTATCGCATCACGCTCTGGGCGGAGCACGAGGATCGCCGTGTCAAAGCTTCTCCACACCGCCTAGAAGATGGTTCGGATACTCCGTGGCGGTTTGACGACTGGAAGGCGATGCGAGAGCACGTCATGCAGTCTGGCGGCAATATGCTCTCCCTTCAAGTGGAAGGCATGCCCTGGGAGCGTATCAAGCACGTTAGTGTCGATCGGGAGGGCGAATCACTGATTACCCTGCATCCAAAGGTGGAAAAGGTAGCACATCGCATGCTCTGTGACGTCAAGCTCGTGGATAATGTCAAGGTCGTCACCTTCCGCTCAAGCTTCAACATTGAGAATCGGACAATGGTGCCCGTAGAGTTTGTTGTGCTAGGATCCGATGGAGAGCCAACTCAGGGTGGAGTCCGGCAGCTTGCTCCTGGTGAAGATTGCCCTGTCCCCATAGAGGCAGCGTATCATAATCGCATCCGTCTGCGCCCGGATCCCGGCTTTGAGTACGGGTGGTCAAACGAAGCATTCAATTGGCAAGAACTGGTCAAGAAATCTACTCGGATAGTGAGCTGCGACGCTTTGCACGAGGGTGAGGCTCCGTTCCGCTTCCAGTGCTTTGCGATCACCGAAAAGCAGGATGCATTGTCCCGGGCGTACCCTCGCTTGACGCTGCGTCTTAGGGCACCGGTCGAGGTGGAGAACTTGCTGCCGTACGACATCCAGTACAGAATCTTCGACCGCAACTTGAACCACAACTGGAACAGCTTCCTGCGCAAAGGAGGCACTTCTCCCATCCACGTGGTCGAGACCTCACACCTTCTGCTGCTAAGTGTGGACATTCAGTCTTCGGTCTTCTCTCCAAGCGAGTTCGCCATCATTGCGACGGATAATGGGGACGACTTCCCAGTTGAGAAGACGATGACTCTGGCCGATGCCGAGAATTTGAAACTCAACTTGCGCCTCCACTACTCGAAGTATCCCGACTCTGGCGGAGCCTTCAAAGTCTCCATATTTGCACCTTACATCTTCATCAATCAGACGGGCCTACCGTTCGCTCTCAAGACCAAAAGCTGGATTGGCGGCGCGAAGCTCGTTGCTGGACAAGAGCAAGGAGAAGTGTCAGAGGTGCGAAAGCATCCCGATCCTTTCCTGTTCTCTCACAATTCGAATGACCGTCGAAATCGAGTTCTACTTCGAGTGGGTGATTCTTCCTGGTCAAAGCCACTCTCATTCGAAGCTATAGGCTCTGATAGCGAGGTGGTCATCCCTTCAGCGTCTCGTAACGAAGAAATCCATTTGGGACTCAATATTCAGGACGGGCTCGGCAAGTTCAAGCTGAGTAAGGTTGTCAAGCTCACACCGCGGTACTTGGTGCGCAACAATCTTGGCGAAACCCTCAATCTGCGTGAGCCTGGAGCAGCAGACTCCGTCACAGTTGAGGCTGGTCGGCGAGTGCCTCTTCA
This sequence comes from Ceraceosorus guamensis, assembly GCF_003144195.1. Lineage (NCBI taxonomy): Eukaryota > Fungi > Basidiomycota > Exobasidiomycetes > Ceraceosorales > Ceraceosoraceae > Ceraceosorus > Ceraceosorus guamensis. The sequence goes on along the minus strand of NW_020290003.1, from coordinate 228,822 downwards.
CTTCTTGCGTGTTGGAGCGTCGAAGCAAATGACTCTTGCCTATCCGGGGCTCAACAACAAGTGGACTGCTCCATTCAACATCGAGGACATTGGCAGCGTGCACTTGCGCATCGCCAAGGCCGGCGACCACCAACACCTCATAAAGGCCGAAGTCATGCTCGAGGGTCCGACCATCTTCATCTCGCTCTCGATGGAACGCGGGCAATGGCCTTTCATGCTTCGAAATGAGTCTGACTACGTTGTGACATTCATGCAAGCTACCGAGCGCTCCGATGAGCGCAACGGGGATAAGGACGAGGCAGTGGGCAAGCGCTATGAGCTGAAACCACGCTCCAAGATGAAGTACGCATGGGATTTCCCGGCCCTCCCGAACAAGCTCATCAAGCTTGTTGCTAATGGGCGAGAACGCAGCGTAAATGTTCTGGAGATTGGTACCCTCATGCCCTTCAAGTTCCCAAGCACTGATGGACGCGGCAGCCGGGTGATTGCACTTGACGTTCGCGCAGATGGCGCGACGCAGACGCTAGTCTTAAGCCCCTGGACCGAAGAGAAGAGTGGCTTCCGCCTCAAGCGTCAAAATTCTACGTTCTCCCGCACCGACACAGTCAGCAGCACAGGTCGCGATGGAGGCTTTGAAGCTGTCGACGTAGACAGTAAGATCACTATGGTCTTTAATGTCGAGTTCGAAGGTGTCGGCATTTCGGTCATCAATCGATCGGTGCAAGAACTTGCATATGTTTCATTCCGCGGCCTGGAATTCCATTACAATCAGTCGGAGAAAGCAACTTCTATTGGAGTGGTATGCAAGTGGATACAGGTGGATAATCAGCTTTTCGGCGGCTTGTTCCCAATCGTTCTGTATCCTGCGGTGCTGCGCGAAGGCAAGGAGCTAGATCAGCATCCAGTTCTGCAGCTCTCGTGGATTCAAAGCACGGATGAAACGCATGGTGCGAGCATCGTCAAGTATGCAAGTGCGCTGCTTCAAGAGATCAGCGTCGAGCTCGACGAGGACTTCCTGTTCGCCCTCATCGATTTCTCCAAGCTGCAGGGTGCTTCATGGCAAAAAGATGCTGCTCTTGAGAGCGACTTCGTCGAGGACCCTCGAGAGGTCCCCGAGCCCTCTGGAACGCTTCACCAGCCTGCCGACACGTACTTTGAGGTCCTTCACCTGCAGCCGCTCGCCATCAACTTGAGTTTCATGCGCACTGACATGCGCACTGACCGCTCTGATGAAAGGGTGGGCAGTCGCAATCCGGTGCTGTTTGCCATCAACGCCATCTCTATGGCCCTCGGGAACCTCAATGAGGCGCCAATTCGACTCAACGCCCTCGTGTTGGAAAATGTGCGCCTGTCCTCCGCGGACCTCCAAGCTCGTCTAACGACGCACTACACACAAGCCTTGGTCGGCCAGCTCTACCGCGTCATGGGATCGCTCGACGTCATCGGCAATCCGGTCGGGCTGTTCAACAACGTTTCGGGTGGGTTCGTTGCCCTGTGGTACGAGCCCTACCAAGGTCTTGTCATGCACGGCAATCGAGAACTCGGAATGGGGCTCGTACGAGGCGCTTCGGCTTTCGCAAAAGGAGCCGTGTTTGGTGTCTCAGACTCCATGAGCAAGGTGACAGGCTCGATAGGAAAGGGCCTCGCTGCTGCTACGATGGATCCAGAATTCCAGAGTCGTCGCCGAATGACGCGCTTCCGCAACAAACCCAAACATGCCCTCTACGGTCTTTCATCCGGCGCAAGCGCCTTCTTCACGAGCATTGCCAGCGGTCTTAGCGGTGTTGCGCTCAAACCTATCGAGGGTGCTGAGCGCGGTGGAGCAGTAGGATTTGCACGTGGCTTGCTAGCTGGCTCTGTCGGGCTTGTGACTAAGCCGCTTGTTGGTACATTCGATTTCGCTTCGTGAGTTCTGCGCTGCTCCACATCCTTCAAAGACGTGCGCTCACCTGAAAACAACGCTTGACAGCAACCTGACTGAAGGTGTGCGGAATACTACTGTGGTTTTCGACCAGAACGAGATCGACCGCGTTCGCTTGCCGCGGTTCATTGCAGCTGATGGTATCGTGAGTCACCCCAGTGCCAGCAAGATGCTCATCCCTGTGCGCTTGAGCTCACCTAGGCTCGACCGCTTCCCTCTGCAGGTTCGTCCATATACCGCCAGAGAAGCGCTTGGTCAGACCTGGCTGCGCTGTGTCGACGATGGGAGACTCTATCGGGAGTCTTATGTATGCCATGTGGATCTGGGTCAGGCACAGGGTCAAGCCAACCCTCAGCCGGAGAGAGACGGCGTTATCATGGTCACACTGACACGTATCTGTGAGTCGTCAGGCCATCTTTGGGTTCTTATCTGGATTTGTAGCTGATCTTGGAGAGCTTTATAAACCACGTAGTGTTCATTCGAACGCTCCGCATGAAAGTGGCGTGGGAGGTGCCTCTTAGCGACCTCGCCAGCATATCTCTCGAGTCTGACGGGATTGCGCTGACGTTGCGCAACAATGTAGCTGGTCCCTTCCTCAAGTTGCCCGAAGCGGGTAAGTTAGCCCTTCGCGTGTGGTGCAAGCTAATGCAAACGAGTCACTTACGCCTGCACCTCCTCCAATCCCGTGACGTTGTCCTAGGCGCTCGTTCATTCCTCTTCTCATCCATCTCGAGAGTTGTCAGAGCGTACAATGCTCAGCACCAAAGCTAAATGGCAGTCTCGTCATTGCGCACCCAATTTTGATCCATTGTACATATTAGTAGTCTAAATTTGCCTCGGAATTGCTCAGCCATACTGGCACACGTTCAATGCTTGCGCTCGGAAATTGGCAGACTGAGACGTCCAACAGTGAGAAGAGCTGTTCGACGGCGTTGCAGCAATGAGAGGTTTGATCGCAATGTGATCTTCGTGGTGCGGAATCGAGCCCACACTTCGTGTGCACTAGTCACTCGCTACGTGTGTAGCGAGGACTCGAGCGTCTGATGACCCTATTTGCGTCGTCGAGAACGTCAATAGGGAGGTGTCACTTGCGCTCGAGGATCGTCGATTTGAATGTAGGCATAGTCAGTCGATCATGCGCTGCAAAATCGCTACAATGAACCCCGCTACGACGCGTCGCGTAATGCGCGGCGGCTGGCGGGTAAATTGGTACCCACAGTCGTGACTCGTGACTCGTGATTATATATGTATGCATATACCTAGGTATGTCCCGTTCTCAAGCTCGTACCATGCAAACGCTCCAATCGCGAATGTGCTGCGCGTGGGACTCTTTCGTTGGGGAGCAATCGTGAATCTACATCTGCATGTTGCAGCTATGAGGTAGCGCTCTCGCACATTTCGCTGCCGACCTCTCGACCCCTGCCCTTTCCCCTGGGCCTTCTCGACGAGCTCATCCACAGCAGGCAGGCTTCAGGTCTGGCATCAACGTCGATCTACAGCGTGCGTCCGAATGTCGCGCGCCTCTTCCTCACCCGACGAGCTGGACGCAGCGCACCCACGAGCAAACGCACACAGGGCTTCTGTCAGGTCCACATCGAGCCCGGGCGAATCCCCTGTCGTGGAGGTCTCCTCGGTGCTGAGGGCACGATCAGATCGAGACGAGAGTGCCGGGCTGATGAGACCCCCTGCGCTTCCGAGACACATCCAACAAGCTAGGACGGACGAGAGGATGAGCAAGAGGAGGAGGTATGGACAGGCCAGAAGATCTGGTCCAGGAGATGAGCAGGAAGATTGGAGTCAAGGCTTGACAGATCGTCCTGCTGCCTCTGCTTCTTCTTCCAGAATCCCAATGGGTCCACCCGCTTTACCTTCGCCATCTCCCAGACCTAGCCCAATGCCGCTCGAAAGTCCTGCCGTAAAGAGGGAATACTCAACCCCTGTCCCTGGATCTGGCATCCTCTCGCCAGATCCACCGCCCACCAACCGTCGGTTGGATTTTCTTCGTGGCGGGTACCGATCAGGGCACACGAATGGAGCGATAACCGAAGGAGCGCCTTTGCGACATGCACTTGCGGAGTCTGTCGTGGCGGATGAGGAGGAGCGGGAGGAAGAGCAGAGGGAGTCGAGAGAACCAGAGGAAGGGGAGGACAGTCCTTTGCTTGTCTTCCAATGCGACGCTTGCGGCGTGGTGCTGGGTGACAGCTTTTCTTGGGTGGCTGCTCAGAGGGAGCTTGGACTTCTGGTTTTGTCCTGTGAGTGCCGCGACTAGAAGCTCACGCACAGCTCAGCATGTGGGACGCAACGTGCTACCGGCTATGAGTCCTGCAGGCGACTGACGAGCTCTACTCATCATGTTTCCTCCAGCTGCAACTGACGAAGTCGTCGTGGATAGGACTTTTATCACCTCGACCGAAGGAGGGCTCGACGTTGGCTCGTGAGTAGCATTGAATGGGATGTTTAGGAAGCGGCATCTCCTGGACCGCTTGCTCACGCTACAGTGCTGTCTTGGATCCGCAGAACCTACTCTTCGTTTACTTGTTCATGCGGAGCCGCGCTAGGGCGAATGTACAGGACCACCTCTCGAGCACTGGACGATCTTCGAGATGCGTATTCTTTTCAAGTGACTCAGGTTCGCGTGTAAGTAGAAGCCTGGCAGATCGCATGTCTACAAGCACAAGTGCTCACGCCATGTGCTGCTTGGCGCTTGGCAGCTATCAGCTCGGGACAAGCCAAGCCAACGCAGCTCATGGACATCCTCAGCGAGACTCTGTCGAGGCAGAAGCAGGAGACTTGACCGCAGAGGCCCCTGTGGCCGAGCCGCTCACAGCGCTAGCTTCGACACATGGAGAACAAATCGGACCAAACGAAGTCTTCGATACGGTCGAGCGAGGCGCAAACAGGCGATACGTGACTCCGGTAGTGACGAATGTTGCCGCAGGCATTGATGGTCCTGCGGGGCATGGTCAAGCGCAAACCGGTTTTTCAAGGACACCCGTGCCTCCTGGTCGGGACGATCAGCGAGTGAGTTCAGACGTGACGGTCCATTTGCATCAGTCCATTGCGTGCAGTCATCTTATCCGATTCGTGCCAGTCAAAGGCTTACTCTCTTGAAAACGTCCATTTGCTCAGATTCGAGTGCTTTTGATGGGTATAGGCGAGCGTCTAGTGAAGCTCGAGAGGCAGATGGAGTCCTTGCAACAAGCTTCCGCTCGTTCCGAATCCAGCACTGTTCAAGCTGCCTCTTCGGCAGCACGGCCAAAGGCCGGGACTATTCGCAGTCATTCCACATCCGAAGGCGAGGGGAGCGTGATGAGTGAGCAGGTTCAGGAGAATGGAGCCCGGTGACACAGCCTTCAAAATGCCTTCAGTGTAACACCGTCCAACAGGCTGGTCGCGGCCAGTCATGTCAAGTTTGCGCGCGCTGTTTTCTTTCGGTCGGACGCGGGCCAGCCATGAGCACAGATCATGCACTGCGCCAAGTCGCACTTCGCGTCTACTTGTACTTGTACGTCTACCAAAGCGTGATGCTTATATCCTGCAAAGAAAGCGAATGAAGCGCCCGCGCTTCTCGGCCCAACACAGTCGAAAAGGGATGCTGCGGAAGATGAGTAGACTGGTCGGGCCGATCCGAGCGTTCGCTGTCTCGACGAAATCTACAGCTTGTCAAGATGCGAGCACGTAAGACCTTGGGAGTCCGATTTCGCACGATGCGGATTTGATGGATTTGAAAGAATCTGGAGTCGTTAGTCGGAAGGTCATGTACAAGTGCTGGAAGCGGAACCTGACGTGCGCGAAGCAGAGCACGGCTGGGAGGGCGCTTGCGTGCCTCCGAGCCTGGTCGCAGGCGGACACTGAGGCTCACTTAGTTGGTAAAACGTCTGTTAGGGTTGGATCCAAAGCAGCTAGCACCAATTTCTGGAAGCATGCGCTCTTCGCAAAGTCTGAGCCTCTCATCAAGGGTGTTGTTGATCTTGATACGCCCCTCGTGGCCGGCAAGCATGATACCGCCCGAGCTAGGTGGCGAAACATATCCAGAAGCCATGCTAAGCATGACATCGGAATCAACAACCTTCCCGCAAAGCAGCTGAACTCACCTGTCCTTTGACAAACCCTCCTCCACCTTGGTTTGAATGCTCTTGCCAGTCTTCTCCTGGTAAAGCTTCTCCGCCTGCTTAGCGGCCTGCTGAACAATCTGCACATCCGTGGACCTGGCAGTAATGGATACCTTTGGCTCCACCAATTGCAACAGACCCTGCAAGATGAGATTTTGCAAAAGTTTGGAATACTTCTCTTGATCTCGAGACAGCTCCACCAATCTGCCTCGAGCTTCGTCGAACAGCTCTTGAAGGTGCGCTTCTTTGGATTGCAGAATCTTCAAGCGGGACTGGTTCGTCGATGTGGATTGGGCACTTTAAGAAGATCGAACAATGTCAGGTTAGGAGCGCCATCAGCCAGACTGGGCATACTTCCGGCGCGGCCACGTTCGGCAACCTGGCAGCAGCGAGTGTTCGCAGTGGCACCTCCACACAGGCTCATGCACAGCCAAAGGCTTGAGCGGTCAGATGTCACGCTGCTTCTCGTCGCATCGTCCTGGGCGATCGGCTTGGCTTTTCCTCTTCTCCACCCCTATTCCATAAAATCGCTCCCCTCCCTCTCGCTGCCCGCTCTAGCCGCACCATTACGCACATTTTCTGAGCAGTCTGAGCTTGTTTAGCCTTCTTTTCGTACGTAGACTCGATTGAGATTGCTTCCTGGCGCACGATCTTTGCCTAAGGTGGTCGCAAAAGATGTTTGCGACTGATCAATTTGGAATGTTTCAATGGACATCTTCGGATCACCTTGCTTACCTTCTCGATCGCGAACTCCTCGTCAGCTTTCACTTGGATTTCTCGAGCCTTTTCCATCGCTTCTTGCTTGATGAAGGCGACCTGGAGAAGTAAGAGGGGTTCGGTCATAAGAAGATACCGCGCCGAGGTGAGTCTCAGCAGGATGTAGCGCGCGCGTCTGACGGGGGTAGGGTTGAGAGCATGCGTTCGAACATGCAGCAAATTGGTCCTCTTGTGCTCGAGCCTCCATCTCCTTGTATCCACGCTTCCTCAACGTTACTCTGTCCTCATGTGTGCTAGGGGTAGCACCTCCCTTGGAAGTGCTGCGAGCCCCTGCCACCTCCGCCTGAGCGTTGTTGATTCCCTCCACAGGTAACGCAGCCCGCCGGTCTACTCACCATCTTCTTCATCTCCGTCAGCACCTCGTCGTCGTTGAGTGGGCGAGACATGCTGGGCAACCCACGAGCGATTGCGAAATTGAGGTGGCTAAAAGTCTGGAGCTACAACGGCGTGGTCTACCTGACTCGAGCGATCCTAGTCGATCACCTTTACGTTGACTCTGAGCCGGCCTTAGAATGGGTCGATCGCCGTCGTTGCAGTCTCGTAGATGCCGCTGCTTCGCTCGGCAAGTGTGTCACGCTGCGCAGACTAGCTCAATGCTGTCAAAGGGGTCTGGAGACGAAGAAGATTGCTACCAGAGTGCGGATGAATGCCTCGATATGTGTGCGTCCGCGCCATCAACATACCACGATGTGAGGGTCGGGCTAGGGGTCAGGCCGGCCTGTGCACGATCAACGCCACGTGGCGTGGCTGTCTTTCACTCGGCTGTGATGCTTGACCGATGTGGGATGCAGCCTGTATATTTGCGTGCGTGCGGATATATCTATCGCATCGCGTCTGTGCGACGCACCTGACGCAGGCTGGGTGATAGGGCGCTCGCCATATACAGTAGGACGCCCGTGATGCAGCAGCTTCGATCGCTGAATCTCCTACGGTGACGCGGCAGGCAGCTCATGCATTCACGCACGTGCTCGGGTAAACACCCGAACAATTGACTTCTCTGACTCTGGACTTTCGGTACACATGACCATGAATAGGTTGCTCAAACGTGATCACCGATGAATCGCCAATCACTTCGAACCCCTTCATCATCAGCTTGTTGAACACGAAAGAGGCACGGAGCAGCTCGCTTCCCTCTGGCCCTCCCTCAAGTCTCCGCCATCCTGATTCGGGTCAGCCGAAGAACTACAAGAGCGTCTCCAAGTCGACGCATTCATCTCATCTCAAGACCTTGAGGATTTGCTCGCCAATCAAAAATGTCGCGCCAAGGGCACGGATTAGCCGATCCTCCTAGTCGAGGCACGCTCTCGCTAGCCTACAGGCGAAGCGTCGTAGCTCTGCAATCCGCACTTGGCTGGTCCTCTTCCGAGACGGAACAAGCAGAACGAGAAGCTCTGATTCCTGATTCTCACCAGCAATCAGAGGGCTTCGGCAACGCTGCCTCTGTTGCTGGACCTAGCGGTACGACGGGAACGGATGGGTATGGAAGCGTGCTGGACTTGCCACCGGAAAGACGTGTGCCTAGACCTAAGCCAGTGAAGAGCGCAGTCAGGGTCGAGGCTAAGGTTTGGTTCGCCAACGAGGTAAGTGGTATTGGTGTGAATGCAACGCTTTGTGCACGACATGCGACTGGGCTGGCAGATGTTTGCAAACAGGAATCGCCAAGGAGAATGCAGGTGGAAGGGATGGTGATTCGCGTGGCTTTTCGTCAGCTTCGTGCAGCAAAGATTAAGCTTGGTCTTACCTGTATTCACGCGCCGACGCTTGCCTTTCACTTTTCCTCTTTGCCCCCACAGAGAACTTGGATCTCGTGGTTGCGCGTCTCGGTTCTGCTGGGCTCCTTCTCTCTAGCACTGTTCAATAGCGCTGGCTACTTCGCTCACCGTCTCCCAGACACACCAGGCGGAACACCCGGTCCTGAAGTGCCAGAAGGTCCCAACGCCTCCACCATCCGAAACTTTGGAATCGTGTATGCCGCCATTGCCGTAGCTACGCTCTTGTGGGGTTTGTGGAGCTACCAACGCAGAGTGACTCTCATCAAACGTAAATACGCTGGTGACTTTGGTAAGTGGGATTCGGAACAGCACGGCGGGACTGGACCGACTTGAAGCTGTAGCTGATCTTGACCTCCTTGTAATGCGGTGCTCGATGCCCACAGACGACCTCGTGGGGCCGCCGCTCATCTGTATCGCCCTCTTTATCGCCGTTCTGGTCAACTTCATCGTGCGCGGTAAGTGCTTTTGTAAAGCCCTTCTCTCAGTTGCGAGTCTGTGAGTCTGCGTGTCATGCTGATCTCACCCTTGTATGAATGCAGTGCAAGAGTACAACGCCCTCTGAGCCCACGTTAGCAATGGTCAGCTTGCAGCTTTCTTTAATCAGACCTGCCCGCAGCGAATGGAGGTAGTAGTACATTGAAATGTTTCAATACTGATGTGCAGGCGCTTTGAAGCTACATAATCAGGCTTCCGCGTGGCTAGGAGTGATCCCTTCGGAAGTGAAAGGCGACTGTATGCGGATAGCATCTCTTGCTGCCAATCTCATATCTGGTCCATTGCGAAAGGAAGAATGGCGTCGATCACTGGGGCATAGTGGCGTAGCGGCGCGTCAAGTCTGCTTCTCTTCATGCCTCTTCGTGCATGGATGTAGCCGATCAGTGTTTTGGGAGAGCACCCGAGAATGAAGACTCCGCTTCCCAGATAACGGTGCCAACACGCTTCCATTATTGCGGTGATCTGATCGATGTTGGCTTCTCCTCACTTAAGGTAGCAGCTGACACATTGCCGTGCTTTTGGGCAAAAGTGATGGTCGCAAGAAGGATATTCGGTGCATCCAAAGAGAAAAAAAAATGAAAGAAACGAAAGGCAAAGAGAACAAAAGGAGTTGTGGGAGAGGACGGCATTTGTCGCTGTCAGCTCGCTAGGGAAAAAGTCTGGCCTGGCTCGGAAAGAAATCCTTTCTTTGACTCACCTCGTAGTTTGGGCGCTCACCTGACCGCCCCGACATGACAGATCTGAGACGTTCAGAAGCGTCCAAGTGGTTCATACCCGCGAGGAGTAGCGCCAACGACACTAGATGCTTGGCTCTGCCGCGACCTCAAGCGTGCCGACCATTCTTGATCAGCTTGGCTGTCCACCTTGGTCCCGCTCTCATGCACGAGGGAGGCTACCTGGGCAGCGACAGCTTTGTGGCCAAGGCATCGACGAGGTTGCCGGCCCTTTGGAGCGGGCTTGAGCATGAAATTGCTCGAGTTTGCCGTAATCGGATCGACGCATGCCGAAGAGAGGGAGAGCATGGTCGGAGAGCTGCTGCTGATGTTTTTTTTTTTGGTTGTTCGGCAAAACAGCAAGGGGACTGTGCAAGGCGGGCTGAAGCGCATGCGAGTGTGCGATATCTGTCACTGCCAGAGGGGCGTCGGTTGGGAGCGACGATTGCGCCCAGTCGTTAGAGGTGCAGGTGATGGGCGGCAGTTGAAAGGTGGCCGGTTGAAGGGCGAAATGAGATGCTCACTCACGGTGCTCGCGGCTCGTGCACAGTTGAGCGAAGAGGTCGACCGTGCTCGCTATTCACGGAGACGAGGCAGGAGGATGGGGAAAAGTGCGACGAACGAGCAGCTCAAGTTGTGCATGCACGGGAGCGCGTGTTGTGCGACTTGATGGCGCAGGAGCTGAGCAGGCGTGCGAGGGAGACCCAGGAAGTCAAACTCACGAATCTGAATTGGGATTGAAGAGAAGAGAAGGCGCAGTCAAGTTGGACAAGTCCATCACCCACCCGCTTTTTGAGCGATTGTCCGAGTCTGAGCAGTCGTGTGAGTGTGGGTGCTTAGCACCGCCATGCAACGGCAGCCCTTGCGGATCACAGCAACGGCGGTACGCGTATATCGATCCCAAATGCGTGGCTATAGGCGCTCCGCCTAATGATTCAGCATTCGCACTCAATCCTCCTCGGACTGCAGCATTGGGCTAAAATGTGATGTACCTTTTGCGGTTTCAATCAGAATAATGTGATCCTCGGCTGCATGGCTGATGAACTCTTGTTTCACAAGTCACACACGAACCTGATTCGGAGACGCCATTTCCGCTTCACAGCTGCCGTGAACGTTGTCCCCTGCGCCGCACGTACCAAAGCGGGCCGCAAAGGCATGCAAGTTTCACGTACACCACTCAACTCACGACTGGTGGCATCAGTTGAATGTCACTACCATGCAAAAAGTCTCAAAGTCACAATTAGAATCATGGATCACAATCACAATCACCCCTGCCGCACGGAACGAAGAGCCACGGGTGATCTGCTACACTTTTCGCTCGTGACTCACGACTTGCGATGTGCTCTTGCTATACCTGGCTTTGGTTGTCACATCCGACAAGCATCAGCACCTTTCAGTTACAAATTGCCTCTCGTCAACATGTGTGCAGTCGTGCAACTCAGATTGAGCCACGACGCAGAAGTGCAAAGGCTGCCAGAATAAGAAACTCGACTGGTTCGATCAAGAATCTCAACTTGCAACAAATGATTTGCGCTCGTGGTGGCGAGTTTCGACACTCGACTTTTGGCTGAAGGTGACATAACCTTGCGCACCTCGGTGTACTTCATTGGCCTCCTATCAGCCTCATCAAGCGGCGCAAATCACCAATCGTGAAAGAATGAGGCGGCGCGGCGGTGAAGGCCTCACATCTGGTGGCGAGGGGAGAAGGGCAAGGTCGGGTAGTCACGAAATTTCGAAAATGATGACTACCGACTGTTGCATAGACGCACGTCGATTTCACCCATCGACTGGTGGCGGCGGCCGAGCGTGTACAGAGAGTCAGCATGTTGAGCAGGAATCGTTAGTGTCTCACGACTCGGGAACGGATCGGGCTAGACGTTGGCTGCTATCTTGAAGACTCCCCCTTTCTCGATTCGTTTGTGTGTGCTTGTCGTTCGACAGACTACGCCGAGGCCGAGAGAGCTGGTTATCGCCAGCGGTAGGCATAGTCCACTCAAACCTGTCCGTAGGACTCGAATGAGAGTTGAGCGTATATCGATTGGGCCGGCCAGCACTCGTTTGGACACGCACTGGACCCAGCGAATCTGTCGCATCCGATTCGCACAGCCACGTCTTGCTTCTGTCCATACACTCACGACTGCTCGACTGCCATGTGCCGGCCAAAGTAGGAATGGATCGCGCAGACGCGCACTGCTCCAAGGCATGATGGGATGACAGCCGCCGTTCTTCCTCCTAGCTTCGAGTTGACGGTGAGCGGTGAGTGTGCAGGTGCGAGACCTCCCAAGTTCCGCGTGGCAAACGCCCTCAATTTCGTATGAAGCGTTTGATCGTTCACCCGCGCAGGCCATTGGCTACACGTCTATCAGACCGAAACTTGTTGCCAGTTGCTCAGATTTTGGCGAAGGTGTGATTCCCAACAGCAAAAGTTGATAGTCGCACCGCCCTCACAATTGATCATACTACAGCAGAACCAACGGATGTGGCAAAGGGATGACGTAGCGTGTTCGTGGCGTGCTGGTCTGTCGGTCTGTACCAATCATCAAATAGGCACAAATCCTGACCTAGATTATCATCCGTTTGGACTGGCAGATGTGCCGTGCGGGCACTTGACGTTCTCAGGCTGTGTCGATCTCGACGTCGCTCCATGCTAGCAGGGCGATGTGCCAAATCTCGATAAGATCACGCACCGCCGCCGCCGCCGCCGCCCTCATCGTCGTCGATGCAACATCGATCTAGCAGAGCATTGTGATTGTCGGGCCGGCGACTTTTCCGCTCGATCAACGTAGCGCAATATCTTCGTGATCGTCTTGGATGGGCTGTGCGACACATTTGACTTCGCCAATCGTACGAATGAGCAAAATCGATGAGGTCTCTAGCAGCTCGCTTTGCATTCGTGATTGTATGCGCCACTTGATATCGAAAGGCCTCTTCTGAATGCCCATGCCTCCGCCACCATCCATCATGGGTGGCTATCGCCACAGGCCACGGCAGTGGTCAAGACGTGAAACGTCCCCTCAGTCAAGATTCCCAGTCAGTGTCTGCTAGGAATTCATTGCTGTCGCTTCACGCTGCTGCTATATAGTGATGAGCCCGCCGACATTTGCCTTATAAGCGAGACACCGATCGACTGTGTTCAAAGTACAGCACACACGCGGAGATTTTGCATCCGCTCGTGGTCGTAAGTAGTGCGCGGGCTTGCTCGAATTGGGTCACCGCTTGCGGTCTACATCGTATGACTTGTTTGTTGTTCCTTCTTTTTAGACAATCTGCTCGAGTTGCTGTCCAGGACCGTGAGCGCACTCAAAGAGCGTGTTGTGTGGGTGTTGGAAGGAGGGGTCACGCATCAAGCAAGATCAAGCTTCGAGTCCCTGCAGGCAGCATGGCGCTTCGCAGCGATATTCAAAAGGAGCAAAGCAGAGTTTGAATTTTGAATCTGAATTTTGAATGTAAATCTTGAATGAAATCGGGGTGCACAGCGCAATCACGTGTGCGCGCCGGGATCAAATTCCCTGGGCGTCAGAACAAACGCGCGGGCGCGAATATGCCGCCGGCAGGGGGTTGCTGCAGCAGGCCGGCCGTGATAGGAAGTTCCTTAAACATCCGACACAACGGTCAACCATCATCGCCGCACGCGATCCTACATTCGGGACGCATTCAGGAACTCTACCAACATTCTTGATCTCGACGGTTCAACGGCTCGTGTGCAGAAAAGAGCGCCAACACTTTTCCTCTGCGCAGCTCGCGACTGGCGTGCTCGAAGCATCAAAGGTGCTGCACTCGCGGACGCGAAAATGGCCACGTAGACAGCGGAACGCCTCGCTCGGCAGCTTTTGCTTGCGGAAAGGGGAAAATGCTACAAAGCCAATGGCTAACATGACACGGAAGCATCGCAACGGCGACCTAGACCCAAGACAGCGGGCCCGATAAGATTGCCTTCGACCAGCTGAAGCAAGCTCGGTTGCTTTGACGCGGGCCCCTCGAGTCGTCTGTATGCGTCACAAGGCCGAGTGCTGCTTTGCGGGACCATTTATTCCCTTCGTGACTTGGCCACCGAGCAAGTTCAAGTCGCCGGCATGTACACTGTACCACGGCATAGCTGTTTGTGCTTCCGCTAATGTGACGGCAATAGCAGACGAGAGTCGTTTGTAGAGTATGTTTTGCCCTTTGCACTGCCGGCGATCAAACGCTTTGCGACCCATCTCGCCTCATCTCGGAAGCATCAACATCCGAAGATGCCGCAAGTCTCAGCTTTGGTTGCCACAATCCACAGCTCAATGGGAGCGATTGCTGCAAGTGGAGCGCGATGTTGCTCCATGCGGCATGACCGTTGAGCGATTCACCGTTGCGCTGAACGTAGGAAGTTTACTTAAGATGAGCTTTAAGCCGTTTACCTCTTTCCACCTTCTCACGAATCGACGAAAGAGATGAATGCTCAACTGACTCGTTACAATTCGCTCTTGACGACCTTTCGATGTTCACCATCGAGGTTCCATCCACACTCACATCATTTACCCACGTAGCTTCTTATCCTTCTCGGCATATTTCTTATCCACTGACTACAAAGCATCTATCTCAACCGTTAGCACACTACCGCGTCGCAACTGGACTCCCGGAGCGGCCAGCTTCTATCGTCCTACGCATTCACCATGGAGCAGCGTACGCAGGATAGTCCTTGGACCTTGCCTAGGCGGCCCTCGATGGTGCACATTTCCGACCAGCATTACCCAGCATATTCCCCTACCCAGCCTCAACGCGTGCTATCCACGTACCCCGCAAAGGTGCCAAAGCCTGGCGCGCTCGCTCCAAATGGGGCTTGTGTGCAATACCCCTCATCTTCGCGCTCAGGCGAGCAGGCGTCGGAAGCTCTTCACACATCTTGGCCAGGTAGCCCTGCCATGCCCAGGGCGGCACTGAGGGCAGAGTCAAGAATGCAGCGTGCTCGAGTATTTGTCAATCCTCTACCTCCGGCATCCTCCTTGCACCAGAACATGTGCAACATACGCATCACGCTCACTGTATACGGAGACGGAACAGTACCGCTGGCGCACGTTCCTTTGCCCTTGGCTCACTTGCCTCGACAATCGTGGCCTGACCCTTCTTGCTACAGCCTGTCTCCTGCTTCGCACGTGAGCGAAGGCGCCTATGACTCTGCTCCACGCACCGTCAACGCTCACTCCACTGTGACGTTGAAAGGACCCCTGCCGGATAAACGCCTGCTTTTTCCGCCTCCAATGGACGGTAGAGGTCGCGCAATGGATCATGGAAGATGCTGGAGTCGACGAGGACTAGGCTACGACTTCGTCACCATTCTTCCAAACGGAGCTCCAAGATTCAGCAGTACTAGAGCTCGATCGACGACGTTCCCCAACACTTCGAATGTGCCTCCACCCAAGGCATCTTTGCCTACGACTTCCTCAGAGACGGAGAACAATGGCTCCGTTGACATGCTAGACACGCCAAGGAGAAATATCGACACTGCTGTCGAGGCTGCACAATCTGAAACACCATTGGCCCTCAGACTGGCTCAATCTCCAGCGGACGTTGCCAAGACACCATCCTCAGCGCCGGCAGAAGATGCAAATTTGGATCCTCGAATCAATCGTTTCTCGCGCCCGAAGCTTCTTCCTCGAGGACCTTGGCTTGGGCAAGAGTACCTCACGTCGAGACTCTCAACCGAGCTTGATGCGGCAGGATCAGACACCTCAGAGTCGGACAAGGATTCTTCTGCAAGCTGCTTCCCTGCTAGTGAAGCTTCTACTTCGGATTTGGAAGGTGATGTTCATCTCGACGTCCGAAGCGGTGATTCTACAGGTAGTGACTTTTCTGGTTATCAAGCTGGTGCTGCCGTCGAGAAAGCAAAGGAATCTGATGCTGATTCGAGGCAAGATCCCTCGGACGCTCTTCGACACCACAAGCGTCGCTCAACAGCCTCGCAGCTAGGACAGCCATCAGAGCTGAGCGAATGCAAGGCCGCCGCGAGGGGCAGGTCTTTTTCTGCTCCTATACCCGGGACGCATCCTTCTGCCGACAAGAGGCATCCGCTAAACGGTACCTTTCTACCTGCTGGGACCGTAGCATTCTTTGGTGTCGAAGGGAGCAGAACGCCCTCGATGTCCAGAAGCTCTTCGGCCAGTGGCTCGAACGCCGAATCTTTCGAGTTATCCGAGCCCATCTGGAGCTCATCTGCCGCTTGGGAGCATTCCAACAAGCGTCGTTGGAGAGTGTCTCTACACGTACGTGCAGATTCGGAAGAGAAGAGCAAAGCTCACGCCATCAAGGCCATTGAGATGGTAGCTCAGACATTGAGCAACCCTCTGGATTCGCTTCCGCAGTCTATTGCATCTCAATATTCCTTTACCAACAAAAAACGGGCAACTGTGGATGAAAATTCAGAGCCCATCTTCGATCGACGGGGTATAGACGAGATGAGCGAGAGCGAGATGGATACCGATCCTTTTCTGCCTCGCCTACCCTCCGACCCTCGAGCGACGTTGGATCCGTTCGCTCCCGAAAACACGATCGCGGCTAAGCTTACACGTCAACATCGACTGGCCGAAGAAGCGGAGCTGGAGCGTACCGTTCGAATCCATAAGCCCGCATGGGTCACCAGCGAGCCCATGAGGCGCAAAAGATCCTCCTCTTCTTCGTCCAACGATACATCTCAAAGCAGCACGAGCAGCAACAATGCCGTGGTCGATCACGAGCCTCGTTGGGCAGATCCCCCTTCGATGGGAAGGGACAAGGTGTACCTCGACAGCACCACCACGCTGCCTCGCATCGTCTCTGCACACTACGAACCCGACGCGACGGACCCCGCATCGAATCGAGAATCTTTTCGCCGCTGGGCTTCAGCTTTGGCTGAGCCCGAGGTGCTCTTTCAACGCTACGCAGGCCGGAGCTGATCGATGAGCGTTTCTTTTCTCGGGCGATGAATGAGGAAAAGCTCGCAAGGGCACCTATGAAGCCGCTCTGTGCTCTCGAGCTACTTTCCGGCCAATATGCCACCTAGCAATTCAACCCTTTCGCACCACTAGCGGTATATGTACGCACACGCATCATAATCTCTTTCTATCATCGCTCGCTCCACACCATCCTTGCGCGGCGCCCAAGGCGCTACGGATCGTATAGCAGTCCAACGTCGAACCCATCTTATCGTGTAGCCCTATCCCGTCTTATCCTAGTTGCGAAAAAATGACAACAATCAACAAACATGCGCCACAGCCTGAAACAGCCTGGTCGGTGATGCTAGCTCGCTTTTGAGAGTACTGAGACATGGAGCATGCGTTGTTGAGGGCCAAGAGCAGTTCCATTGCGTCATTACTTGGGAGAGCATTAGATGACCGACCGCAAAGCGATGCGTGGTATATACATCGATATCTTGATAAGGAAGAGCCGTTTCCGAAAATGGAGTCCTTACAGCGCGCCCAGGAGGAACGCAACGAGGAGAGCAGGTAGCAAGGTGAGAGCAGCGCTGTTGGCCCCGAGCGAAATCGCGCCGTCGCCCTGAGTATCAGCAACAAGAGGTAATTGAGTTCCGATGGTGTTGTTGAGACAGTTGAAATAGGTCATGTTGACCGTGCTGGGAAGAACAGTCAGACTTCTAGCCAGTGCATCATCCGTACCATTATCGCCCGTCGAGTCGTTGGCAGGTTGTCCATTGTTGTAGCCTATCAAACCAAGAGCAAACGAGCTGCCTCTGTAGTATTGCACGATGCTGGTAGGCAGGACCCTAAAGTCTGCAGGTGCTGTGGCGTTGTCGTTGCCCGAGCCACAGGCAGTGGCAAGTGCGTTCTTGGTGTCGATAACGCTGTTGTTATCTCCGTAGAGATAAAAGGCATTGGAGTTGCTATCGACGCCAGCAGGAGGGGAAAGGTAAAAGGGCCCCTCGTCTCCTCCCGGTCTACCAGCCATTCGATACTGAGAAGCTCCATAGTATCCACCGGCGCCAAGAGCGCCAAATCCGAGTGGCCAGTAGATGAAAGGGAAGCCCAGACCTGCTGTGCTACCTGCTCGGGTGCCTCTAGCGCCCGAGGTGTAGCCGCTGCCGTATCCAGCTCCTGCAGGAGAATAGACATTGGACCGTGTACCTCCACCAGCAGTGCGACCAGTAAAAGCGCCGGACGTAACGGTGTAGGGAGTTCTAACTCCACCAGCGCTCGAAGAGCCACGAAGGGCTGATCCACTAGATACAGAACCAGCAGTGAATCCAGGAGTGGAAGATCTAACACCGGAGCTGCCCGAAGATCCACTCGAGCCAGATGTTCCTCCTCGCGTACCACCGCCACTAGAGGATGATCCTGAGGAACCGGAAGAACCTGTGGAGCCTGAAGATTGCCCAGATGAGCCGGATGAAGAACCACCTCGACTACCACCTGAAGATGACCCACCTCCTCCACGACCTCCGCCACCACCACCGCCACCGCCTCGAGGGCTGCGCGGCTCAAGCAGGTCGGCTAGAGAACGAGCCTCTGCTTGGGTGTACGGAATTGAAATCTCAGCTCCTGCTAATGCTGGCATGATGGCTTCGGCGAAGATTGCGCGGAGACTGGGTTGTAAGGTGTAGAGCTAGTAGGCGTGCAGCAGAGCGGTGTTAGAGGGGGAAATGCGGGCCAAATGAGATTATTTGTGATCAGCAGTGGGGAATAGAGAGATGCAAGATGGTCTGGGTGTGTTGACCACTCACGTTGCAAAAAATGTCCGGCGTCTTTATAGCCTTTCGATGAGCTCATGTATAGACGCGTGGCACAGTACACTTGCTAGCCGGCGGGAACAGAATCGGCGAGCGAGGCGTGATGAGAAGGGAATGCCGGTGAATCACGGGTGATGAGGGATGAAAGAGCAGGAGCAGCAAAGCAACCAGCAGCCAGGATGCGCGTGTATGCACACCGCAGTCACGAGTGACTTGCACGCGGTGGTGTGGGGCCCAGCGCACAGCCCCGTTCATGCAACCTTACGCCAAAATCTTGTAAAGCGCACCATTTGCGTCACTCGCATGAAAGCACGCACGCAGCAGCTGTCCGGCGCGGGTGCACTGCGCTCGAAGGATCGGTCCGTCGCAGCGAGCAGCGCTCGCGACGCATATCACACACAAAGCGGCTTCTTGGCGTGCGTCGCCGATCATGGCTTGCTTACGCGCTCGCGCGATCGATTCATTCACGATTATTGCTCGGGGGTCCCCGATATATGAACTCGCAGTCTTGAGTCAGAAGAGTCATTCGCATTCGCATTCAGGTTGCCATCCAAGTTCTAGTTCTTGATTATACTCACGATTCATAATGGTGCATAGGGTGTTCAGGTGTACAGGGTATCGCAAAGCCATCTACATACGCGATGGGTGTGCACTGACTCTCACTCTGACTCTGACTTCACGAGTATTCAGTCTCCTCTATGCATGCAATTTGGAGTCACAGTTTGATTCGAGGCGGACGGTACATGCAGCGCTAAGTGACAGCGCCACAAATCAGTGCATGAGCACCCGCTTCCATGTGGCACCTCACTGCTAGCGTCGTGAGGCTGTGTCGAGGGGGAAAGGCATCTCTAGCTTGCTCTAGCTCCATGACGGAAAGGAACGGAGGTAGAGCTCGTCTACACCAACAATCGTGAATCAAGAGTGTGAATGCAACCTCTGACATTAGACGTTTCATATTGTGTTTGGAGATGCATGGGGACTTGATAAGCCAGCAATAAAGGCTCTTGCTATGCTGCACGACCTCACCGTGGCCTAGCTGTCAGGCCCATTTCGAGTGCGACCGGCGCGTGGTGTCCAGCAATTTGACCAATCGTCAAACAGCTGGCTTTCACATAGTAGCACCTGCCTTTGCCCCGCCTTGATCTCGCGAAGCCATGGTGATGGTGGTGGTGGTGGTGGTGGTGTGCAGGTTCTGAGAACACACTCGCATCGCGCGGCAAACGGCAGCGAACGCAGCCAGCCGCCTCCTAACATCTATGACGCTGCTTGCGCCGGCCCTGCGATCGGGAACGTCTACTCGAGACCACTTCTACCGCGCCCAGCTAAATTCGACACGTCATCGGGCCCAGAATAGTCCAAGTGCTCGTCGACAAGGGCTTATAAAGCGCTTTGCTTCGAGCTCGACTGCGTAGAGGTAGACGTCCCGCTTGTAGCATCTGTGGCACTGGTTCAACAGGTCCTGCTCTCAAACAGACTAATGTGATCATAGCTTCAACCGATGGACTCGACCATCATGTCAAAGAGCCCGTCGATGTGCTTTCAACAGTGTGGTATTCCGTCGTCATTGTTTGACCAAGCTTGCGCGAAATCTCAAGAACGCCCTCTTGTCGCCAGCCGCACGGTCTCAACATTCTCTCGCGCGAAGGCTCGCATCGAGAGTGATCGTGTTGCAAATATGCGATTGCGAGCCCAAAACATGCAACTTTTTTTTTGCGTGAACAATCTTGCCTTGCATGGCGAGGTATCCTTGTCGCACAATCGTGCAGAGCAGATGTGCGAACGATGTGAAGCTGATCATGTGGCCGTAGCTGGAGTAGCCGCAGCACGAACTTCCGCCTCGTCCCGCGCTTGGTCACGAGCAGCCATCTCAGCCTCACGGATCCGCTTTTCGGCGATGCGCTTCATGCGGAAGTCTGAATGGGGCGATTGAAGAAATGTTTGGTCAATGTTGGAACGGACAGGCAAAGAGCATTTTGCTTTGGCCGAAGCCCTCTCCATTGCCAACGCCGTCGATCGATGACTCACAATCTTGGTGCAGACCGCACTCGGTCTTTCCTCCCTTGTCCTTCCACCGTCCACCGCGCTCTCCATCTCCAGCGCCAGGTAACACGGTCGAGTGCCAATCGCCAATGCTCTTGTAGCCCATGTCCAAAAGCTCATTATAAGGAACGGCGTTTGTCTTTACGTAATCGTCTACTTGTTGAAAGGACCAGTTGAGCAGAGGGTTCACCTTGATCAGACCGGTCTCGTCGATCTCTACAGCGTTCAAACTGGCTCGATCCGCTCCTTGACTACGTCTTCTTCCCGTCAAGACCGCCTTGACGCCCAACTCGTCATACGCCCTTCGCGCAGGCTCCACCTTGACCAAGTAATCGTAAGTCGAATCATCCCGCTCCCAAAGTTGCGGACCCCACTTTTTCTCAAAGTCGGCTACCGTAGGCGTACCTTTGGGCTGGTACACGTGCATGGGTGCGTCGTAATGTCGTGCTGCTTTGTTGGCGAGATCCACGGTTTGGGGGAAATGGTAGAGCGTGTCCATGAAGATCAACGGGATCAGGTGTTTGAGCGGCTGCGGGGAAAAAGAGTAGCGGCAACAGAAGTCAGCACAAGTTGAAAGCCCTTTGGGCAAAGGCTCATTGGCGTCTGGAATTGTTCATTGCAGTGAGCTAGCAAAAGAGCCATCAAACATCTCCTTGTCTTCATTGATGGCGTGCGGCGCGCTCAATAGCAGTGAGATCTCGCACCTACCCAGGCACAGTCCACCCTGTGCGCGTCCACGTTCAAAACTGGGAAAAGCTACTCACGCTTCCAAGCGCATCAGCTCTCTGTTGGCTGATTCGGCTGACCAAGTCCAGAGTGACACAACCAGTGACACCGAAAGCCGTTGTTTGGTACAATCCGGGCAAATTGTCAATGGCCCATTCTAGGATCTGTGTAGGTGTAGCTTCTGCCAATTTGCTGTTGATTGCGGGCAGATTGGACACTACGGCTTGCACTTGAGCTTCGGCTACTGCCGAAGCGGACGAGGAGGATGAGGAGGCGGTCGCTTGGTCGGACATGATTGCCATGGGATTCAGTTGATGTGGTTGGTGACGACTACTACTGCAGAGGGGTATTGCGTGCTGTTGAAGGCTACTCGAGTGACGTACAATTCTGAATAGCGTGGTGGTAGAATGGGAAGTGCTTGACGTACTGAAAGAGACCGCAACATGCATACATGCACACAGCTTCGCGAACGCGACATCCTTTTTCATGGGCATGCAGCATATATATAGCGAGGGGCCAGCGTCCTTGCTGCTCGCTTGGCGGCGACTCGCGCACAACTTCAAATAGATCATTCACTGTACCACAGCTTGCCTCGTCCAGCACGCATTCATTCGGTCGTAACCGCATTCCACAATCTGCCTCAGACAGCGATCGAGGCAGCCTATACGGGGAGGCGGGCAAGGCTAACCGAAGGCATGCAGGGCTTGGTCATCTTATGGGGCCGGGAGGATTTTGACACGGCTCGATGGGACCCCCGCGTCGATCGCATCTCGCCGGGCCGTCAACTCAGCTTTGGCAGCAGGCAGGTAGGAAAGCCTGAGGAGGTGCCTGGCGTGGTTTCACAACGCTGCTGGTGTAAGCTCTCGGCTGTAGCTGTGCCGTTCCGTGACTAAAGGCCAAAAAAAAAGGAGAGGGACGAGATGCTGCATGGTGGCTGCCGAGAGGCAAGCCCGCCTATACTGGAAGGAGAGGTTTGAGATCGAGAAGAGGCGCGCCGCAACTGCATGCATGCAGCTGATGAGCTGCCTGGCTTGTGGCCTGGACCGCGAATTGGAAGAAAGGCGCGCGCGGACTTTACTGACCGCGCATATCTTCGCAGCATGCAGGAGGCGTTGAGAAATGTCAAATGACGTGCTTTCACGTGACACGGTCGGTTCTTGCTCCACATGAATCTTTAACAGGTGACTGTTCTACTTACGGCCGTTGGCGCGCGGTCGGAATCTTGAATCTCGAATTGATTTTTGATTCAATCAAGAATTGTGAAGTCAAGTCACGATCGAGTCGAACTCGCCTTGTTAGTGTCTTTCTCCCTCTCACATCTACAGCAACACGCCGACCAATGAGGAACAAGTCAAGACATCTCGCGTCTGTTCAAATCCTAATCTTGGCGAAATGTCGGGTTGCAACGCGTAGATACACACGGGGCGTGCATCAGCAGAAATCAATACAGGACGAGTCATCGCTGGAGCTTGTTTCTGAGGTCAATCGCCCATGCGAACATCAAGCAGCTCAGCAGGTGGGCGCCTTCTCGATCGCAACAAGGGAAGCGAGGATGTCTCGCCGAAAAGCGTGACCTGCCAGCGCATTGACGATCCAGTCAGCTCATTGCCCCCGGATCGCTTATCCACCAGTCTCGAGAGGGCAAAAGTGCTGGAACGGAGCGGCAAACGTCTTTTCCTCTTCTCCATATCATGCATGGTACTACTTCCTTTTGGTCTGCTAGGCGGTTGGGAAACCCTGTGGATCTACTTGCGACCGCGATTGCTCGCGTATAACAGTAAGCAATTTGCTACTGCACGCGGCGCAGACAGTCAAGAAGCAACACCAGCACCACACTGGCTCGATTTCCCTTTTTGCATCGCATATTTCGTTCCGCTCTTGGCTCCTCTAATCACTTACATCGTCATCGCGAGGTGGAGCGGATACAAAGCTTTCAGACACGCTTAATGCCTGCGCTGAGCGACCCGAAAAGCTCCGAAGAGGTTGCTAGTCAAACAAAAATAACACGACCAAAGCCCTCTTTCTGGGGCTTGTCGGGGTACAGACTGGCACCCAGATGCATCGTTCCTGTGGATGTTACAAGTTATACGCATTTCTAGGAAGTCACGATACTTGGACTACACGCGAGCCCATGTTTAGCATGCGCATAGACCTACGATCTCCAGCAGCGCGGAGCACAATGTGTGAAATTTAGCGCTCCTTTGACCCGCAACTCGATCTCGACACATCCCGCACTACTTCTGTTCGCACAGCGACGATCACATGGCATATCAAGGTATTGGTCAGTGAGACATTACAAAGGTATCGGACGTGATGCAAGGAGGCAAGAGCGCGAGCAGAGCAGAGGAAGAAGACGAGAAGGAGAACGAGAGAGAAGTAGTGCAGAGAAGGTCTGTTTACTGCGCAGCAGCAGTCTTCTCAACATCCTTTCTCCACTGCTCATTGTGGTCTTGAGGTCCAGCAAAGGTGCCATCGGGACTGCCGCCTCCGATCTTGGCGCGCTCGTCATGAGAAGTGGTGGGCAAGTCGAAACTGGCAGGGTTGAACTCGTCACGACCGTGAATGTAGACCAGGGGCAAGATGAAGAATGCGGCTCCTAGGATGTTGCCGAGGAAGGAAGGAATGATGGAATTCCAAATGTAGCGGCCAACTGTCGCTTTGGACTCTTTGGTCAAGAGACCTTCGATGACGAGGAACATGTTGGCGACGACGTGCTACGAGAAAGCAAGCCACAGGCATATAAGCCTTTAGAACTATCACGCTTCCAGAACCCACGTTGCACTGCAGACTCACCTCGTAACCTGCTCCAACGAAGAAAAGGATGGGCAAGTAGCTTGCGACGATCTTCGAGATGACGTCTTTGCCCAGACTAGCAAGGAAGACGGCAGCGACGACCGCATAATTGCAGCCGATACCCCTGAGGAAGACCTCTCTGAAATTGATGCTGACCACTTTCGCATTCGCAATGTTGGCTGCTCCCATCGACATGGCTGGAGTGTAGAGCGTGCCAAAGTGCACGATGAAAACTGCGTAAACCAGTGCGCCGATGAGGTTGCCGATGAAGCATAGAGACCAATCCACCAGGAAAGCCCAAATTGGGACCTTGCGCTTCACAGTTCCAGCAATGAAGATAGCCATGTTTCCTGTGAAGGGGTTGCGGCGCAGCGCATCAGAAATCGCTGATCTGTGGCAATATGGCAAATTGTTTGCGCTGCGTCAGTCCTACTCACCCGTGACGAGATCAGCTTGCAGCAAGACAATCATGACGAGACCGATTGGAAAGTAGCTGGCTTGGATGAGCTTGAGCAGACCGGGAGCGTTGGTGGTGAGCCAAGGATCTGCACTGAGGACTTGCACCAGCGTTCCTCCTAGAGAGAGCAGAACACCTGCCATGGCCGCCTTGACGAAGCGGACGCCCCACGGAGCAGTGTGCTTGCGAGGTGCGGCATCGATGAATGCCCACGTCGCTTGCTCCAGCGTAATCATCTGAGGTCCTGCCGACATCTTGCTGCTTACTATGTTGATCGAAAAGTGAGGAGAGCTTTGAGGTGCAGAAAGAGGAGGGTAGGGGATGCAGGGGTCGGTGTGGGAGCGGTTGCGGACGTGGGCTTTCGTGGAATCGCGATTCGACTGCAGCTATATACCTCTGGGTCTGTACTGTGCGCGCCAAATTCACCGATCCAGCTGAATCGATCCGTACAACGACAGCAAGGCACACAGTCCGGAATCACGATAAGATGTCGGCAGGAATACGGCGTCGTGGCTCGCTATAGCGCACTAGGCCCTGAGACGTCCAGTTGACGACCAGATGCAATCAAACCATCTTGTGACCAGGACCGAAATCACCTGAGGTCTGCGTGGGCCCAGCATGTGCTACCATGCTGCCTGAGGTGCGCATCCATCCTTATCGTGGAGAAAGAAACAAGAGGGTGCACGGTCCAACAGGAATTGTCATTCATCCAATCAGCCTCCCCCCCGCGCTCAGGAATGAAGCCCGTCCCCGCCATGGCGACTGTGCATTGAGAGTCAGAGTGGGCCAAGGGGAGGTGCCGATGCAGCCTGCGAGCGCTGCCGCGGCGACGCTTTTCAAAGTCAGATGTTGAGACACCGTTATCCTGAAGCGAGATCGGTTGTAGGCTTGCTTCTTGGCTCATCGGAAGTGCATCATCATGGCCAATCAGGGCAAAGAATGATGCTGAAGGCGAGGGACGAGCAAAGGATCAGGAAGAATACACAGGTGTGTGATTGGCGAGCATAGATAAGGGAAGCATGCAGGCGTGTGCGCTATCGTGCATGAGTCGCATGACCACTCTGACTGCGGGCTTGGCGCTAATGCAAGACGTGTGATGCAAAGCTAGCCGGTCATTCGTCTCGCGCACGACTTTTGCGCGTAAGCTGGATCTGTTGAGCTACGTTGCTCCCCCTTCCCCCGTGGGACAGATCCTTGACTCACGACTCAGACTGCAGCCTGACTCCGGCTCGCGGAGACCAAAGATGGGGATGCACAAAGAAACGGCTTCCCCAGCTCTCCAGGCCATCACGGCACAGCAGAGAGAAGAATTATGGAGAGAGGATGGATTGCCGAGCCGCCGGCAGCCGCAAAAGTTGCAGGGGACGTAGTACCGGTACCCAGTGTGCGAACGCAATCGTGTGTTTGCATCCACCGAAGCGTCGAGTCCAGCAGCAGTCAAAAGTGAATTTGCTCCTCCTCGTCATCGGATCTGCCGCCAATCACAGATCTCTGCCAATCTTACTGAATCGGGAACAGATTCGAACACTTTGGGGGAGCCCGTCGAACCCGGTATGGCAACCTTGGATGCTTGCAACAGCAGGCAAGCAAAACCGAGATGAGCTCAACGCAGATAGCTGCTCGAGCACGAGACCGTGAATGCACTTCGTGAAGAGCGCTCGCCACCGAGGCACGAGGACTCGGAGCGCGCGCTCTTCGCACGCAGTCGTGTGTGAGCACTCGGAGTGTGCAAGCTGGTGTTGCCTCGCGATAAATTGGTGGCTAGACGGAAGCGAGGCGAAGTATACACGCGCTGCCGCACCCGTCGTGCTTGCATTTGGAGTCGAATCACGCATCAGCCCAACGCTCAGCTTCAGCTGTGCCCGCCACGGCTGCGCGAGTCAGCAGAGCGGGATACACATGCAGCAGCAAGTGACCGGTACAGCGCCACAATAGCGGCCGAGTCCGGCCTGGGTCTGCGAAGCAAGCACGGCAATACGCTTCACTTGCCCTGAGCTGTTGCCACTTCAGAAAGTAGAAAGTGCAAACTTCCAGTCACGAGTGCTTCTTTTAATTTGTAGCGAAGGTGTTGACGGACGGTAGACGCAATGCTTGTAGGCCAGCCCTCCCGGGATCGGGCCTGCAAAAGACTATTCAGACGCTGGAAGCTACTCAACGGCCTGCTTGGGCCGACATTAGAAGACGAAGCTCACTGTGGTTTTGCAAGTGCATCACGAAGCTCATTGCGGCCTTGTGATCGCATGGCGAAGTCTTTAGGCGTCTCCAAGCGCAGCTCGCGCCGAGCATCCCCTCGCCGGAAAAAAAAAATCGGTGGGTGGATGATGGTCTCCGAGCCAATCCCCACCCTCTACTTATTGGCTATGGGCCGGCAATTTTGCCTGATGTGGGTTCCCGATTCTCGCTAGAAAGGGCGCGTCATCAAACGAGGTCTGCGGCGCCATCGACGCCGTCCCGAGGAGTGACGCCCAGCTCCATCAGCGGTCAATGTGCTCACGAGCAATCTTTGCGCAGCCGGCGGGTCGGGAAGACGCCAGCGGCTTGGCTGGACGCCTTTGCCAAGGGACCAAACGCAAGCGCTCTGACGACCTGGCCTTCACTTTGCAGACTTTATAGACGAAGGCTGGCAGAGTGTGCACAAGATGAGGCGATCCCGCGCTCCTCATAGTACCTCGCCGGAACTCTTTGAAGTTTGCGCGCGGGTTTGCCAACGTAGATCGGACGCGGCAACGAGTACGAAGCACGTACGTTCAGGACAGCGGGGACAATGCCTGCTGACAAGAGGAGGCCGGCATCGGCCGGGCTCTTTGCGACAACATTCGTGATTGTTGGCGAAAGAGCGCGGCGCAACTCAAATTGCGAGCCGCATCATGAAGAGCGTCCCCATCGGACCCGTACCCCGGGGCGACGCCCACTCAAAAATGAAGATGGTGTCGTCGGATTTGGAGGTGCGACTGGGTCACAGAGCTGCCCGCGGCCGCGACCCGAATGGCACTCAAGGCGGTGATATGGCAACCAACATGGCGACGCAAGCGCCTCATTGAGCGCGTGTTGCCTTCTTTGCGATGGTGGCAACGCCACACAAGCTGAGCACCTTTTGAGACCTATATAAAGTGCTTGGCAGATTCTCCCCCCAAAGCCGAACAGATGACCCCCATCGAGACGACCCACACATGCCGCACGACTGCTGCCGTGCATCGTTCGACTTTCGACTTATTCTAGCAGGCTCGTTGAACTTCACAAGCATTACAACCCGCTTTGCAAATACAGGCACGGGGCAAGGTCAAGGTAAGCCGGTCTACCCTTGTTCCTTGCGCCTCATCCTCCACCGTCCGCACATCTGGCTGCGCTCGAGGCACGTCGACCCAAGGGCATAGTCACAGACTCACAGCCGTGATTTTCGCACTTTTGCTGCTGATCTCGGCGCCGATCCTTGCCCGTCCTGTCGAGCTCACCAAAATTCTGATCCTGTGCGCCAATCGATCGCCGGAACGGTGTGGCGTACCTGATACGACTGCGCTTCGACCACCCATCAGCGCCCACGCTGCTATATAGACCAAGTCAGATTGGCTCAGCATCTGCCCAGCTTGGTCTCACATCCTGAGACCGAAGTGTGAATCGATATCTCGCGCCATATAATCGAGCGCGTGATCTACCTCGGCACGTCTGTGTCACATTTCGCAACTCTCGAGACCTTCGCAGACATATAAGAGCCAGGGCCAGCAAGCTTACTCAACTTAAATCCTTGTGCTCATCCTCAAAGCTCGCGACTGTTCAAGAATATCGTCAAGCGACGTTCAAACAGCTGATCGATTAGCGAATTACACTTTCCAGATGCGCAAGTCTGCAATTCAGCGCTCGGCCGCTATCCTTGTCCTGCTTCTCAGTGTCGGGTGAGCAAAGCGCCTCGATCGGTGCACGCGGCTTCCCATGCTGATATCCTCGCATACTCTTCTCAGTCTGGCGGTGTCTGGCGCCCCCGTCAAGGAAGCGCGTGCGCCTAATACAGCAAGTCGAGAAGTGCTGGACGCCAGGGCGCAAGTCTATGCGCACAAGCTTCACGGCAACACCTTTTTGAGGACGCTCAAGAACAGACCGCAGCCTCGTCAGACCAGCGCTGCGGACTTGCCTGGCAGCTACGAGAGGCGCGAGTCTGATCTTGCGGACCAACAGCTCCTGCCGCGTCAGCCCGACCAGGAATACTCGACTGCAGACGGCGTTCGGGTGCCTCGCGACCTTGGAAGCACTCCCGAAAAGCTTGGCAAGCACCCGCTCAAGTGGCACTTGAGATCCGTCGAGGATGGCACGTCGATACGAAAGATCATTGTGGAAAGAGCCACGAGTCAAAGGGAGGAAATTCAAGCGCGCGCACAGCGCATCCTACCAAAGACGCCCAGCGATCGATTTGCGAACATACGAAAACGCCCTCGTGCTGTTGTAGAGGCAGCTGATTTCTCGACGGCCGAGATGCTCGACGGCCGTGGAGTGGCAACAAGCGCCGGCTTGTTGAATGCTCAACAATTTCGTCGTCGTTATAATTTACCTCCGACCTCGTCGCCCTCCAAACCAGGCTCTACCGGCTCTGGCTCTATCTCTAAGCACCCGCCGCCGCCGCATCGCAGAGACGTGCAAGAAGAGATTGAGCACGTAGATCGTCGTCAGCCTTTGGGTCCCGGTGGCCCTCCCCCTTACGCGTGGCCTGGGCCTGGCTCGGACACTCCGCCGCCTCGTCGAGGGAACACGCAAGAGGAGACGGCGTCTATTGATCGTCGTGAAGATCGCTCGCAATCTACACCGCCTTACGCTTTCGATTCAAATTCAGGCGCTTCCAGCCCCGGTCCAGGCGCCTCCACTCCTGGCTACGGTCCCCAAGGCTCAGAGCGCTCGCCAAACAATCGTAGAGGCACGCAAGAGGATTCGGTTCACGAATCCGAACAGCTTGCTCGCGAAGAAGCTGGGACTGTGAGCTTGCCTGAGCCTCGTACAGAGGAGAAGACGCCACATCCGCTTCCTCATCACCGCAGAGAGGTCCGGGAGGATGAACGGATCGCTCGATCTCGTAATCAAAGTGAAGCATCTGAGGCGCACGGGAACGACGATCCGGAAAACACTCCCGAAAGAAGAGCACAAGAGGATGTGCTGGTCACTCGGGACGACGGGGAGGAGTGGGGAAACGGAGGCCCTGCAGAAATCGGGACTCCTCCTCGTAAGAGGGCCAAGAAGGATACGCTTGTCGTTCGCGAGGACGATGGTGGCGCTTCCAGCCGTGCAGACGACGGCGGCAGTTCCAGCTCTGGCGGTGCTAGTGGCGGTTCCAGCTCTGACCCAGGTCCTTCCAAATCAGGAGAGCTCAGAAGCGTCCAAGACGAGCACTTTGCTCGCGATCAAGTACAGCAGGACGCCAAGCGCACAAAAGTGCTGCGCAAGCGAGGAGCTGCCGTCACCACGACCGCTCATGCTGATGGCGTCTTCTATTTGCACGTGTTGCCCTAGCTCCACGAGCCTTTGCGAACATAGCCAGACATGTACCCAAACCATCAGCCCAGAAGGTTTCCCAATTCGAGAACAAAGTCGAGCGTTGCGAATACCGATCTACTCGTATCTACATCTTGTTGTTTCACACGAATACACACGCAGAATTTTCGATACTTGCATCACAGTCAGCAGTGTGTGAGTCACGAGTCACTCGAGACGCATTGTGGAAGAAGGCCGACTTGATCGCGCTCACTGTGTGCGATGCGCTTGCTTGACGATCTCGTCCAACCAAGAGAATGTCTGACGACTTTGCTCCGCTATCGCACCGTTGTTCAAAGGCTTGCTTTGCGAAACCTCTTCGAGGGCTGTGCGATCGGAGAGTAGCGTGTATTTCTGGGCTACAGTCTGTCTGAGCGCGAAAGTGGGCTTGTCTTCGACAGCGTAAACAATACCGGACGATTCGTCATGCCGATGCTCCTGTCCCGTCGGTTTGTGTACGACGATGTCCTGGATTTGAACCTCTGGTACAATCGCACCCCCTGCCTCTTTCTGATTGGCGATTTGCAAATCGACCTCTGACCTGTCTTGTAAGCGCTCCGAGGTAACGCCATCGACGACTTCTCCCGTGTCCGGATGGACCCATCTGACCCCGAAAGGATTGTCTGGCGTGATGGGAGCTTTGTACATCTCTGAGCGTAGGCGATTTGTAGGGGGTGCCATTTGGACTTGCGGCATGCCGGAGGCGCTCCGAGGCACTTGCTTGAGAGAGCTCGTCTTACAAAGGTGATGCGAGCTCGGAGGATCACGCTGTGCAGGCCCCTTTTGTATGTCCTTGGGCTCAGCCCTCGCTGCTGCGCTGGAGGTGGGATTACCGGGCTGCTCCGGCCCCCCTTGCAGGCCTCTTGCTTTCATGGCATTTGCAATCTTGGACCGTTTGAGAGCTTGACATACCAAGCGGCTAGAGGGCACCTTTTCGCTGGTTCGAGAAGTCTTCGTATGCGACCAGTCGGATATGCCCAGCAAGAAAGCTCGCTGATCAGATAACGTTCCTGAATCCTGTGAGCCTGTGGTGAGATCTTGATGAGCCTGGCTTGCATCCTTACAGACCGCAGAGGCCGGACTGTCTAGAGCATCTTGACGCAAGTCACCGTCTCTGCTAGGTGCGTGCCCTGCGTGGTTTGACTCGTGGATGCCCTGTTGCAGGGCCTCAGCCGGAGTCTCGAGACGGCGTTCCTCGTCTGCGTCTGCTGAAGGAACAGATCTAGACTTTGGTACTGGAGGCACGAAATTGCGTCGAGATCGCAGAGCAACATGCCTACGTTTCGTAAAAGCAAACAGTCAGATGCCAGCAATGAAGGAAGAAGCAATCATCACGAGAAGGTGGATGATTGTCCAGCTATAGGCTAAGCTTCCATCGCTCACTTTGTACCGCCCGTCCAGTTGACCGCCATGATGCAGTTGTAGCGCCGCTCAGAACGCGAGCTTGGCTGAGATGGACGCTGACACGCGCTTGATCGAGAGCTGTCGAGGCATCGACCTTGAAATCCCAGCTTGCAATCATGAAAGTTTGGAGCTCCTCCGCTTAGATGTGCGGTTCCAAGCAGATCTTTGTTGGTCCTTCACTCAGCAGGAAGCGAGCAAAGGCGAGAGTAAGCGTCGTGAGCGACAGCATTCATCCCCACACAACATGCTTGGCGCGTGCATCTGGACAGAGCGCAGGTTGGCGATGGCAAGCACTCTTCTGTATTGAAGGTCCATTCACATTGTGATTGCTTGACAGAGCGCACTTCAATTTGAGTCAGAGCGTGTAGTGCGCCTATATAGATCTATCCTCCATCAAGCTGCGTATTCGAGGCCATGTTCGTGACTGTCGGACTCGTGGCTGACTTCAGTCACGCGAGTGTGAGGCGCGCGGTGTGTAGAGGCACGTACGCATGGGTGCGCCTAGAGTTGCGTGAGTGCTTTGCTTGTACCGTGGCGGCATAGCCACACGCCATGCACGCACGTCCCTCTCGTTGTCCGCGTTGCGCATATATACATACACGCGCGAAATGCGCTGCAGCAGCTTGATGGAGGCGGGGTCAGGGTGATGTTCGCACGTGAGCGACCCTGGCAACACACCTACCTGCCCCTTCTTCATCTCGACAACCATACACCCCTACACCACATCACCATATATCGCATGCCACTATCTGCGGGCAGCTGTATCATTCGGTCTCTGATTTATTTTTTTCGGTGTTGTGCCGTGAGGCGGCAGCTGTTGCTTCGCAAGCTACACGGGCGCATGGCGGTGTGACAAAAGTCAGGAGTAAGGTCCCTCCCAAAACACACGCAGTGGGCAACATTCGACAGGTCAGGTCTGCTATATGCTAAAGCTGTAGCTAAAGAGCTCGTGCATTCTGCCTTCTCAGATCGGCCACGGTCCTTCAGCTACCGAACCGATTCCCGTATTCATCCGAGCACGCCCTTGTCATCATGTCGCGCAAAAAGT
Source organism: Ceraceosorus guamensis (assembly GCF_003144195.1). Taxonomy (NCBI): domain Eukaryota; kingdom Fungi; phylum Basidiomycota; class Exobasidiomycetes; order Ceraceosorales; family Ceraceosoraceae; genus Ceraceosorus; species Ceraceosorus guamensis. The sequence continues at coordinate 196,364 of NW_020290003.1, read as the reverse complement.
CGACTCGAGGTCCGGATTTGCGTTCGCGCATACAGCACTCCAACACTGCGCTGGGAGGAGGTACGGAGACTGGAGCTATGCCCAACATGCCTCGTTTAGCTGCTGGAACGATGGGAGCGCAAATGATGCCTGCTGGGAGCGGAGGACTAGGATTGCCTGGCGCCAACGGTGGCAGAATGGCATACAATGCTCAAGGCACGCAACCCACGTCGGCGTCTTCGCAGGGTTTACCTCAAAGTGGGAGCAGTCAGGGCTATCTGAAGACCATGACCGCTTCAAGCAGTGCATCTGGCCAGAACCTTGGAGCAGGCCCCAGCTTTGTCAGTCTCACTCCGAGCGACTCCATCTCGAACTATGAAGGTCGGGCTGGACATGGTGCAGCTGCAATGCTAGCGTCATCATCTTACGGACCTTTGGCAGACGTGTATGAGCCCAGCGGAGGGTCCACAGCGAGTTTTGCGCAAGGACAGTACGGACATTCAAATCAGTACCATGCTCATGCAGCTCCGGGAGGAGGAGTGGAGACGAGCTTGATCCCACCTGTAGCTCATCAGGAACCTTCTAGCCATCCCGCTCGACCTGCGCGGAGCGTCAGGAGACCTCAAGGGCAGCAGCAAAATGGAGCAACAGCTGCGCCTTCAGCACGCCCAGGCGTTGAGCCCGCTGCGAGCAGCACCGGCCCCGGTCGAAACCTCTTGGATCGAACGCGCACTTCCGCTGCACGACCCCAGGCTGGCGGGGCATCTGATCGACACGCGACCAGCGCACGATTGATGGCTCAAGTCAATGGGCAGAATGGGAGAGAGACGCCGAGCTCAGTCGGAGATGAGGACGAGGAAGATCCGTACGGAGGTATGGATGATGGTCATGCGCGAGGCCCAAGCAGCCCCCCACTTAGTGCAGACGTCTCGCCGACAGTGGGACAGCTCAGCGGACGGAGCGAGCCTGCCGCTCTGGGTAGCGTCCTGTCTGCTCTCAGCGCAGCCGGACGCAAACAAGGTGCACAGCGTATCCTCAGAGGCACCACAGCCGAAGAAGAGTCTAAGCGCAGAAGAGCCGAAAGGAAAGTAGAAGAGGCCAGGTCGAGGGAGAGCAAACCCATCGAACACTACATCGACAGGCGGGACGAGAGGGCTTTGAGAGGCATCAATGGTGTGCTGAGAAAAGTCAAGGCAGAGTGGGGCTTCGTGGCCGAGGATGACTTCAGTCCCGTCGCACTTGCGCTCAGCTTGCTGGATGATAGCTCGCTTGGCGCGAGCAGGCACGATTTTGAGATGATTAAGGACGGCATTGAGCAGAGCCTGCAGGGCACAGTGGATGGTGAGAATCTCGCCGTCTGCGCTTTTGAGACGCGTCCTGCTGATCCCAGAGCTTTTGACGTGATGCTAATCCTTGTCGCCAGATCATCACGAATCGTTCGCAAATGCTATCACCCTCCACAATAGCGTTCTGCAATCGCTCAGTGCAGCGCAAAATAGCGTGTCCGGAGCGCGCAGGCGGTTACGAGACTCGCGAGAAGCACTTGGACAGAAGAGGGCGGACCTGGTACAGCTTTGGCAGCGATCGCAAGGAGTGAAGGAGTCGCTCCGGCTCTTGGATCATGTAGAGCAACTCAAAGGCGTCCCAGATCGCCTCGAATCTTTGATGTCGGAGAAGCGCTTCTTGCAAGCTGTCAATCTCTTGGCCCGCAGCGTCAAGCTCATTGACAAACCTGACATACAAGAAGTTGGTGCTACTCAAGATCTCAGAACATACCTCAAAGCTCAAGAGCAGGGAATGTTTGAAATTTTGATAGAGGAGCTGCACAATCACCTGTACCTGAAGAGCTTCTTCTGCGATGCTCGATGGAAGAGTTATACGTCTGGTCAAGAGCAATTGCCAGACGTCGACTTTGGTCGCGAGTACGACGGTGACACGGAAGTGGAGCCTTCTGAGCGCGCTTCAGCTGCTTCGCCTGTCGCGGGAAGACGAATGAATCACGGTGCGAACAGGAGCATCAGTGGGCTAGACTCCGTGACGGATAATGAAGGCAAACGCGCCACAAAGCTCACTCGATACCTCAATAATCTCTCCTCGAGACCTTCCTTCGATCCGAATCTCGCCACCGAGCTGCCTGGTCTTGGTCTGCCTCCTTCCATGTCCAGCCATGGTCTAAGCAGAGACGGCGCGACCATCAATGGGCAGCCATCCACTGTTGGAGCGCAAATGTCCGCCTCCAAAAGCAGCGACTCCTTCGCAGCGGCTGGAATGACGAGCAGTGCCAATGGGCAGAACAACGAGACGCTCCAAGCGGCGGCCATTTTCGACCAGAATCCCGAAGCGGACTCTTTCCTCTACATTGAGATGCTGCTCGAGAGTCTGTCTAGGCTGGGCAAGCTGGGCTTGGCACTGGATATTGTTCAGCAGCGACTGCCCATTGAATTGCATCAGTTGGTCGACGCTACCATCGACGAGGTGGACCAGCGCAATGAGCCTCTACGCATCTCTTCCGCTTCAGCAGCAACGACTTTCCAAGCCGCAACGATGCAGCCCGAGTCTATCCTTCTGGCTTCGTCTGCAGCCTTGGCTCGCTCATTTGCCGAATCGACGCGCACGTCGTTCAGATCGAGCTTTGGCTCAGGTCTGGCCAATCAGGTTGGCGCTGTGGGGCCCGATGGTAGACCTTATAGCACCGTGCTGCGCTTGAGCGAAACCGAGACGTCGACCGTCGTGCGAGATAGCGAAACGATGAGGGACCTGTTCTGGACGCTGTTCTCAAAGCTGGATGCGGTGCTTCAAGGTCATAGAGTGGTGCATGAGGTCTCGAGCCGGATCGCCACACGCTCCGCGCTGAGCAATTCAGGGCATTCTGCAGATGTAAATCAGTCTTCCGTTGCCGCTAGTATCAGGAACAGAAAGACAACCACGACGACCAATCTGGTCGCAATCTGGAGACCTATTCAGAACGAGGTCAGAACGCTGCTGCATGATCATCTCACGGACGACTCTCAATCAGCCACCGCCCGCAGAAATGCGGTCGTCTCCGTCAATGAGGTCCTTCGCTCTGGCCAGTCTGGCAGAGACAAGGCGAAGAAGCTGTATAGGCTTGCGGAGTCCAACACGAGACCGGTGGGGATTGGCGGCGGCGGCGCCAGCGGCGGAAGCGCGCTGGTGACGGCAAGAAGAGATATGGGCCCGCTGAGAAAGCACGAGGAGGCTCTCACCGCTGCTTTGAGAGGCTCCGTCCCGGGTCTCGTATCAGCATTGGACCCGCTCACATCCACTGGATCCAGCATCTCGGCCGCGCAGCGCGAGCATCAAACAGCTCAGGTCATCGTGTCGGCCTCTAGATTGGCCTCGGCTTCCGCCACGATGGGCTCAGCGAGCTCAAGCGGCGGAGAAGCTGGATCTTCTGCCGGCTATCGCCTCTTGGTCAAGCCGGACGCCTTCAACGTCTCTGTGCTGTTCCAACCCGCTCTGGCCTTCGTCGAGAGGGCCCAGCGCGTCATTCCTGGCGGAAGCGCTGCTTCCGAACCTTCAGGTAAAGGGTTCAGCGCATTTTTGGACGAATTTGTGCAGGACGTGTTTCTGCCTCAATTGGACGAAAAGGTGCAAAGCCTGTTCGCTTCCGCTGTAGGAGGCTCGGATGCATTCCAAGAGTCCCCAACTTCCAAAGCGTTCTCGATCAGGCCCGTGGTCAAGTCGGCTGCTAATGTCATCGTGCTCATCGACAGCCTCTACTCTATGCTTCGGACAACACCATTTCATAGAGAAAGCTATTCGCATCTCATCATTCAGACCACGGTCCAATACTATCAGCGCTGCTGGGATCGATTTAAGGACCTCACCCTTGTTGACACGATGGACGGCGATGGACTCAGTGGGCTGCGCTCACCTCCGATTCCCAACAGAGGAGGCTCAGCCCAAGCCAGCGGGCATGCTATCAGCGCATTGCGTTTCATGCTTTCCGCGGACTGGGCGCAGCGGCAAGACCTCAGCGAGTGCCTCTCGGAGATTCTGTCTTCCAGCTGCACGGCAGATCGCAAGCGCTTGCTGCACGCTCAAGAAAACAAGTTTGAATTGGCACTGGCTGCTAGGAATAGTGCGCACCCCGGCTCAAGTGGATCGGCTACGCTGCCTCGCCCGCAGAACGGCTCAGTGCGCATGTCGGATCTGATCACAAGTCGCAAGAGGCTGATGGCGCTTGGCAACTTGCAGCATAGTCTGGTGGGTGCTTGTACGCTTCTGTTGCCCATTGCTGTCATCGTGCTCGCAGCATATGAGACAGGGCGCTCATGAGCTGACTATGGAACCTCCTCACGACCAGCGATGGTTCTTGGCCCACATTTCTCGACTGCGAGCAACGGATCAGATTGTCACTGTTGCTCCAGCTCCGGCTGCTGTGAGTTGAACGACTTGCGTCCGCTTGGCACGCAGTGCTGACGCGTGGTCGACAATTTCCTAGCGCCTATCGGTGATGCAGGGCTTGGCACCCAACCCGTCAGAAGTAGCAGAAGAGCGAGACTTGTCTTTGCCCTTGCCTCTAGGTCCGGAGATGGCGACGTGAGTGACGCTCGCAAATGAAGAGCGCATCGCATGCTGATCTGACCGCGCTTCACCCCCCTGCTTTGTTCGCTGCCGCCTGCCAGTCGATTTGCCGCCTTGCCGAAGACGTACGCGTCGCTTGCGAATACGATCCTGATGACTCTGCGTCTCGAACTACGTGCAAGAGTCATCCATCACCTGGATTTGGCCATTGTGGAAGGCAATTACCTGGTCGAAGAGGCTGTACTCGAGCCAGATCCGCATGTTGTGGACCTCAATGCTGAGCTCGCTTCACTCGATGACACGTTCGCGGATAGCGTGTCGCCGGAACAGCATCGGTAAGCATCGCTGTAGACGTGTTTGCCGCGATAGAAAATCTGCTGATCGCGCCACGGATTGCCTTGCATGCGGGCACAAAAGGTTCTTGTTCTCTGGCTTGGCATCATTGATGGACACTATGCTGTGCGCTTCGGTCCGCAAGATCAGAGCAGTGAATCAGCAAGGCGTGACCAAAATGATACGCAACATCTTGGCGCTACAGCAAAATCTGCGCAATATTGTCATTGCGGACACGTCCAAGTTGACATCGGTCGGCAAACAGTCGCGACAGGGCCTTGATGCCGGCAGGGCGGCCATCACCGAAGACTTTGAGCGGTGGAACAACTTCGACAGGTCTCGAGGACTGTGGGAGCTGTTGAGCAAGGAGCCAAATGTGGGTCATCGTTCGAAAATGCAACGAAAAGGCGCATTGCTGATATCGACTTGATGTTGCACGCGCGCGTCTCATTTGTAGATCATGCTGGCGGCGATACGCACGACATCCAGCAGCAAAAAGGCGACTTTCGATGAGTACAAGAGCGCCATTACGCTCATGCTGGGTCTGGACAATGTGAGCGCGAGCGGCAGCGCTTCGACAACGACGACGACGACCGCTGTCGCTGCACCTGCACCGACCAGCGCCGGTGCAGCTGGCGCACAAGAACCCTCCACGCCGACAAGCGCTTTCGCACCACCTACCACGCCAGGCGGCAAGATGCTGCCTAGAGCTGGACTCAAACCTGGCACCACCGACCTGGCACGCGATGTCAGTAGGCAAAAGTTCAACGAATTGCTCATTGAACTGCACGAAATTGTGAGTATTGCGTGCATGCGGTGCACTTTGAGATGGCGGAAGGGGGTGCCGATGCTGATCTGCTTGGCGCAAATTTTTGTTCGTTGCAGGCCGGTGATGCAGGCGATGACGGCATATAGAGCATGATTGTTGAGAGGTCTTTGGAGGTCTTTTGCGCGTGACTCTGCAAGTCCGTGCAACACGTGCGAGGACGTCATTGCACCTCGAGGTAATCTCTTGCACCTTTTGCTTCTCCTTCAGACACTACCACAAGCTCAGCAATACTCTTGCATTTAGCACCATTCCATTCCTCTCGTATACATGCATTGTTGGCTCAACTCTTCCAAGCTTCGTCCCAACTGTCACCATTGCCAGCCTGGAGATTTCCACTGGTTTCGCAAGGGTGCATTGGTGGGCGACACGCCGCCCGTTCCAATGCTGTAGGCCTGCCTTCTGACTTCCTTGAGCTTCTTTTCATCCTTTTCAGATTGAAGCAGGCCTTCCCTGAGGATGATGTGAAGCCTGCAGTACTTGTGTTTCCTGACGCCCGCTCTACCTCTGCCCTTGATCTCCAACCTCTTGAGCGTCCTGTGCTTGTTCACCCAAGCCTCTGCCACGACCAACTTTTTGCCATCCAGACCTTTGGCGATGGCGTGATCCTTTGCCAACGCGAGGGTGGACTTGATGCGCTTCGCAGCTCGCTTTTTGCTGAACTGCATTTGCAAAATGGCAAAATCCAAAGGTTTTCCGCTGCCGATCTGATCCGCCAACATTTTCAGCTTGCGATTTGAAATTTTGAATGCAGCGGTAGAGTACTTGTGCTGCGTCTCCTTGCGCTGAACGATGCCTTGCGAATCGATGTAGTTGATGGGCTTGTAATACCTCTTGCGCGCTTTGCGAGCTTGCGATTTCAAAAGCTTCATAGAGACGGATGGCACCACTCCTTCGGGCTTTTGCATGTCCTCCAGCTCATCCTCACTGTACGGTCTATCGATGCCCAGTTGTCTAAACACTGCATTCGTGCGCTTGGCCCATGTGCGCTTCGTGTCGGACCATGTTCCTGCTTGTAGCGCAGAGCTTTGGTGCAGACTGAACAGGAGAGAAGAGAGGAAGAGAAGAGCGTGCGTTCAGATCAGATAGGAGCGATCACCGGCTTTGCGCCTGTGCGAGTAAGAGCATTTGGACAAGTTGAAGCAAGCGCACAGACTCACCATCTGACACTTGCGCTTGGCCTTTGCATCATCACCGACGTCCTCATTCTGCTGCTAGAGACAGTCCGTGTCGCAGATGACATCCTCGTGCCGTGCAAGAGCTGTGTATTCATCCTGCTGACCGACGGACCTGCAATACCACCAAGTCCAGCTGCTGCTCCCGCTCCAGATCCCGCTGTGCTAATCAAAGCACCGACCGATCGACCAGCCATTCTCGTCGTTGGGTTGTGAAGAATGTCCGCAAAAGCTTAGGTGGAAGCGAGAGGATGCGGTCGTGTGTCTGGGCAAGAGAGTCTGCCAAGTAAGATCCAGTTTGAAGGGAGAGAGTGCCCAGGGGAAGAGAAGACAGCAGTGGAGAAGTGCCTGGTCAAGAGACAAGAGTCGCGAGTGACGAGTGGGATGGTGATGTGAAGGCGTGCGTGTGTGTACGTCTGTGTGTAAGCTCCGTCAGCAAACGCGCAGGACGGAGCGACTCGTGACTTTCTTCCCACGCGTACATATAGAGGACGGCTGAGGACATCCACGTGGCTGTTGGCGTCCCCGGCGCGCCGCCATCGCGCGCCAAAGTTACAAGTCTTGAGTGGAGTCACGGTCATCATGCAGCCAAAGTCGCAACAGTCGTGAGTGGTCAGTGAGTCTGATGAGTTGTGAGTCTTGAGTCAGGCGCCGTAGATCAGGGCTCACGACTTTTGGCTCGGTGTACCATGCTTGATGCTTCCCCATCACATTGCATCCCACCACTCGCTTCGGCTCCAGATTGCCTAGGCTTGGTTCCTACTCAAGTGACTGTTACCGCGGCGGACGTCGCCTGCAAGCATCGGGCAGGATGTCGACATGTCCTCGATGTGCACTTCGAGTCCTTGTCCCTCTGCGCAGGCGTGAGCTGTGCACATGGAGAAGAGCGGGAGCAGACGACACTGTTCGTCTCACACGGCTTTTTGTCAGGCGATCATCAACGAGCGCACAGTCTCCCATACACGGTCCTCGCTGCCGCCCCCGCTCTCTTCAAGGAGCATCCCTCACTTCAACATCGCAAGCTGCTACCTCGACACCCTCCACACCGTCCGTCGCGGGACTTGCAGCTGTCCAATCATTCTCTGACCTGTCAAATGCGCGGCACGATTCTCGGCAGAATAAGGTGGATGCCGTTTGCAAGTCGCGGGATGCGGGTCTTGACGGGCATGGCTTGAGAGAGGATGAAAGCTGGAAAGGCAGTTCGGACAGAAAACGGTCGGTCAAGGCCAAGGACGTGGCGAGGCAAGAAAAACATCAGCAGAGCATTGTGCCAATTTTGTATCTATCCAGCAACGCTTCGTCGCAGCAGCAGCATCCATTCGATTTGCATTCCGATATCACGGTCAAAGGACTTCGATACATGTGTCAAGAGCGCGCTTCTTCCGACCCCCTCTCCTCTTTTCAAATATTCGACAGATTGCTCAGATTTGTTGGTGATCATTGGAGGGAGAACTTGGTCAGGCCTGCAAAGATACAGGAAGCTTTCAGGTTGATGGGTGGGTTTGCGAGGGAAGAGGAGCAAGTGATGAGCATGTATGAGTTGATGAGGCAGGTGGCTAGAGCTATGAGTCAGCCGTTGCTGGTCGGAGATGGTGCGGATGATATGGGTGAGTCGACAGGGCGCGATGCTGTGCTGCGCTGCGCTCGCCGGGCCGATGGGACGAGAGGATGCCTGACTTTTTTGGGCTCAAATCTCGATTGATGAACGACTGACCGGAACATCCCGCCTGCCTGACTGCCCCCGACAGTGGAGAGCCTGTGCACCCTCGGCTTTCCAGAGTTGGCGTTGGATGCTCAGCTCAAAGAGGGCGACGGAAGCTGCGCGATAGGCTGGAACATGTCCAGATTGTACTTTGCAGTGTCCACAATGTTTGTCAAAGCTTCTACTGGCAAGCACGGAGATCAGGATCTGCTCAACAGTGCAGGATTGCCAGGCATGCCAGAAGCTCAAGATGCCGACGATTTCTTGGAGAGGATTATCCAAACCAAAGGAGGAGATCCGAGGACCGTGCGGTCAATCTTTAGTCGAGAGGTGACTTCACATTCTTCCGGCGTAACGGACGCGATGCAGGGAGGATGGATGAGCGCTGCGCCTATCCGAAAGACGGGAGAGAGCATGCAAGACTTCGAAAAGAGAACGGCCAGACTTGGAATGTTTAGAAGATTGGTGCCGTTGGTGTACGTCAGTCCTTCGGTCAGGTTGGAACATCGAACATCCGCGTTCGAGCCGTACGATCCCTACATTCTTCTGATCAGCTGCGCCACACTCATACAAGCCGATCCAGCGCGCAAGAGACTCATCCACAGGATGCTCAGGGCTCTCAATGACTCGATCATTGCGTACGGCAATTATTCGAAAGCGCAAGAAAGAAATGTGAGGGATAGTTGGAAGGCTATGAGCAGATCTCGACAGAACATCTTGACTTTTGAAAAGGCTTGGGGTCTTGTCAAACGTTGGATGGATGAGAACGATACGAGCACGGATAGGGAAGCGTGGAGGAAGGGCGACTGGTTCGTGTCGAGGGACTTCTTTCTGTCCAGATTCCAAGATTATCCGCTTACTAAGAAGAGCGAGGCTGTGGTCAATAGACTGTGGAAATCGACGTGAGCTTCGACGACGACGATCTTCCGGGATGAGATGCTGTATTTAGAGGCGCATATGTAGCATAGTCACCATCATCACACCTGTATGCATCAGACATTGTAATACATCCAAAGTTGTAATCGCGTACTACATGTCGAGCTAAGCGCACCAGCTGCTCTCGGAACGGCACTGTTTTCGCTCGGGATGCACCCGGCCGGCTGCCGTGGTAGAATCACGAATGCGGATCTGATCATACTCGTCATGCGTCCGTATTGGAAGTGGAGTCCTTTTTGCCTCCTCGATCTGAATGTCCGAGCGAATGGTTTGGCGCTATCAAGTCTCTGATCCTTTGTTTCTGTGCCGCGAGGGAGGTCGATCGGAGCGGGGCAAGAGGAGGAGAAGAGAGAGAAAGTCGAAAATCAGTGCGTCTATCGCGTTTGCCTGGCCCAAGATCAGCTTGCTTGAGACCCAGAAGAGCGAAAGGCGATCTTGGAGCGCGGCGCCAGGCGCTACGCTACATGCTATTCGTTGTCCTCCCTAAGCACCCCCCCCCCCTCCCCCCCCTTCTTCTGACCTGCCCACTCTGGCACACTCAGCGCAAAGGCATACAATCAGCATACATGAACCTCCATCGCTCACCAACACTTTGACCTCCGGAAAGCCTCCCTCGGACTTTCGATCGCTGATACATATCGTCTGGTTGTGCGAGGTGATGATCCATACCCTGAACCTTCCGGCCGTCTCATCCATCGTCATGGGTATGAGCGTGCTGCTCCTCAGCACGGCACCACCCGAAGCTTTGGAAGGCGCCGGTGTCGATGTGGATGTTGTTGCTGGGGGTGGACTAAAAGTGATGAGGAGTTCGGTCTGCACCCAACTGGCTCGATGGAGCCATCTACAGCGATCGCAGAATTCGATGATCAGACTGGGCGTGGTGCTGCTGGACGAGTTGGAGGCTTGAAGTGGGGCTGGGAAGTCGTAAGAGGGAATGCTGAGTGGCAGATCTGTTGGTGCCTTTGAGTCGGGCAGAGACGATGGCACTTGGCTCGATACTGTTGTAGAGCTCAAAGATGTGGGGTCTTCTACGCTACACGAAACGCAGTCCGATTTCTCTTCACCGCTCGCCCCGTTTGAACTCATTCTGGAGTCAGAGGCTCGTTACTGTCTGCTGCAGTTGTGCAGCGAATGAAGCGAGAGCTAGCGAGCACGCAGGCTTTTGTTGTATGCTGGGATGGTACTTCAAAACTTGAGCTCGACGTTGTCGTCGTCGATATCGGACACTTTTTGAGTGCAGACCAGTCGCAGGCAAGTGGATCGCGGGGAGGCGTTGCCGGCAGTGTTAGTGTTGAACGGATCGAGATCGAGTTGAACCTTGACGGAGCGTGAATGGATTACAAGCAAAGATCGAATCTTTTATCGATTTGAATCGTGGATGTTGTTGTGAGCGCGACTGTTGATCAATGTCAACCTACTCCACATTCAACATTCATGCACACGCAGCAAACGTCTTATCGCAACCCGCGCAGACATCCTCACGTGATCGTAATTTCGCTGGTTCCTATTTTCTGGACGAAATTCATGATTCCGACTTCCCTCTCGCTACATGGGGATGGTTGAGCGAGTTCGAGAAGATGTGTCGCCGTCAGCGTCGTGACCGGGTCCGCATGTGCTTCAGTTGCCTGCTGGAGTCGTGAGTCGACTGGGCGACTCGCGTTCGACAATCTTGAATAAGAAGCACGACGCGTGAATCGTGAATCGAATCAAATCATGAATTCAAGATTGTGAACCTGAATGCGCTCCGCATGCACGCCTCCACTTGAATTCGGCCATACACATACACAGCAATAAGCGTGCCACCAAAGCTCGGAATAAGATGCGGTGACACGATTCAAATTCTGCCGTGATGAGAAGCGCACCGGCAAGCGCAGAAGCGGCACGTTGTTTGCATGCCAAGCACCCATCTATCCCGTGCGCTCGGCGTTCAAAGCATGGACATACAGTCGTGAGTCAAATTTAAGTGCAGTCCGCTAGCTTGCGCGCCTCTCGCAGATCTCATCAGTCAAGTCACAGTTTTTGAGTGTGAGTAATGAGCGAATACAATCGTCTTCGAGTCTTGTCTCTACTCCTAATTTGTGTAAGGAGCAAGCTTCGCGGCTTGGATGTCATCTGACTTGATTGACACCCGAAAATGAGCTTCGAGCTAATGTCTGTCTGGTCACCTACTCAAATCAATTGAATTGACTGTACGTAGTCAAAAGTCTTGAGTTCGAGTGTGAGTCGAACGTCAAGAGTTGCTGCTGCTGCTGCTGCTGCTGCTGCTTGCCGCTGCATGCACGCATGCGCGCTGCAGAGCGCGCGAGCTGTCAAACGTGCGCGCACCAAATTCAAGTCGCCGTATAGATCGAGTTTCGTCATGATCGATGATAGCCGCCAAGCTGAAATCACAAATCACACCCGCGCGCGAATTTTGAATCTGAAGCGTGAACGTTGCTGGACGCACGTACCAGATTCGGAACGCACTTGATTTTTTTTCAAGAACCTTTGCTTGTCGACTGGTATCCAGAGACTCCTACCCTTGGTATCTGTCCAAATACACCCATCACAAGAACTCGGGGTTGGACCTCAGCAGCCGTTCACGACGGACCTGGCATAACGTACGCACGTGGGACGTCGCCCTCGAGCTCATTTGCTAAGAAGCGCGCAGACACATGGGAACACGGCGGAGCGCAGCGAACACACACAGAGGACACATCAAGTCGTGCTCCCAGTCTTTCAAGCCATCATCACTCTTGACATCATCGACATCCGACAAGCAAGAGCAGACTTGCCATCCTTCACTTCATTTCTGGACGTCTCGGGCGCGCACGCAGCATCGGGACCTCTTGCTTCGAAGTTGCTCAGCTGCGCGTGTGGACAGCACACAGCCCGCTTCTTCATTAGCGCAACCCGATCCACAAGTGCACGACCATCCTGATTTGGCAAAGTCCTTACCGCCCGATGCCAGCTTTCCATCATGGTACGCCCACTAAATGGCAACGCCAAGGCGAATCAGGCGCTAGGCGCACCTTCAGCTGTTGGAGTGCGAGTGAACATTGATACGCAAGGAGGAGTGGCTCAGGCCAGCTCAGAAGGCGCTTCTCCGATGTCGACTTCGCCAGATCTCTACAAGCCACAGATGCTTCATCCAGCCGATTCGCCAGGCAGAAGCATAGATGCCACTGCCCGGCCCACTCGGCAAGGAGCCAGCGCCGCAGGGGTGAGCCAGCCCGGTGGAAGTGCTGCGAGCATGCTACATGCAGCATGGAGCTTGGCTGCTGAAGCTAGTGCGAGCGCGGACGGCTTGGAAAGCGTCTCGACCGCTCTCAGAGGTCAAGCTGCTGCTGTGGTCGCCAAAGCCGGAGCTGGAAATGGCCGAACTGGTGTTGACGCCGGCGCTGTTGGAGGTTCGGATAGCGTGGCATCTGCAACCCTTGGTGTGGGCAGCGCTGCTGCTGCGGGTGCGATGGCGGGCACTAGCGAGGCGATGGCTCGGAGAGCGAGCAACTCTGCTCAATACTCTGCTGCGCTCTCGGCCCAAATGTCGAGCGCTCTGCAAAGCAGCCAGAACAAGGTTGCGACGGACCCCGTTTCCGCAGTTGCGAGCGGATCTGGCTCTTCGCCGGAGACTGTTGCGACGGGACAACTTGAAGCAACGCCAGCCTTGATGCAACCAGAATCGCCTCGTACTGCTCAAGCCCAGGTTGGAGAGCTAGCAGCCCGCGCCGCATTGATGGAAGGCGAGAGCCAGATGCGGGTGGTTGCCATGTTGCAAGCTAGTATCGGTGGCAGTACGAGCGCACAAGAAGCTGCTATCATGTTGCCTCCTGCTAGCGTCACAGGACTTGCAGCTCGAAGAGCCAGCGCCTCTGCGGCGGCGGCGGCGGCAGCAGCAGCAGCAGCAGCGAGCAACTCGACGGACACACCAATCCGACAGACTACACTCGCTGCTGCCCAGAACAGCGCCGTTTCTTCTAGCAATGCTTCCACTGTTCCCTCTTACCTCGACAGATTGGGCCTCTCGCACATCAGTCTGCCCACTTCAGGCTTCGAACAGGCGTGGGGCAGACCGGCAAGAGATGCTGGTCAGGCACAGCCATTGAAGAAGGGAGAAACGTCTAGCAGACATTACTGGGATGCGGGAGATCCCAGGATGGGCTTCAATCTGGCGGGTGTTCCAAGCATGCCTCGTGAGTAGCCAGCCTGTGCGACCTAGACGAAGAAGCCCAACGAATGCTGAACCTTCCGCAATCAATGACACATACCAGTCATGCCAACGCCACCGCTACAAATGTTGCCGCCTCCTACGTCTCCGCACCATGCCAGGCGCGGAGGCGGAGTCGACCTGCCGACGACACCATTCTTGTCATCTTCGAACGAATCTCGAGGTCATCATGGCACTGCGCATCGCGTCGTCGGTAGTCCGGGGTTGAGCTCGACATTGCCGTACCCGTTTCAGGTGGTCCAGACACCTGGGGGAACAGCAAGAGCCGGCTGGTGGGTGCCTCCCGAACATGTCGCGCCCAATAAAAGGAAAGAGGTGGAGAAGCTCAGCGAAGGCGCCTTGGTTGCGCCACGTCTAACGCCTGACCCTTCAGCCACAACATCATCATCGCCATCAACATCATCAGCAGCTTCCGAGGGCGCCAATGTGCATGCAGTGCCTACTGCTTCGGCGTACACTCATCATGTCTCGAAGGAAGATCTTATCTCCACAACTGGCACTCGAGGCGCCTCCTACGTTCATTCATCGTCCAATCAGACGCAGCAGGACTTCGCACCTCCAGTCGAGGTCTTGCCCCTCTTTCAGCCCGCGTGAGTATGGCTAGCTGAACTTTCTCTTGGTTGTGAACCTTGCTTCATCCCAGTCTTTGAGCGTTGTCTCGAGTCTCACGTGCACCCAAGCATCGTCACGACCACGAGCGCGTGTGCGCGAGAATGTGCTGGCTTCAACGCGGAAGCGTTCTCGGCCGTTCACTGTCGAGCGTGTGCGGAACGCCTCCGCCGGCTGTACGGCACAGGTACTTGGTCGTGGGGCTGGGTGCCCCTCGCCAAAGGGATATCTGGCGCAGACGCACGGCTGTTCGAGGCGTTGGGCAACCTAGGTATCCGTCTGCGCCCCGCCCCAGCCAAATGCGGTGGAGAAGCCAGTCTAGCTGTGGCGATGAGCACGCAAACTTTGATTTGCTTTGCTTCATCGCCACGCAAACTTTGATTTGCTTTGCTTTGCAGCGGCAAACGCCACCGTTTGACAAGACGGGTTTTGAAAAGCTGCGACGGGCCCTGATCGCCGACTCAAAAAAGGTCAGATTGTAGAGTCTCGGCGACCAGCGCCCATGCAGCGCTTCGTGTCGCACATCTGTTTCGTCTCGGTGATCTTCCGATCGCTGCCCAATCTTGTTACTCTGTTAGAGGCCTGCTCTCATAAGACTGTCGTCACTGGCTGTTCGTCCCGAGCGTCCAGAAGCTTCTTTCGAGGGAAGTCTTTGTGTTTGCCAGTCACCATTTCGCTCCATCCCAACGCGCAGGCGTTTTCTCTACCTGTGCACTTCATGTGCACGCAACACAATCGCAAACGAGTTCGTCATCATGCTGACGAGACAATCTTAAAACGCAGTTATCGAGTGCTTCAGCCGGACGAATATGCTGTCCTGGCATCTGCGGCTGCGTATGCCACGGCGGCACTCACCACGACGACCAGTGGCGCGCCATTTGATCCCACCGCACCGGCCGAAAGAGCGCTCAAGGGCGATGTGGTCATGGAGCGCCCCCTGAGTGCAGAAGAGCAGGAAGCGATCGCTGTGCAGCTCAGGGCTTGGGCCGGGTTGCAAGGACCTGAAAAGCAAGCGGAAGCGAGGCAACATTTGGAGGAGCACCAAACTCAGATATTTGCACAGCAGCAGCGCATGCAGTCTGAAGCTCGACTCGACCCTGATGCAGAATCTAAGCTCCAGACTTCGAGTCCTCAGCTCTTTCCGCCCGATTTTGCGAGCCATTATAGAACGCAGCTGCGCGCGTTGGCCGAAGGCTACTACACCCGCTTGCACCGCGATGGACTGGCTCGAGATCACTATGCGCCGCACGCAGCCGAGAGGGCATCCTCCCTCGCTGGTCATGCCAGGACATCTGGAGCGTTATCGTCCACGGCTGTAGCCACGCATCCATCTCAGCTGGCCGCATTCGCGAGCCAACCTGGTCGCCCAGCGAGAGGAGACTCGGGAAAATGCTTTCCCGATAGCGCTTTTCAACCGCCTCAGGTCACCCAGCCTGCATTGCATTCAGGGCGACAATCTGTGCGAGATGCGACAAATGCCGGTCGCCCGGTCAGCTTGGCCGAAAAGGCCAAGGAAGATCTACGCGTCGCGCAAGATGATCCAGGCACTCTGAATGCAGATGCATCGCCGCTGCCAAGACAACAGCAAGATCTCGCAAGAGAGGGCATCCTGCCGCAAATCCAGCCAGTCGCGGGTCAGGATCCGCTGGACCTCATCTCGGCTGCGTCGTCGGCCGCTGGCGTCGATGTGCACTCTCCAACTGTGCGGGATCAGCTTCTTCAGTACGCCCACGCGCTCTACTCGAGCGGCACTACCGCAACAGCACAGCAGGGACAGCAGTCGTCGTCGCGGGGCGAAGATGGGCGAGTGACCAATGGACATGCCCAGCAACAAAGCGAGAACGCACCTGCTCGCCCTAGTGCTACTTTGCATCCTACACTGTTGCCTTTGCTACACACCTTGCACAAGCTGCATCCCCAGCATCTGCCCACCCTGCTCTTGCTTTCCTGCGCTTACTACACGTCGGGCGACTTGGCGGCTAGCTTGCACTACAACAAGCAGATATTACGAACGGATCCCAACTACGTGGAGAGCATGTCCAATATCGGCACCACCCTTCGAGCGCTTGGACGTTGGCGAGAGGCGGAAAGCTGGTGGTGGAGAGCTGTTCGTCTGCGACCTGGCTATTGGGATGCCTACGAGAACCTCCTCGGCGTGCTTTGTTCTCCACAGCAAGCAAGCGAGGAGGAACAATCCGTTCGAGTTGAAGAAGAGCGCGTGTCCCCATCGACCGAGGACATTTCGCGGCATCACGAGGGCCAGCAAGATGAGAAGTCGGGTACGGGGCCGCGCTTCCGAGAAGCTTTGAGGTTGTGCGAGTTTGTCGAAGCTCATGTGTTCACGCGCCGCAGCGATCAGGATGGTAGGGACGCGTCGAGAACGCGAAAAGTGCCTGGTGGAGATCACCCCCAGTGCATGCCTCAGCATCTACCCACGTCGCAAGTATGCCGGCTCCAAAATTTGTTCTACGCCAAGGGTGCGTCACTGAGAAGTCAATGTTCTCCCAGTTGATCCGCTTACCCACTTCCCCTTTGTCAACAGGAAATCTCAAGTACGTGCTGCCCGAGGCCGGTTTAGTGCCTGCAGCTCGCGCTTACCAGCAAGCGGTTGAAGTGGTCTTGTCGCCCTCGGAGTCTAGCGCACATAGTTTGCGGGATCTGGCCGTGGCGACTTGCGTCGCGGGTCTGCTCTCGCTTGGCACGACGTTGCCAGGATCAGCCGCTGCTCAGGCCGCGAGCGAGGTCGCATTGTCAATCGGACTTGATCCCAGTGACTCGACGCAGACAGCTTTGGTCGCACAAGGCAATTATAGCCAGCTCAGCTCACGCGGAATCCTGGGCGCAGTGCGCGACTCGGGAGACCGCATCGTCAGCACGCTCTTGCGACTTGGTGGAGGTCAATTGCCGATGATCATGCTGCTGCCAGACTCTGCCGTGCAGCTTAACCGACTCCTGTTTGCTGAAACGGCTGGTGCGCTACCTGCGATGTACTCTAGCTCTCAGCAGCAGCGCCAATCGCCTGCTAATCAGCATCAGCAGGCCTTGCAGCAGTCTGCTCAGACCACCAGCACCATCCTCTTGACGCTAGCCAAACTGTTTCAGGATGCTACCGCCAATCCGACTGCTGGATCTCATGGACCCTTGACTCTCGGCGGCATTCCAGCATCAACATCGCTCTTGTTGCCACTGTACTATCTCTCCATCTCGCTACACCCATCCGCCTCGACCGCGAACAATCTTGGTATCTTGCTGTCCTCCATTCCCGTCGTGACTCACATTGTCAATGCGACAGGCCAACGACAACAACTGAATGGACAGGCTCTGGCACTCCAATACTATACATATGGCTTGCAGCTTGATCCCAGTAACGCTCACTGTCACTGCAACCTAGGCTCTCTACTCAAAGATCTTGGACACATCAACGAGGCCATCCAGATGTACGAAAAGGCGGTTCAGCACAATCCCACGTTTGATGTCGCTTTGGCCAACCTCGGCAATGCTATCAAGGATCAAGGCAGGACGCAAGAGTCGGTACAGTATTATCGACGCGCAGTCGACGTCAATCCCCGCTTCCCGGAGGCGTTGTGCGGCCTCGTCAACGCGCTGCTTGCCATTTGCGATTGGCGCGAGGTCTATTCCGAGAAGCCGGAGTGGTCCGGCTGGATGACTGCTGTGAGGTCTCTCCTCACAAAGCAACTGCAGGATGGCGCGAGCTATGGTGTAGGCGCTTTGCAAGCTACTGCTACGCTGGAAGGCTGGGTTGACTCCGTTCAGACATCTCTAGGCGATCGGAGGAAGAGCGTACAGCAGCAGTGGACTGCTCGCTTTGAGCCATTCTTCCGCTCGCTTGATCGCGAACAGGCCAGCGTGAACGAGGGTTCCTTCGTCATTCGCCTGATTGAACGCCTCCTGCGCCGGATTCAGCGTCGCTGGTACCTCAGCAGATATGGACACTCCGTACGGGTGCCTGCGTCTGAAGCGCAGCCCCATATCCAGCCACAAGCGTCAGACGTGCAGCAGTATCCTCGACTGGCTTTGCCTTCGTGCCTTGTGACGCCAGCAGTCCCGACGGTCCTTCCGTTTCACACTTTTACATTGAAGATCCTTCCACGCCACATTCGTCTCATTTCTCATCGCAATGCGCTTCGACTCACACAACAGACCCTCAGTCAGCAATGGCTGCCAGCACACGTATACCCTCCGCCACCGCCACCAGCATCAAGACTACGGATCGGCTACGTATCCTCAGATTTTAACAATCACCCGCTCGCGCACCTCATGCAGTCTGTGTTTGGGATGCACGACCCGCAACGCTTCGAGATCTTCCTTTACGCCACCACGGCTTCGGATGGTAGTCCCTATCGACAAAAGATTGAGAAGGAGGCGCAAAACTTCTACGATGTCTCCACTTGGTCGAACCAGCAGATCGTGCAGCGCGTCCTGGCGGATGGTTGCCACATTCTCATGAATTTGAGTGAGTCTTGCAGGTCTTCACCACGTCTTTATCGCTTTACGCTCACGAATTCCGAATCCGGCAGATGGCTACACCAAGGGCGCGCGGAATGAGATCTTCGCTGCTCGGCCGTGCCCCGTGCAAATGGAGTTCATGGGATTCGCTGGCGGTCTGGCCTCGGGCTGGATCGACTGGCTGATCGTCGATCCAATCGTTTGTCCCCCGGAGCAGACAGCTGGCGACCTGTGGCGCAAGAAGCGAAGAGAGGCCCTGGAGCAAGGCACGGAGCTGGTTGCGCGCCCGACGGATTTTGCCGGCGATTTGGATCCTGAAGAACCGAGCGATGATTGGATGTACACAGAGAGGTGCGTCTACATGCCAAAGTCGTACTTTGTCTGCGATCATCGTCAAGGCTTTAGAGAGCCAGAAGAGCGTCGCGCAATCGACGGCAGGGTCGTGCATCCCCACGAAATGTCTGATGAGGAGGCGTGGGCGGAAGAGGAACAGAGACGTTGGAAAGCCCGCAAGGAGTAAGTCTTCGCGTGAATGAAGGCGCGTGGACCTAAGCTCATCCTCTTCGGCGCACAAACGTATAGGTTGTTCCCATCCATTCCAGACGATTTCGTCATCTTCTGCTGCTTCAATCAGCTTTACAAGCTTGAGCCGGTGCGTAGGATATTGCCCCAATTGTGCGACTCGTGTGGCTGACTCAACGAATTGGGCAATCTATAGGAGGTTTTCAAGGCATGGCTGGAGATCCTGAAGCGAGTGCCCAATTCCATCATCTGGCTGCTACGGTTCCCAGCGGCGGGCGAAGTGCACCTCATGCGGGCAGCGCGCGAATGGGCCGGAGACGAGGTGGCCTCTCGCATCGTCTTCACCGAAGTAGCGCCCAAGGGTGTGCATATTCATAGAGGTCGTATCGCAGACTTGTTCCTCGATGCTTGGGAGTGCGGTGCTCACACTACGAGCGCCGACATTCTTTGGAGCGGCACGCCGGTGCTCACCTGGCCCAAGCACTTGCACAAGATGTGTTCTCGTGTGGCTGCAAGCATCGTGCATGCCACCGGGCATGGTGATCAGATGATCGTAGATTCTGAAGAGGCGTATATCGAGCGTGCAGTAGCGCTCGCTCAAGAATTACGATACGAGTACTGGGACGGCGAGGGTAAGAGACTACCGGCAAGCGCTTCTGACAAGCAGGTCACTGCCGAGGCATTGTGCATCAACACTGCAAGCGGTGCCGCACAACCCCACGTCGCTCCTCAGCAACAACAGTCGCAGGCAACTTCAGACGGAGTGCCGGCTGCTCAAAAGAAGGGCGCACCTGGGCAGACTACAGAGCAAGCACCAGCGAACGTCAAGCAGAATGCGGCCAACGCTGCGAATGCCCCCACGAGCGAAGAGCTGGCCGAGGTCAGTCCACCTCGTTCGCAGATCCTCCTGAAAATTGGCCCGCAAGCGCCTGCAGGAGCAAGGACGCGCAGAGGAGCTGGAGAGCTGTCCGACCTGCGCCGCAAGCTGTTCCTGGAGCGCGATCGAGATGGAGGTTTGTTCGACACAAAGGCTTGGACGCGCGCGTTGGAAGCTGGCTACGAAGAAGCTTGGAGGAGATACGTTGCTGGTACGGATGTGGAAGATTCGCCAGAGTGGGAAGCCCTGCCTGAGGATGCGCCTGAGAAATTGAGCGCGCATATATGGGTGCCAGACGGATGAAGCGCAACTACGATGCCCACGCAGCACCTCCCTCCACATTCCTATTCAGCTCGCCACGGACACTCGAGAACTGCTGTCGACGCACTTTTTTTTACAGCTACCTGCCAGCTCTACACGTAGAACCATCTTGCACGCTGCTCCCGCTTCAGTAATAACAGATTCCAGAAATTGACCCTCTCGTGTGGTTCACTCTTCCTTCAACTGAGATGCAGGGCTGCACGATCGCGTGGCGCTATGAATCGATCATTGGATATTGACATCGACTTCATGCACCTTGCGCAAGCGATCATGCAGAAGATAATCAACGGGCTCGTCTCGCTCCGTATTCGTCAGAGACGGCTCGCTGAGCCGTGTGCTGGGCTAGGATGCCATGCTAGTCAGGCGTTGGAGGGCAGCATCAAAGGTTTCTCGATCTCATCCCTCTTCTCCTTGCCCTGCAGTGCCTCGACGATTGCAAGACCAAAGTGAAGCGATGTTCCCGGCCCTCGACTAGAAAGAATGGTAGTCGGCATGGGGAAATTTTGTTCATGAGCGAGCGACTCAGCGCGCGAGGCCGTCCCTCCTGCTGCAGAAATACGGATCGGTGCAGACTTGGAGACTCACCTAGTGATGAGCTTATCGCTGACAACCACGCTATCCTCCTTGTAGTGATACTCTGCGTCCAGCTGATCCTTGACGGAAGGATGAGAAGTGATGGGACTATCCTTTGCTACTCCTGCTGCTTTGATAGCTAGACTGCCTGCGCATATAGCAGCCACCACTTTTCCCTTGCCGTAAGCGGCGCTCAACAAAGCTTGAACATCCTCGTTGGCCGAAATGGTGGCTGAGCCTTCATTCCCTCCTGGAACGATGAACGCGTCGTACTCTAGCGCCTGATTAGCGACACGAGTGCAAACAATGCCGATGAATGAAAAGACGATCTGAATGCTCAGCAAGCATGTGGACGATAGGACCCGCACAAACGAAATGTCGAGGATCGCTCCTCTCCCTCACCTTGCCAGCTAGCTCGTCCAGCTTCTTGTCCGGCTTGATCAGCACGCCTCGAGAACACTTGACTAGTTCGGCAGCATGAGGATCTTGAGCGTTGTGGTTGGAAGAACCGACATGGACCGAAGTGACTTGTACGCCCCCTCTGACCAGCACATCATACGTGGCCACAAACTCTGTTTCCTCTGCGTATCCGCGCGCCGAGCGAGAGAGGAGGATGCGAGCGCGTGAGCAGGAGGAAGATGGCGTGAGCGAGGATGGATGTTTGGGGCAAAGTAACCCCCCCTTTGCCCGCAGCCCGCACCTGCCATCCCGGCGAACTCATTGCCAAGACTCACCTGTGCCCTGCGCAATGAAGATCAATGCGCGTGGAGCTGTCATCCTTGCAAGCTGCGGGATGCAAGGGCAGTCAACTGGACACAGGACCGCGTTCCCAGCGCTGCTGTGTTATCGTGTCCGATGGAAGCCAGTCGATTGGCGGGGTTGCTAAAGTGGTGCCTTGATGAATGAGATGAGGAGGCGATCAAATGCGTTTCAATTTGCGACCGGATGCGGACGACGGTTGAGATGGTAAAGCATGCAATGAAGGGCGCGTTCGAGTTGGGAAGAGAGATGGAGCGGTGCGATGCGATGCGATGCGATTCGATGCGATATCGATGGGCGAGAAGCACCTCATGATCACGAGTCACGAATGATGGAAAGGACAGGACGCAGGGCTCAAGCTGCAATGTGAATCAACAGTCGTGAGTCGTGAGTCGTGAGTCGTGACTCTTCTGAACTCGCGACTCGTATGTACACTCACTCGCGACTCGCGACTGTTGTCTGCATGCTGCATGAGAAGCGCGAAACCCGGCACCGCCTTAGCGTGGTACTCGCGGCCTCCACAAGAAGGCTGATAAGCGAGCTTCTGGCGCTCATTCGGTGGTTCACGACCCCGTGATATTCTCGATTGGACGTGGCATGCAGTCAGCATGTTCTCGAAGCAGCATAGCGGTGTGCGGTTAGGACTCTTGATGAGATCTAATCAAGAATCTTGAATCAA
Source organism: Ceraceosorus guamensis (assembly GCF_003144195.1). Classification (NCBI taxonomy): domain Eukaryota; kingdom Fungi; phylum Basidiomycota; class Exobasidiomycetes; order Ceraceosorales; family Ceraceosoraceae; genus Ceraceosorus; species Ceraceosorus guamensis. The sequence continues at coordinate 173,851 of NW_020290003.1, read as the reverse complement.
ATCATAGAAATAAAAGAAGTGCGGGATCATCACAATGTTGGGGGGAGGGCCTACCGAGAAGGACATCGGGCCTCCATGTGGAGGTCAGGTCATCCCCAACCCCGGTATTTCATAGATCGGCGTGCCCCCCTCTCGACTTCCCGAGTCGGCAGCCAGTTTGAGTGTGAGTTTGAGTGTGAGTGTGAGCAGGAGTCAAGAGTCACGAGTATCAGTCAAGAGTGTGAGTCAGTGTCAGTGTCGCTGCGCATGCGCATGCGCTGGTGAATAGCCTCACAATCAGGAATCAAAAATGTAAATCACTCGGACTTCTTGACTACTCGATCAATACACACACTGCTTTAAAAAAAAAAAAACTTTCGCAAAAAGCAAATCAAGAATCAGTTTGAACAAGCGCAATTCGATCGCGGACGATCCGACGGCGTTGGATTCCGAAAGCTCGCTCCCTCTTGAATCACTGTGAATGAAATCTGTGCAGAGGTACCGCGACAGGCCGCCATTAAGTAAAAGCATTCGTTGATTGTTGAATGCGCTTCGATGTACTCATTGACTCTGGACTCGTGACTTGATATTTGCATCCTCCAATCACATCCTACACTTTGACTCATATTGCAGCGCAGCAAGTCACGGCCGCAAGTCGTGAGTCAAGAGTCGTGAGTCGTGAGTCGCGTGAATTTGTGTGTCGAGTTGTGCGACCGAGTAGCTGATTCAAGATTCAAGATTCAAGATTCATCAAGATTGGGTCAGATCATTTCGCGCCGAAGCGGTGGGCTGCTGCTGTGCGCGAGGCCGAGGTGAGGTGTAGGTACACGACGACGTATACCGTCGGTATGCGCGTTGGCTGAATCGATAATCGCGTGCATGACAGGCTCGGTGGAGGATGTCCGTGCGCAGTGCGGTGCGTTCAGCCCACCCGCAAGCACACCAGCAGGCATATACGTATAAAGCACGGCCTGCCTTCCAAGGCCACGCAGCTCTCCCTCCTCCCCAAACCCGGATACCATCCTGCAGCAACTCACACACCAAGACATACGGTTCAACGCTCACTCGCACCACCGCATTCAACACGAACATCGAATCATCATGGTAAGTGTCCTATCCCCTCTGGCTGGTTGAGACGATGCGCAGCTCGACAGTCACGAGCCACGATTTAAAGTCCCTCTGACCATCACTTGTCCCCGTCGAATCCCCTCCCACGCGCGGAACACTCGCATCAGTCGCTCGTAGGCCAAAAGATTCCGGACACCGAGTTCTCCCACGTTCCTTGGAGCGACGAGCTCTCCAACGCCGCGGCTTGCGGTATTCCGGAAAAGTACCGCACTACTCAAAAGTTTGCGTGAGTAGACATCATCAAGGGTCTAGAGAAAGGTTGGTAGAGCGCAAGCACAGATCGGCTTTTGGGATAACAGGTGCGAGGCCAGCACTTGTAGCTGGCAGGATTCTGATGCGATGAAAGTAATCGAGGTCGAGCTTGATGCGCACACCTTGAGAGCACCGTCAGGCCGACTACCGAGTCCAAGGCGGTCAACGTCGAGAGCCGTCGCACGCACTCTCGACCTCCAGAATAGGGAGCTCATGTCCATTGGGTGCACGCCGCTCACACAGTACTTCAATCGCTGACGCTCTCTACTCCACGCTTGCACTTGCAGAGGAAAGAAGGTGGTCATCGTTTCGGTGCCAGGTGCATTCACGCCTACTTGTCATGGCAACCACATCCCAGGCTTTGTCAAGAAGGCCTCGGAGTTCAAGCAAAAGGGTTACGAAGTGATCGTATTGGCAAGCAATGACCCGTGAGTCTGATATTCCCATGTCCATCCTGTTGGTCCCCCCAACAACTCCCGCCTTTACGCTACGTCTGGTATACTCACGCCACTCTGCATGGGTCCTGGACGATTCGCTTCCAACTTAGCTTTACAATGTCCGGCTGGCGCACTGCTCTGGGAGCCAAAGGAGAGCTGGAATTCGCCTCGGACCTCAATTTGGAATTCAGCAAAGCACTCAACGCCACAGTCGACATGACCAAAGCTGGCTTTGGAGTTCGTGGAGCTCGCTATGCGCTGATCGCCGATGACAACGTGATCAAGGCTTTCGATAGCGAGGAGAGGTGAGTGGAATCGGCGGGGGATACGCAGCTTGAACAGCATGGATACGACTGCGAAACGAGTGCAAAGCGCTGATCAGACAATTGCGCTCCCTTACGTGCACTCACAGCCCTGGAAATGTTGGTGTCAGCTCAGCTGAGGCCGTCTTCGGCAAGCTTTGAAGCAGCGCAAGAAGCGAGGGCGAAGGTAGTTTTGATGGCTTGATAGACGCGTGCGCTCGAGAAGGAACTTGAGCCTCAGCAGCGAGCAGCATTATTTCGAGTAGAAATCAAAATAGAAGTTTGTCGACACTCGGAATGTTCAGAGCAGAGTGTGTGCACCTTGTCTGCTTTCTGAGCTGCTGGGCCAGCGGTCGGATTGATGGTCCGAGCAGCTTTTCAGGTCGTGCTGCATCCGTCATTCGGCCATTACAGGTGTGCGAACTGACTTGGGCGCTGACTTAAGGATGGGACGATGTAGCCCGATGTGAGCAAGTTGAGCAGATCTAAGAGTCCTTGGACATCTGGTAAGACATTGGTTCCTTGCAGGTAACCAACTTTCCAAAACAGGCGATTGCGCATCCTTGTCCATTCGTCGCCAATTTGCACGATGACTATAGTTGATTGGATCACCTTTATCCGCGATTCGCGATCTTTGCGGGGTTTGATGGTGCCCTTTCAATGCATTTTGCGTTGCGATCGATTGGATGTGGAAATGTTGACCGTGGTACCTGCCTGCCGGTTCAGTACGAGACCATGCGGCGACTGCGTGGGCTGTTCTTGACGAGAAAGGTGCAGCAGGCGCACAGCGGAACAATCGCGAATGTGTACTTAGGCACGCCCTGCTGCTGATCATTCTGCGCTTACACCCCACTCACTCGACACCAACTCCAAAATTTTGTTGTCGACGCACCCGTCTGAACAGCCAGCACTCGTCAATCTAAAGAGTCATCGCGCTGTCTGCAATCGTCTTCTGTGCTTCAGCTACACAAACCCAAAAGCACTCGCGCGTACTTCTGAAGCTCCTCGGTTGCTGAGCAGCGGGGACCTGCGTGCGTGCGTGCACGCGGAGTTCATCGGCACTGTTTCCGATTGGTGGGATGGGCCAGGGGAGGAGAGCACGTATCCATCACGCTAAAACATTCACGATTTTGACCGCACGCTCGCTCCCAGCTCTCAAACGTTGACTGTTGATGCATGCTCCGCTGCAAGGCGGCGTCTGCGTGGACCCTAAGTCTGAGTTTTCTGTAAGCTCAAAGTGCAGCGCTAGCAGGTAATCCACCGCTTCTTGCACCGCTTTCCTTCTACTCCATCACTCGTGAGTGGCCGAGAAAAGTGAACAAGCTAGCTTGGGCTCGTTCGTGCGCCGGCGAATGCACGCTTTTAGGCTAAGGAAAGTCGGGTTGATCGTCTTGCTGACCGCCGGTGTTGCTACAAGTACTGCTTGCTTCCTTGTGTGTGTGTAGTAGGTAATCCGTTCAGCGTGCAAGTGCAAGCGCGCCCTCACCCGCGGCGCTCTTGCGTTCCTTGCTTTGTCGACCCCGAGCTAGAAGGAAATGTGGTAGCAGCAGCAGTGCAGTACACAGCAGGTACACTCGACCACAGAGATGACTTGCTTGGCCCCTGCATCTGGCGCACCGTTGGCCACGTTCGCCAGTCTGATTGGCCACACTCACGGCGGCAAAGTGCGATGACAAGACGGATGGAGCGAAGAGCAATGGGGCCCCCCCCCCCCCCCCATCAGGATACGTGATTGGATGGACGCAGGAGTCCTTTGTATAAGATGCGAATCCTCCTCTGAGCATCCTCCCACGCTCCGCACCGCCTTCACTTGCTCTCCTCATTCCCCCGCGCTTCCACCAACCCAAATCATCTTCCCCCTCCCACTCTGCTTATTCACGATGGTGTCTCTCCGTCTCTTGTCCTTGTCTGCCTTCGTGCTGGCCGCAGCCTCCGCAGCGTCGGCCGCAACGGTGACTTTCGACTGCTCGAGTGAGTGCAAAGACTCGGACGTGGGCAAAAGAACCTGAAGAGTCTACTTCAAACCCCCGCACAAGCTTGCTGACGCAGATGAGTCTCTCTCCCGCTTGCACAAACTGCCCTTGCCCCCCATGTTAGAGGTTCCCAACATTTGCTCGAACGATTGTTACGCCCTCAAGTGCGCAGGCAAACCCAGCACCCTTCACAGAAACTCTGCAGCAGCTACGGATAACCGTAATCACAACGCTTGCAAATCTCCCAATCGATGCTCTGGAAATCCCGACGATAGCAATTCTTGCGACGAGTACCCTTACGCTTCCACCTCCGAGGGCGGTGCGGGCGCAGTGACCCGTTGCGTTCCCGCTCACGAGAACAGCGTTCAAGGTGCGTTTTGCCTCCTCTCCCCCCTTCCCTCTTCGCGCGACTTTGTCGACAAGAACAACCCAACGTGAAATCTGCGCCGACACTCCTACGCGAACTAACCCCCATCTTCCCCCCCCCCACCCCCCTTTTCACATTCTATACCCCTTCCAGGTGGCACCCTCTCCTCCTTCTACACCCGCAGCAACGTGCAGCAAGGAGACGCTTACAACGTCGCCTTTACCGGAACTTCTGGTCTTCAATACTGCGGAGGCAGCTGTTCCAACAGCGGCAACGAGGTTCAACGCAGAGGCATGCTCTTCAACAAGCGTCAACAAGTCACCCTTCACGCCGAGCGCAGATTCAAGTTGGAAAATGGAGCAGAGATCCTCATGTTCGAACCCATCGCCAAGCGCGGAGCTTTCAACTCTCTCGTCGGTCAGACCGTGCACCTCAACGACGTTGACGTCAAGGTCGTTGAGGCTCTGTGAGCTGATGCCGAAATCCTATGCGATCCAACCTTTCGGGCTCATTTTCTTTCGAGTTCTTTTGGCGTCAAGGCCTGCAACGCTGTTAGCGTCGTTGATGTCCCTGATCGGCCTAGAGGACTTACATTACCTCTCTACACGAGTGTACAAATACATTAAAGTGTCCTATTTCCCTTGCTCAGCGTGAAAGAGTGGTGATGGTATGCCGGGCTAGCTGCGTACTTCGCAGGGCCGCCTTTGGCAAAGACGGCCTACAAGCTTCCTTCGCCCGTCGACAATTCCTCCACAGTCCTCAGCAGCTCTCCAAGCTGGCTGTGCAATTTGCGAATGACGAGTTGATCCACAGGATTGATGCTCTCTTCCTCATCCAGCTCGCCATTCGTCGAAGCTTGATGCGCATCTGCTCGTTCCGATCCTTGACTCTGGCTCTGCTCCAACCTGTTCGCAATCGGTTCCACCAAGTTGGTCCTGCGGTCAGCAGCAGCCGAGACCTTGCCCAGCGCATCGCGAAGATCCTTGAGTTCGCAGCGCATCGCAAATAGCGCAATACGACGCGCATTCACGGGCGAAGGTCGATAACTCCCGATTCGTATGTCCCACTCTGGCGTAGGCGTACTCGTAGAGCCCTGCGTCGCCGTCGTCGTCGAGCTTGCTGCTGCCGAGCTCAGACCAAAACCCTGTCTCAGCGTGCTGACCGCTCTAGCGTAGATCTGTAGGGCTGTAGAGACGAGCAGGCCAGCGCTCATCTTCGTGCTAGGGTCCGATCTGCAGGTCGGGCAATCAGCGGAACAAGCGCACTGGGCTGAAACAGCTTGACTGGCACTCAGCGTCAAGTGCAAAGTCTGACCCCTCTCTCTAGCCGCATTGTAGTTTGCGCTGCCGCTGGAGCTCCGTCCATCTCGGCGCTGCGATTGAGATGAGCTGGAGACGGTCTGGTCAGCAGCTCGCAACGTGGCCCGAACGCTGAGCAGCGCGACCGAAACGTCGCAAAGACATGTGCATCCCTTGCCGCTGGGGTTGGGCACGCAGTGCACCCGGTGTCCAGATGATTTGCTGCTGCTGCTGTTGTGGCTATGCGACGATCGAGATTCAGCGACAGACGGGGCGGATTTGCTTCCCTTTGCAGTTCCCGGTGTCGACGATTCGTGGCCAGTCTGTAAAGACGCTCCTTGAGCGCCACAGCAGCAACCAGGAGCACCCGTTACGGGACACTGCTCATCCTTGATAGCATTCGCGCCAGCTGTCACGATAGATGTGCTCGCCGGACTCGGCTGCTGAGAGACGGAGTCCCCTTGAGTCACCTCCTCCCGAAGACGACCATGACCTTGCCAGCCAGTGCCCACAAAGACTGCTTCCGATGTTCTAAGCTCGCCCTGACCCATACCACCGTCAATACCCCTCGGCCAGCTCCGCGGACTTTCCCAAGCAGGCTCGACGGGTTGACCAGTCAGGCCGAGGGTCGAGGTGCTTCCTGAAGAGCCCTTCACATTGCGCTGCTGACCTTCACGAGTAGCCTCAGAAACGAGGAGGTTCTGAGCTGCCGCACCATGAGATGAGCCGGCACTCTGATCCAGCCACGTCGGGTTCCACCAAGAAAAGTCGGCAGGCACCGCATAGCTGACATCCTTGTCCATGGCGCTGCTGTGCCGAGTGGTCGGGGCAATCGCCGCAGCTGCAGAGGAAGAGGAAGGGCCACCATTGCTCCTGAATGCGTCGTTCGCAGTTGCTAGTGAATCAGGCCAAGCATTGATCATGCCTGTGGTCAAACCGTCAGAACTGCCAATCTCTAGCGTATCGAGCGAGTTAAGAAAAGCTGCAACCGCCAGATTGTCGAGATTCGGTGAAGCAGAGTTTGCCGTCGCCAGAACCCCTGCAGCACCTAGATGCGGGAAGCCCACTTCACTGTTCAAGCTTGTATCCGCTGAAGACATGCTCGACCAGGGCGAAGCTTGTGAGGAGGTAGTCGCGGCTGTGGAGGTCGTTCCACTTGATGCAGCGCCCGGGTGCCTGTAATCCCATTCTGCAGGTACCTGCGACACGCTGTAAGGGGCCTTTGGCGATTGAAAGGAGCCGCCTTGGTAAGCTTGCTCGTGCGAAGGAGTGGCGGGATAGCCAGGAGATGCCACGGAGACCGACTGTCTGTTGTCCGAGCGCTGTTTTTTGCTGCCTTCTTCGCCCTTGAGCGTGTGGCTCAAGGGCCCAGCAGGGGATTGCAAATGCCCGCTCATCTTCCCTTTGGCTCGCTGTGCTCCACCGTTTGAGCTGGAGGGTGAAGGTCGAGGCTCATCCTCCATGTCGTTCTCCGTACCTTTTCTCTTCTTGGGTCGGCCGATCGGCTTGCGTATTTCTGAAAGTTCCGCAGACTCCGTCAGCAAAACCGTTCGCAAGACGGCGAACTTTGAGGAGCGCCATGATTTAGCTCGAGCGGAGCCATCCGTCACTCACTGTACACGCAATCTTTGCCCTCCTCGATGCACCGCGCGCACTTTGCAGATCCATCGCATTTCAACTTTCGAGACCTGCAAGACTCGCAAGCAGATCTTGGCGGTAGCACCGCATTCGGTGGGAGATTGGTCAATGTGACTTCTCGCGCTGGGGCGTCGACGCCTGATCGCTTGATCTCTGATGATCCAGCAGCGCCATGAGGCTTTTTGGCAAGTCCCGAAGAGGAGCCAGGCATCGAAGATACAGCGCTGGGTGAATTGGCGCCGGAGCCTGACTCACCCGCTAGAGTGCGCGCCGTCGATGTGTGAGATGAGGCCGAAGCTGGAGAGCTTGCCGTGGAGTGCGTTGCTGGGAATGCTAAAGGGCTAGTCGCGGACGCTAGAGAAGCGCTCGAAGCAGATCGGACTTGACAGCATGAAGCCATGGTCACTGCAGCGTCTCGATAGGCCGTTTGCAGCGACAATGGGATTGGCTGATGGTCGATGTAGGGTAGGCGGGCTTGCGTGAGTCCCTCAAACGACGCCCGAGAAAGAATCTTTGCGTGGCAGGCAATGGCTACTTTTGCACCTTCTTCGGCACCAGCAAGACCCGCGTACCGAGCAAAGACCCACGATGAAGCGCCCTTCTACACTTGACCGGGCCCTAAGCTTATGCTGGCGATCTCCGAGGGCAGAGGAGGAGGAGGTATCCGAAGCAGCGCGATGGAGAGTGTGGGGGTCAGACCGAGGGCGTAAAGCAAGCTGCGAAAGGGCGGAGCTGCGTCGGGTAGCGGCATATACGATTATTGTTGTGAGATGCTCTTCGGTCTTTCGACCTGCAGAAGCAATGTTGCTCTCAAAAAAGACTCCAGACGCGAGAGTCACGAGTCACAGAAGAGTCACATGGAGTGTCGGGCCGAGCGCATGTATGCGAGGTGTTGCAGCCGCGGCGCCTCTCACGATGCGCGACAGCTGCTGACTGCGTTGAATTGTGCGACTGAGAATCACGAATGCCGCAGAGATGACGGGCGCGTCCGAGATCGAGAGCGCAGCGCAAACATGCACCTTCAGACCGAGGGTATGCGGTGATGAGGGTCGAATCCAGCTGGAACGTGTTGCTGACCCGTCCTTGCCTGCAATCTGCTCGCTTGGCGCGTATGGCGTGATGGCGTGATGGCGGTCAAGGCGCTTGCCTGCTTGCTGCCTGCTTGCTTGCTTGCTTGCTTATTGCTGCTGCTGCGCGTGCTAGCCAAAATCAGCTTTATCCGAAACGCGCCGCTCTGCTGGGGTGCATTACGGTGCTCGCTGACTTGACTTTTCAGGTGACTCAAGCGTACGCGGGTGTCGCGTGCGATGAAAAGACCAGTAGGATAGCATTCACCATTGCTACTGTGCTACTTTCATCTCGAGACTGTGACCGTGGGTGTGAGCCAAGCTCTGCCACTTGTTGTATATGCACATTCACGATTGCCTAGGAGGCTCGAGCGAGGGCTGCCCTGCTTCTCACTTGCAGCACGTGGTTGCACGGCTCGACATCGATCGACTTCAAATTTCTGTCTGGGAATCAAAATCAAAATGCCTCCACGGACCTCCGAGCATATGCCGGCAACACGTGATGATCTTTTTACTTCACCGACCGCGTGCCTCTACGCGTTAGGGGCATAATCTGAATGCGCGGAGAAGTAGGCAGAGTCGAATCAAGACACACAAGTGAGACATGCCCCTTTGGCATGCAGCAGCTAGGGCAAAGTCCTGCGCACAGCTGCTATGTATATAACTATAGGAGAGCGTATAGCCATGCAGCGGTGCAACGGTCAGAGCCTGATCGAGTGGCGAGTTGCGTGCGGGGGCTGTGCAACCTTGCGGGTAGGAGACGAGCGGTCCGCATTCTGATTGTTATTCAAACAAGCAGGCATCAGTCGCGTTACGTGCTCGATCGCTGAAAGCATCCGCCGTCACTGCACTACACGCGATCATTACGACAAGCAGCACGAGGCAACGATTGGCAATCGAGTTACAACATCTTCAGCCATCACCACCACGAGCCTCGGGGCTGCACAGGAGCGCAGGCTTGCGACTCGAGAGTGCGAGTAAGCCGCTGCATGATCAGCTCCCGCACCACCAGACGACAAAGAGAAACAGGATGCCCTCGATCGAAGCAGCGAGAGCAAGTGCAAGTGCCCTCGTCGCTTCTGCGCCCACACCTTTCAGCACACAGAGAGGGCCGCGGCCTCCACCCAAACCTTCTCACTTGGCCACTTGGAAGAGCAGAAGAGGTCGCTCGCCCACTCCCTCCGAAGCTGCCGCTTCCGATTTCGGTGCCGAATTTTCGTCGGACGATGAAGATGCCTCGGATGATGACGATACCGATGGAGGAGCGACATTGGCTCGCAGGAGCGTGCGGATAGATGATACGCTCAGAGGGGCGCAGGTCGACACGATCCAAGAAGCAACTGCTAAGGGCAAGAAGTCTGCCCCTCACTCTTCCGCCCAGACGACCGGCAGAACTCCGCTCAAGAACATTTGGGCTACTGAGAAAGCCACGTATAGCGCTTCATCCAGCGCACCGAGCCTGCGCCCTCATGCTGATTCATTGGAAGAGGCCGAGTCCCTATCCAGCTCGCCCATGGCTTCAAGACACTCGCGCTACGCCTCTGCTCTTTCAACTCTGCGCGGTCGGCCAAACGGGCAGCAGCAAGCGGAGGAGGCGAGAGAAACAGAAGGGCTGGGTGTGGATGTGGCGAGCTGGTTGAGGGGCGCGGGAGCAGAGAGGCATTCGGGTAGACCGCCAAGCCTCGTGGGTACGATCAGGGATCAACCTTGGACCCGCAGAGACGTATCGGAGGCTTCTGCGGCTAGCACCACCCCCGTCGCTACGCTGAAAGCCAGAGACGTTACTGGAGTTATAAGCGGTGATGTGGCTGGGACCAACTCGCAAGTGGGCGAGATGGCTGGTATTAGCGCTGGCGAAGAAGCGTTGACAAAGACTGACGCCCCGAAAGCGACTGTAGAAGCGGTGCGCGCAACATCGCTGGCCACAGGAATTGAGCGCGGTGCACGCGACGAGGCGCAAGTGAGCACCAGCAAGGGCTCCGAGCAAGGCTCAGCAATCGCGCTGGCGGACGAGCCATCCCCAAATGAAGCGCAACCTTTCAGACCCGAAAGCATCGCCATGGAGTCGGACGAGGCAGCTGTTTTACTGCCGCAAGGGCCGCGGTTAGGAGGTGGTGGCGGGCAAAGCCAAGAGGTGGTCGAAAGTGTACCCAAGCTCGTCACCTCCTTGCACCCTGGCACAGGCCACGCGCTGTCGGCTCCGTCTGCATCCTTGTCCGCCCCACCTGCGGCAGCAGCAGTGTCTGATGTCGAACAGCCCAATATTCTTTTGAGACCTCCTCCAACACAACCAAAATTTTCTGGCCGGCCCGCTCGCGCTCTATTCGAGTTTGCAGGCGAAGCCACGTTCAACGAATTGACACTCAGAGCGGGTCAAACGTTTGAAGTGCTCGTTCCAGAGTTGCGAGGTGGATGGAGCTTGGCGCTCTTGCGAGATCCGGCCACAGGGGCCGAGAAGAGAGGACTGGTGCCTGTGGGATGGTATTGCTACATTCAGGAGTTTGCTACTTCTCCACACTCTGGTCCTGCAGCTGCACAAGGCATGGGCTCTCCTCCGAAAGCTTTGGCTCTCGACACCATCCCCGAACCAATCTCCGAATGCGAAGGCATAGATGAAGCTCCTTCCTCTGGCTTCACAACCTTACCCGGTTCGACTCTCGGCGCAACGTCGTCATTGATGACGCGTTCCAACTCCAACGCAAGCACGAGCAGCGCGAGCAAGAGGCTGGCCAATGCTCGTGCAGCAGCTGCCAGGACTGGATCTGTCCGGGTTCAATCTCCAATAGATGAAGATGAGCTGAGAAGACCTGCAAGCGGCGTCGGAGTGTTTTCTTCGGGAAGTCTGGGCACTTCACCTGCGCTCAAGGCTTTGGAAGCTTTGCACGCTGCCAACTCTGAGTCTTCCGCCTCTCACACTCAGATTGAGAAAGCTACCACTACTATCAAGAAGCGGCCGCAGACGAATGGTGTGCCCGCCGCGCCAGTAGATGTTCCAGGCAGTGACCTGGAATCGCCTCCAGTCAACTTGCCTACCCACGATCAGCTTCTGTCTTCACATGATGACGGCGTGTCAACCTCAGCGGTCGAGCAAGGCGATGCGACGCAGACCTCGAGCACCTTCACCTGGAAAGGGCCAGGAGGTTTGCTTGGAGGGCGTAAATTCAATCGATTCTCGCCCTTCGTCACTTCGGGAGTGGAGGCATTCTTGCTCTCTCGCAAGCCTCAAGATGTGGCGTCGCATGCGCCATCAAGCTCACATGATGATGGAGCATTCGACTTTGAGGAAGACTCGACAGCTCTGGAGGGGCTTGCTCCGCGTCCACAGGATGTTCAACACGTCACGAGTGGTGCTCATGGACCCGTCTGGAAATCACGAGCAAAAGCATTTCATGTGGTCGTGCACAGTCCGGAAGCGAGGTGGGATAGTAGAGGGGCGGCTTACACTGCGTATGCCGTCACTTCGCTCTTTGGAGACGCTGATGCGGCCCAGTATGCGCAGCATACCGACGCAGAAGGCAAGAGCATTTGGAGCCCTTACGACCCGGCGTTACCACCAGAGACGCCGCTGGAAAGTCTTAGCGTGTGGCGGAGGTTTAGTCAATTCCACTGGCTCGCCCTTTACATTTCGCGGCGGGCACCACTACTCGCTCAGTCCTTGCCGCCCGTGCCCCCCAAGATGAGGGCTGGAAAATCTCGCCTGGAAGCCGCTTTTGTGGAGGATCGCAGGAGAGCTTTGGGCAACTGGCTGGGAAGGCTCATCAGGCATCCTGTTGCCCGCACAGATCCCGGCGTGCTCTTTTTCCTGGGCTGCGCGGACGAGAACGAGTGGAACGCTCGTGCGCCTCGACTGTTGCGCGAAGCGCGCGTTTCGATCGAATCGACCACCTCTTCCTCTGGACCGACAGCCAACTTCTTTGCGCGAACGACGTACGACCCGTGGGGCTTTGATGTGGGTGAAGCTGAAGAGGCTGGCGAAAGGCTGCAGGCTTTCAATGCTGCTTATGAGCGTGGGATGGGCGAGGCTAGCGGACCATTTGGCATGGGCATCATGGGCGCTTTCAATCAGATGAGGGAAACGAGCAGACGCGAAGGTGAAAGCTTCAGACATACCAGCAGAGCCCTCTTGAGGTTGACTACCGGAGCTGGCTTGGGTCCGAAGGGACACGCCGCGCATTCAGAATCGAACGAGAGCGAAAGCGCTTATGGACCTGCTATGGGCAGATTGGGCACGAGGGGAGAGTCGGGAGCTACCAACGAGGACGGAGCTTGGTGTTGGAGGCCTGACTGCAAAGGTGTGTGCTGTGCTTGTGTTTCGCCTTGTCTTGAGTTGCGGACCTGCCTTTGGCCTAATTCGAGTGATGTGCTCACGCTTTGTTTCCTGGGGGCCTCAGACTGCATCGCTGCAACACGTTCCACACAGTCCTTGGCTCTTGCGCTTGAGGATGTAGGCGACTTGCACGATTATCACGCCAGAGAGGCTCTGTTGCTCCAACACGAGCGGTTGCGAGCGCTCAGTCGTCCGGCAGCTCAGCACGCTGTAAGTTGATGCACACTCCGCTTCTGGCATGCGCCGCCCAGTCGCGGGATAGTCTGATCACCGCCGTCCACTTTTGGCAGGCAATCCTCGAGGTCCATCGACAGACTCTAGCCCTGTATCGCGAGGCTGTGGGCGACGACGGAGACGAAGAATCGACAGTGAGAGGTGCTGAGGCAGACGCAATGGCAGCGCGGTGCGAGACGGTGCTCAACATGTGAGTGTAGTCTCCTCTCAAAGTCAACGCTACAAGCGGTAGAGAACTTACGAGCTTTTCTTCTACAGCACCATGAGCGAGATGGACCGCATACATGGCGAGCGGGTCGAAGATTGGATATCGGTCGGGCGGAATCTGCTGGATGACCAAATTGCTTTACACGAGAATGTGAGCGAATGTCAAGCGTCGCGGCTGCACAGCAACGCTGGCTGACCATTCCACAACCCTTGTGCGAGCAGGTGCTGCAGCGATTGCAACAGGCAAGAGCCGACTATCAGAACGCCTCACTGACCAATTTACAAAGCAGCGGTCCAATCTTGCACTCTTCTCAAGCGCTAGCAGAGCTCGTTGATCCGTTATCCAACAACGGTGCTACCGAGCCTCTGGCGCAGCCTACGGCACCGGTACTGCATCCAGGCGTACTGAGTACGACTTTCAGACCAGTCACTCTGGCTGGTGAAATGATTGGCAACCTCTTTGGGTCATCGCAAGGCCCGACGGAAGAAGAGATGGACCGCTCGACTTTAGCGACGGGAGGTAATGGCTATGCACAGAATGTCGGAACTGTTCGGAGCGTGTCTAACGCTGCACAACAGAAATATTTGGGTGAGGGGACGCTGGGGAGCAAGAAGAACACTCCACAAAGCAAGGGTTGGAGCTTTTGGTGACCTGATTGCAGCTGCGTGACAAACTCTCATCACCTATTACACGCCACCTTTTTGTCGCCTGGCCGGGAGCTGCTTGGAAGGCCAGCGGTGGCTCTTATTGATCTTGTCTCACTTGTGTCAGTGCTGAAGCCTCATCAAATGTGTATCTAGCAGCGCACCATGACCTGGATCGATCGTCCACGCAATTTATGGGTCTGGGTCACCTGACCATCAAGAGCGTCGTAACCATTGCATGGGACAGAAAGAGGATAGTCTTCGAGGCAAGCTCCCGTGACGGCACACGTTCAAGCCAGTCGTTGCGTAAGCCAAGGACGCGCGTCCCGTGACAGGCTGTATCCTCGACGTCTGAAAGTAGCCGTGCGTCATCGCAAAGCAGGTGCCTCTTCGCTCGTAGGCCCACATCGCGCCCTCGCTTAGGCCCTGAACCCTTGAGCAGCAAAACTCCGAACCATCGAGCCTACCCTACGGGAGGCCTTGCCCGGCCCCACCTCGGCAAGACTCACTTGTGGGCGCCGCAACCTCGTGGTGGCTGCTGGGACAAATTTCCTGACTCTTGAGGAAAGGCTTCACGAAGAGACTTGGCCAAGACAGATATAGAAAGCAATTAAGCGGCGCAACTCGTGTCCAGTCGCGGGTCAATCAAATTGCTGCCTCTCCACACGCAGACGAAGAGGCATGACTTGGGCTGGGAGAAGGTGCACCTGAACAGCGGCCGGTAGCCGACAAGGGCGCGAGGAGCGCCGCGCTTTGTTCAGACGTTGGGACATACACGCGCGTGCGGCGCTTTTTCCGCCCCAACGAATCCAGACAGCGGCGTTGGGCCTTTGCGGTTATCGGAGCTTGTTTCCTGCTGCATCGCTGCTCGAGCACTCTCGCGCATTCAAATTGCAGCTATCTACGTAGCAAGCTCCGGAGCGGGTGCCACATCAGCACTCACGACCGAGAGGTTGCATATATGGTGTATGTGCCTTTTGGTCGACGTGCTCATTACGACTCACGACTCAAGACTGTTTGTGCATCTCCACTCGACAGACTGGTGGCTCCTCGCACAGTGCTGTGTGGCTGCTGCTGCTGGAAGAGCACGTAGATCGAAGATGTGCAGCTATTATATCATGGCAGACTTGCCCGATTTGTCTCGGTCTGGTCGTTGCTGTGCAACGCAGCCATGCCCGCCTTCGCTGTACAGATTTAACATAGCGCTCGCACGTGAGGTCAGCACGGCTCAGCCGCCTCGCTGACATTTCATCTGAATCGCATTGCCCATGGCCGGGCGGGTTGCGCCTGGCTCTAACACATATCGCGTCGCTCGCATTCCTAATCTGAGTCAAGCGATCATGGCAAATCACAATCACGAGTGAGAGTCTTGTGGGCTGAGGCTTCTGCTCAGCGACCCGGACGTGGGGTGCGGCGTTGACGTAAAGTCAGAAGAGTAGTAGCAGTATGCCTGTCGCGACTCGACGACTTGTTGGATGTGAGCTGATCAGCCGTGCACGCGTGACACAGGTTTGAGGGAGAATCACCAATCAAGAAGCCAGACTGCGGGGCTTTTGCCGGCGAGGCTGTGAAATGCAGACAGTCAATAATAATTAGGTAGCGCGTACATTACCGTACGAGTCTGGTGCATGTCATGCAGCGTTGCAGCTCCAAACCGAGCTCTGCTGGATCGCCGGTTCGCAGCAAAATCATGCAGTATTTGAGTGACCATGCATCATCAGCACGTATAGCACCGACTATATACTGAGAGGTCACCTGATCGACCGTGGGGCTGATGTGTGATGAACGAGTGAGGAAGTGCCGCCCCCGGGCGAGCTCGCAAGAACATGCAAGCAAGACCTGCTGCATCTCGCTCAGAATTTCAACAGGCAATTTGACTCACGACTTACAGTCTTGATGGGACGTCCACACCTGCTTGCTTTCTCCACTGTAATGCTGCTGGCCTGTGTATTTAGCGTGTCCTTATCCATCCGCGCTGCACTTGTGATCTCGCGAGCGCGGCAGTTGAGCAGCGTCCTCGCGCCGACCGCCGTTCGACATCCTGGCCCCAGCGTGGTATCTTCTTGAACAGCTCCGACAATTGAACCTTCTTCGCAATCTGTACACTCTCCATCTCACACTGACATCGCCTTGTGGACAATGCTACTCTGAGTACACCAAGTTACTTTCAATCCTCTTACTACTCCTCCTCCTCATACGCATTCCTTTGCTTTCGCCCTTCTTCATCCGTCGCAGCTACATTCGCGGAACGCGAACCTTCCTATCCAGGTCCGCGCGCGCTACTGCAGCAGTAGCAAGGATTCTTCACGGCCGCGTACACGCCCTCCCCCCGACAAAGCCCCCTTGCTCATCGCAGCGTTGATGACAATCTCACGACTTGCCTTCAAAGCTCACAAAAGCCCCACGATTTCATAGTCGAGGACGGAGACGCACGGCGCGCCACCCCGCCTGCGTGCACGACCTCTGGACAAAGGAGCGCGACGTCCGTCGCGCTGTGCGCCACCCCCCGCTAAAACCATTGAGAGCCTCGGTCAGGGTCAGTAGCGCGATACCGACTTTATCTTCTACAGCCCAGGACTGCAGCTTGCGGTGACATCGGAAAGGTAGGCTTCAGCATCGACTTACGATAGTTGGTGTACACGTGCGGCACTGAAAGAACTTTTCAGCATCGCGCCATCAATACACAGCTGACGCGCGCGCGCTCAGGCCTGTTGTCTGTTGCGTCCGCCTGCGCGATCAGACGACTCAGCCTGCGGCAATCGCGAACGAAGAAGTCATCTCATCAACAACTTGGTGCGACGGGACCTAACCACACCTTGTGGCCGTGCATCAAGTGATTCACACGCGTTTCGCGCTCCTTTGTCTCCGACACCCATCCCTCAACGGGACGCCTTCCGTGCGGTGCCCCCGCACCACTGCGTAGTGAGCAATGACTTCAACACTTTCGTTGCCCCGCACCATGCTCCGTAACTTTGCGGAGCAAGTCTCCAAGAACCCCATCGAGGTGGTGGTGACGATGTTCATCGTGGTCACTTTGGCCTATTTTCAGCTCTTGCACGCCATCTCCACCAGCAACTTTTTCGAGCCTCTGAACAGGGAGGCAGCCGGCTTGGCTGCTGCTTCAGGTTGGGCCTCGATACCCTCAGAACCTCTCAACACCGTACACAGCGCTCTGGAAGAGCATAGCCAGACTGTCTTCATTCGACGCGCTGGAATGGGCAAGCAATGGGAACCCCTCAGCGCTTCTACTGGCACAGTGATCGACGAGCCGGCATCAAACGCTACCTACTCCATCGAGCCAATTCTAGTCGTCGACTCTGAGCGTGGCGGAGACAGCAGCGCGACTAGGCATCTGAGAGATACGGGCTTACCTCGCGTTGCGGACGAAGTGGAGCGCAAGCTGCTGGCAGGCGACAAGAAGATTTCGGTATTCAAAGTGTGCGATAAAGAAGCCGACTTGACGGTATTCGCCCTTGGACGTATTAGCCATGCTGATGCTGGATCCCAAGCCGACGCGCTGAGGCACAAAGCTCTTCTCGAAGCGTCAGAGGATGAGACGGTGATTGCAGAGATTCTGCAGGCTGGCCAGAGCGCTCTTGATGCTGTTGCGCCGGTCATCAGACCCACTTCCGATGACGAAGCAGCGCCCTTGGGACCGCAACTCGTCTTGCTGCCCACCCTGTCTGGCGCGGACGAGAGGCTGGTTGGTCTCGATGCGAGGAGGAGGGGCTCAGCTACCACGCAAGAACTTCGAAGCTTGCGGTGGGCGGCATACACCGTGCGCGCCCTCGTCGTTCGCTTTTGGGCTTTGCTGAGGAAGGCAGACTCGGCGGACATCTTCGTCATGCTCTTGGCGTACGTGCTTATGCACGGCACTTTCATCAACCTGTTCCTGTCCATGCGCAAATTCGGTAGCCGATTCTGGCTTGGTGAGTGGCGCTCAGCCGCACATCGAGTGGACGTGCACGCCATGGCGAAGTGCGAGTTTAGAGCTCATGATTGTCTTCCCTCCCTGGACAGGCGCCTCTGTCTTGACGTCATCGATCTTCGGCTTCCTGTGCGCCTTGACAATGGCATCGGCGCTCGGTGTTGTGGTCGATCCTGTATGCCTCTCCGAAGCGTTGCCCTTCCTCGTCGTGATCGTCGGCTTCGAAAAGCCATTCCTCTTGACTCGCGCAGTCTTTTCGCACCCTTCTTTCGCCCCCGCAACCCAGCCAGCATCGAAATCAAATAGCGACGCCTTCCTATCAGCGCTGAATGACGCTCAGCCCGCAAGTGACAGGGACGCACAGGAGGGCAAGGAGGCACGCGAGTTGACGTCAAAGCCAGCGGTGTCTCCGGAGGAATCTTTCGTGCGCGCGCTGACGCTGCGACTCAAGTCGGACTCATCTTTGCGGTGGGACGCGCCGCAACCAATGTCGGCTCCAGATTTGGTGGTCGAGGCGGTCGACCAAGTGGGCCCTACCATCGTGCGCGACTATCTCATCGAAGTCGGTGTTCTCACAGTCGGTGCAACAAGCGGTGTCAGCGGCTTGCGCGAATTCTGCCAGCTCGCAGCCCTGATACTGTCTTTCGACTGCGTCTTCCTCTTTGCCTTTTACCTCTCCATTCTCACCATCATGGTTGAAGTGCACAGGATCAAGATCATGCGTGGCTTGCGTCGACCCAGACCTGCTACCCCTCCGAATGTGGACTCGGACGTGCCGACAGGCATGTCGAATGCGAGAGCAGAGCCTAATCAGGAAGACGATGACGAAGAAGATGGCTCATCCACTCCTGGAGCCTCAGGAGAATCTCCCGTAGAGCCCGGATCGAGGTCAGCAAAGTCAAAGCCAGGGCGGCCTCTCTGGAAGCGCATCTTCAAAACGGTCCTCGGTACTGTCCCGTTCGAGCACAATCGACAAGAACGCCAGAATCCCGTGGCACGGCTGAAGGTGCTCTTGATCACAGCTTTCATTACCTTGCACTCATTCAATCTGGTCTCGACGCTGACCACTCAGTCCGCGATCACTCGCCATCACGCCATCGACTCCTCCTCTCTACATCGACACTTTTCCGAGTACAGCAATGTGTTTGACCTTCGGGCGGACTCGCCAGTGCTTTCGAAATTCCTGTCCAAGTTGGACAGCAGTGAGCCCGCCTCGGCGAACCTCATCGCACGCGTCTCGGACCCGCTCATCTATGTGCTGGTAG
Organism: Ceraceosorus guamensis; assembly: GCF_003144195.1. Taxonomy (NCBI): domain Eukaryota; kingdom Fungi; phylum Basidiomycota; class Exobasidiomycetes; order Ceraceosorales; family Ceraceosoraceae; genus Ceraceosorus; species Ceraceosorus guamensis. Next base: position 154,804 of record NW_020290003.1, on the reverse strand, counting down.
ACGGCGCTCCTGCCGCCGCTGCCTCGCGCACCGCTCTTGCAAGTGCTGCTCTAAATGCATCTGGCGGAGGCGGCCTTCCTCCGACATCCTCCACCATCGGCAGCTCGGTAGGTGGAGGTGCTGGTGCCAACACGGGGGGCCGAGGCGCGTCCTCACTCGCCGTGCTTGATAGCTTCATGACTGGATGGACCTTCATTGTCGGGGACCCAATCATTAGCAAGTGGATGTCGCTGGCACTGGCTATCAGCATTTTCCTGAACGCATACCTCTTGAAAGGCATCGCGTCTGGCGACGCTGCTGTGGCAGAGGGCAATGCGACAGGCGCGGCGGCTTTTGCTGCGGCACGCATGATTGGTGCTCATCTAGACAGGGAACGCAAAAATAGCGGCAAGAGCACCAAGCAGGTATTGCACAAACCCCGATCAGAGCTGGACGCGTACAATAGACGCATTGCGGATATTTCGGCTGCAGAGCGCTCCAAGTCGAAGCTGTCCCAGGTCAGCGAGGGCAAGCCAGGTTCCCACACTAATGCGATACCAGCCTCTGCGATCACTAGCGACGCTGGCGATGCTGTGCGCAAGGTCAAACAATCCGGCAAGGTGCCGTCGATCTCTACAGACCAGCCCACTAGCGATGGTGACAACACGCCCCAGCTCGGCCATGCCGCTCTGGTCGATGAGTCTGGCGATCGCGTGATTCGTCCCTTTGAGGAGTGCCTCGACCTATTCGCTGGTGGCGCTGGCGTCTTCCTACTGAGCGACGAAGAGGTCATCCTTCTGGCGCAAAAGGGCAAGATTGCAGCTTATGCTCTCGAAAAAGTGCTGCAGGACAACAATCGCGCGGTGCGAGTCCGTCGGGCACTCATTTCCCGCGCCTCCGCCACCAAAACCCTGGAAAGCTCGCTCTTGCCCCACCTCGACTACGACTACGCTCAAGTGATGGGCGCATGCTGCGAGAATGTGGTGGGGTACCTGCCCCTACCAGTCGGTATTGCGGGGCCCTTGAACATTGACGGCCAACAGGTGCCGCTTCCGATGGCCACTACCGAAGGAACCCTTGTCGCCTCGACTTCCAGAGGTTGCAAAGCTCTTAACGCCGGTGGAGGCGTAACGACCGTGCTGACTCAGGATGCAATGACGAGGGGCCCCGCTCTAGACTTCCCCAGCATTACTGCAGCAGCTAGAGCGAAACGCTGGGTCGACAGCACAGACGGAGCGGCGATTCTGAAGGCAGCATTCGACTCGACTTCGCGCTATGCTCGCTTGTCCTCCTTGCACTCTGTCCTTGCCGGCCGGACACTCTACGTGCGATTCGCCACCTCGACGGGTGATGCGATGGGTATGAATATGATCGGAAAAGGCGTTGAGCAGGCGCTGAGCGTCATGAAGAGCAGGCATTTCCCGGAGATGCTCATCCTGTCCCTGTCGGGCAACTACTGCATCGACAAGAAGCCAGCAGCCATCAACTTTATCATGGGTCGCGGCAAGAGCGTCGTTGCCGAGGCGACTATTCCTGGCGACGTGGTCAAGAATGTCCTCAAGACTACAGTGGCCGCCTTGGTGGATCTGAACGTGAAGAAGAACCTGGTCGGGAGCGCAATGGCGGGGGCCATTGGAGGTTTCAATGCGCACGCCGCCAACATTCTCACCTCTATCTTCATCGCAACCGGACAAGATCCGGCGCAGAATGTGGAAAGCTCCATGTGCATGACGCTGATGGAAGCCATCAACGATGGCAAGGATCTGCTGGTGACATGCTCGATGCCCAGCATCGAAGTTGGAACAGTGGGAGGAGGCACAGCGCTATCGCCTCAAAGATCCATGTTGAATCTTTTGGGCGTGGCAGGCGCGCACCCAACCACCCCCGGAGCTAACGCTCAAAGGCTGGCACGAATCATCTGCGCAGCTGTCATGGCGGGCGAACTTAGCCTGATGGGCGCCCTGTCCGCGGGTCACCTGATCAGAGCGCACATGCAGCACAATCGCTCTGCTCCTCCCACTCCTGGCGCTCAAACGCCGAGGTTGCAAATCCCCCAACCTAGCTTTGGAGCCATGACCCCATTAGTCGCTCCGCCCGTCGAAAGCACTAGGGGATCTCCAACAGGCAGCGTGAGGGAACGAAGAGCCGCATCGACCGGCTAGCCAAGATGCTCAAGCCGGATCACGTGTGCTGCACATTGCTTTGACACCTCACATCTGTCGAGCATGCTCTTCACCTTTTCTTGTAAATGCTTCTCCTCTTTTCCTCGCTAGCTCTGTTGGAGCCCCCGCATACATTACACTGCACACGCAAGCAAGGATGTCGAAGCTAATGAGAACAAAAAAAGGTACATCGGATTGAGACCTTCTGATGACATTGTGTTGCGGGCGTTGGTGTCCTTTGCTACTACAATCTGCTTTGCCTCATGCGTGACTTTGATTTCGCCACGCATTCCTTTTACCGTTCCGAGGTCGGCGCGATTGGATCGCCCGTCGCCTTCTCCGCGGCTGACTTCGGGACAGTAATTTCCGCGGACGAATTGCTTCCCGCCTGCTCATCGCTGTTTGTTGCCGCCTCTTGAGGGTTTTCCTTGTCCTTCTCGCTGGTTTGCTTGGTGGTGGCGGCGGTGGGAACGGCGACGACAGCAGCAGCAGCAGCAGTCTTCTTTCTCACCACACCGGCAAAACCTTCCCTCTTTCTCTTCGTAGCGGATTTCCTGCCGCTTGTGTTGCTCGATGGTGCGAGAGGAGGCAGGGTGGCTGAAGCTGCATTAGAAGGCGCCGTGGATGGACCAGCGTTTGTAGTGCTGGAAGTGCCGGTGGCAGAGACTAGAGGAGGCGGCGTGGGACTCTTGCGCATGGCAGCTCTGGGCTCGTCGAGCATCACGAGTGGCATGAAGCGTCACGAGGCATGTGGTGTAAGGCAAAGACCTGCGGTTCTCAGATCTGCGGTGCCCTTCGCAAAGATGCCCTTGGGCTGTGCTGAATTCGACAAATGAGCGCGAAACACCAAGACTCACAATCTGAACGCTTTGAGCTCTTCGAGCTCCTTCTTTTTCTTCTCCGCCTCTTCCCTTCGTCTCTCGTCCTGAACATCGGACAGAAAGACGCTCTCCTCGTCATCTATCCCTCTGAATTGATTCGACAGCTTGTACTTCTCATCGAATGCTTCTTGTTTGGCAGCTTTTTGCGCTTGAAGACGCTGAGCGCCGGAGAGCATTGAGTTTGGCATGTAAGGAGCGGGCTAAGGGCGCAGACCGAGCACTGGAGCACTCACTTCGTATAATGTACGAGGATCGTAAGGCTGATCGTCCTCGGTCGGCGGCGGTGCTTGTCCAGTTCTAGCGTACGCAGCTCTTCTTTCTTCCTCCTTCTCTGCACTCGAGCCCGAGACAGGTGCGGGTAGCTTGGTATCAGCCACTAGTCGCTATGAGCAACCGACTTCCTTGATCTAGGTGCTGTATGGGTGCGATGATGTTTGTTTTGTCTGGCGACACTCACTCTGTTGAGCTTCTTCCAGCGCGTCGGAACTGACGAACCTGCTGCCTACTCCACCCGACGAGTATGGCTTTGGTCCGCTACCGGATGCGAAGCGTGGATCCATCGTGCAATATAGCAAGTTGTCCGGGTCAGTCGTCGAGAGGAGTGAAGGTTTCCCCTTCTTCCTGATCAGGTCGGATGTTCTGCCTCCTCAGAGGAGATCGGGGAGGCGCTAAGAGTCGTGGATTGGTGATGCGAGCGATCGAGGCTTTTCTGGAGCGCTCGACAGCACACGGAGAACGAAGTCAGCTTGTCCGTCCTGCGCAAACACGCAATGCTCGGCTTTGTACGTACGCGAAGGTGTAACGAAGTGGTCGAAGGCAGCATACATGCTGCGAAGCTTCTCAAAATCTTTGAGTCCTTGCGCGGGTGAAAGTCAAGTTGGCGCGCGATTCACGATTGGAGAATACGAACGGGTCACGAGTCCGTGCGCGGATGGGGGCTGCTGCTGCATCACGCTGCACGCATTGTGATTCGTGATTAGTGCTGCTCATGCAATCAGTCACGAATCGTGAATAAAGTAGTCAGAGTGATCTCTGGTGATGTAGCCTCACCAGCAAAAAGGCAATCAAGAATCATCGACCGCTCTGAATCTCTCTCTTTGATTTACACCGCACCACCCTGTCCGTGTCTTTTGCTAGCTTCTTCGACAGCCGTGCGCTGACCCCCCGGTGTTGCACTACAGACTTGTCTCGTGAGCAGAGGCTGCATCGCAATCAAGGATCAAGAGCAAGTCACCTTCTTGCCTGCCAACAACACGGCAAGCATGGCGCTCGAGACAGCTCCAAGCTCTGCCATTCAAGGCGCATCCTCATCGTCAACCACGGCTCTCAAGACTTTTGATATTCTCAACGATGTGATCACATTGGATGCTACAGATTCGGTCTTTGCGTACGATGCGGACGAGCAGAGAAGGATATTGAACGAGAGCCCTTGGAAGAAGGAGTGAGTCAAATGTGGACAGCATTGAGACTGCCCAAACAAGGCTACGGTAGCCCGCCCTGTCTCGCCCTGCCTCGAGCTCGAATCTCGCTCACACTGCCCCACGCGTCTTGTGCGGTCAACCTCTTCTGCAGCCCACACTTCTTCCAGAGGGTGCGCATCTCTGCTGTAGCGTTGATCAAGATGGTAATGCATGCGCGCTCGGGTGGGATATTCGAAGTGATGGGATTGATGCGTGGAAAGGTGGATCCAGTCACTAGAACGCTGGTGATCATGGATGCATTTGCCCTACCCGTGCAAGGAACAGAAACCAGAGTCAATGCTCAGAATGAAGCGTACGAGTACATGGTCGAGTTCCTAGAGAGCAGCAAGGCGGTGAGTGAGAATGAGGATGTTGAATCAGCTCTGAGTGGTCCGAGTGCGTAGGTGCTGAGCCTCAAGATATCCGTCGCAGGTCGGGCAAATGGAAAACATCATTGGGTGGTATCACTCCCACCCTGGGTATGGCTGTTGGCTTTCCGGCATCGACGTCGCCACCCAGATGACCAATCAGCAATTTCAAGATCCATTCGTGGCGGTAGTGGTGAGTGATCACTGGCATCCGGAGCCAGAAGTGATGCTGATTGACCCGCACGATGTGATTGCAGATCGATCCGAACCGTACCATCTCCGCCGGCAAAGTGGACATTGGAGCATTCCGAACGTACCCGGAAGGGTACAAACCACCCTCAGCAGGTCCGTCCGAATATCAATCCATTCCACTGTCCAAGATCGAAGATTTCGGAGTTCATGCCAACAGCTATTATCCCTTGACGATCGAGCACTTCAAAAGCAGTCTAGACACCTCCCTGCTGGACCTGTTGTGGAACAAATACTGGGCGTCCACGCTAAGTCAAAGTCCATTGGTGGTCAATCGATCGTACGCTACGGGTCAAATCAAGGATTTGTCGGATAAATTGAGCAAAGCTTATCCCAGCGTCAGACAGAGAAGCTCGGCTATAGCTCCTTTGAGCAAGGAAGATCTGGAAGCAGACGACGAGCAAGGACCGCATGCTCTTTCTTCCGCGTCCAACGAAGGATCTAATGCGGTAACGCAAGGGGCGAACGCGAAGCACAGGGACGTCAAGTTGACGCCTCAAAGACTTGCCAAGTGGCAGGAAGAGATTGGCAAACGTGAAGAGGAGACACCGCTGGCCAGAGCTGCTAGAGACGCGTGAGTAGAGAAGAGGTTGTTGGCGTATGGGGCGTCCGACATGTTCACCATGCTCACACGGCTCGACCATGACGGCCTCGGTTCCTGTCGCACAGAATCAGAATTTCGGACGAAGCCTCCCACGGAATCTTGGCGCAGAACCTCAAACATACGCTATTCAATCTGGCTGGAGATCGAGGCCAAGGAGCGTCGAGGAAAGGGCAAGAACAGATCAATGTTGCGTCTTAGAGAGACGATGCCTGGTTGCCTGCGAGGTGGAGCTGGCTGCCTGCGAGGTAGAGCTGGCTGAGGGTGCCCTACGCAATCAGTGGATCCTCCAAAACTTCAAACTCAAAAGGCGCGGTGTAGTCTACTGAGACGAAGTCATTCGAGAGGAGTTGCCTCGTTTTTCACACTCAAGACGATGATCTCAAGACCTAATGATTGCACGTTCTGAGTGCATGGTGTTGGTCGAGGAGATCTGGCTGATCCGTTCGAGAATTTGATCTGATGTTCAAGCTGGAATCGGCAAGCCCCTCATCCGAAAGGACTGGTCAAGCTGGCGTGGGATGTTTAGTACAAGGCGCATGATATCCTGATGGATTCATGGACACTCACGACTCGTGACAGACTTTGCCACGCGAGGCGTGTGAATACTTTGCAGGTCTGAGCGCCAAGGCTCGGCGCGATTGCTACTGGTGCCGAGACGGGTGCCGATTGCCACTCATACAGTCGCGAGGGCTGGTAAATTCATTGATAGTGGGCCAATAGTAGTAGGGCACTCAAAGCAAAGCGGAAGTCACAATCGTGCAGTGCGGTGCTGCTATGATATCGGCAACATCTGCGTGGCTGTTGCGCACATCTTGATGAGATGTGGATCAGCTGGCGTGGGTATTTGACTGTTGTGACTTTCGGCTTCGTGGCACTCGGCGTGCAAATCCTTGCAATCGAATCAAGAATCCCCAACACGCTGGCTAGATGGTGTGCTCCAAAGACGCGAGCGACGACCGTTTAGCGCGACTTTTGACCGCAAGCGGTCACGCTCGACCACACTGGTGGTTTCACCGAATCTTGTATGGGCCCACACTTGAGCACGACGAGGCGAAGCCCATCTCTCAACGCCTTGAGCACGCATTCTCTGTCATTTACGACTGCCACTGACCAGTCCGAGCGACTGATCAGAGTCTGCTGGATGCAAGACTCCTACGGAGAAGGATAGGATGATCGAGACAATTAGTCGTGAGTGGTCGGTCGCGAGCGCGAGTCAAGGTGTACGAGGAGGCCGAACGGTGATCGAGGAGTCACGCTCAGACTCATCACGACTTCAAGCTGTGCAGACGCGCAAGCGGTCGCGCTTCTATACGCATCACGATCATACATGACGTCATGTCCACCCATCCAGTGATTGCTACCCATGCAAGCGAATCGCATGCAGAGGAATCGTGCCTCTCGACTTCGAGCCGTCCACATCGCCAGCTCTAAGCGAGGCCGATGAAGGGCAGTCCTTGTCGAAGCTTGGCACGCTCCAACATTCGTGATTGACAGCATCGACGGGCCCGGAGGCTGATTTCGTAAGCTTGCCATGTTGAGCTCTGAGCATAATGATTCACGATTACCCATGTTGATCAGCAGTCAGAGTCAAGTCCAGAACAGCTAGCAAGTCACGAGTGCAAGCTCAGGACTCAGCATCAAGTCACGAGTGCAGGCTCAGGACCCAGCATCGTAAAATCACGAATGACGAATAGTCACGAAGCGCGAACTCAAAACTGTGAATGGATGGCATTTGGTCCGATTTCCTCATTCTGATCATTCGGACCCCGACGTGTTGGTTCGCAGCTAGCGGTAAGGGTCCTGCGCGCCTCTGTACCCGCCGTCTGCGACATGGTTCACCTTGTCTTCCTCAGCAGGCCTCAAACACGGAGCCCTCGCAGTCCAAACGGGGCCGAGGCCGATCTAGCACCGCCTCCTTGCCGGAGTTGCTTGCTCGCGCTGCTATAGGACCCAAGACCCTAACAAAGGTAGCATTTACAACAAGTGCCGGATGATCAAGCATCACTTCAGAATCACACACGGCTTTCTATACACTCATTCATGACTCACGAATGCATCTCAAAGATGAACTTCGCTGTGTGTCAAACTCAGATGCGGACTCCGTTTTTGTCTAGGCTTGGGCGAGACAGAGGTGAGGGGCCGAGCGTCGGACGACAATCAAAAGTCACGAACAATGGGCGGATCAAAATCGCGAACAAATTTGAATCAGGTATCGCAAGTCTTTCGATGAGACCTTCGCAAATGCTGGTTCGAGACCAAGCAGCTTGGTTGTACGTCGATCCCACGAAGCACTCGCGGTGTCCATCACCTCGACGTGGATCGAGAGTCGAAAGTACAGGCAGTCGCCTGTTGCAGTTTTTGAGTCTTTGAGTGAGCCGGTCTCCTTCATACTCACGCCCCTGCCGAGCTTGCACGTTCCCGTGACTTTCCCCCGAACGACGGCATGCAGATATTGCGCTCGCAAGTTGCCACGCTAACCTCGTTAGGCCGGAAAGGGAGTGCGGGCGTTCCCAAGCCACCTCTAGGGTTGCCCCAGTGGAGCGGTACGGTACCAGCATTGCACTGTGCCACCAGTAGCCATGCAGCAGTTACAGTTACCGTGAGTCGGAGTGCCTGCCTGCTGCTTTGGCTGCAAGCGCGATGGATGTCGAGGATCAGCTAAGCGGCAACACGATATGCATCAGCACCAACCTGGATTTGGACCATCGTCAAGGATCTCTCTGCGACGAGCTCGATCAATTCGTGACTCGTATATACTTCCTTTGTTTCCAGTTGATCTGGTGGCTGACGACTTGTGCGCAGCATGTTGGTGACTTTTTCAATTGCACCAGCAGCACCGAGCTTATATACAACAGCCCCTGCGGGCGGAATGCTCGTGATTCAAAGTATGATAGAGATATGCACGAGTCAGAGTCGTTCATGTTTACTGTACGGAGGATGCAACAATTAGCATCACGCGCACGCAGCAGCAGCACCATGCACCGCATTCGACGGAGTTTGAAACCAGTCGAGCCGAGACCTGCGCGAGGCTATGTATGGGATCACACATTTTTGGTCGCCGCTACAAAAAAGGACCCGGTCATGTTTGCGTAGCCATCATAAGGGTCTGCGGAGGCGGACATCGTTCTTTCAGCCGCGCGTCGTCATGTTAATGATAATCGTGAATAATATAGCAGTCGAATTGAGAGGTCCGAGCGGTCATTCGGTGAGATTGGAGATATCTCGGCGTGGTATATCGTGCTACAGTATGGGCTACGGCAACGGCATCAGCTGCAAGCATGCATGCATTCGTGATTCGCTTCGCACGTCGCAATGCCTTTGTGGAATATGCGACAACGTGAACGCATGCAAAACATTCGAGTCAGGACGGCTCGATCTCGATCTGGCGCTTGATCGAATTTCGCCGCGGCATATGTTGGGAACACGTAGCGACATATACGCGGCGTAGAAGCCAAGACTTGATTGCGTTGATGAGGCTGCGAATCTTGTAGTTGCGATGCGTCCACAGCAGTTCCGCGAGATGGCGTGCCGTGGCCGTTGGGTTCCTGCTAGACGTATCTCAGCACCGTTATGCTGCCGGCAAGACATACGCACCGACTCACTGGTGACTGACTGCAACGGACGTCGATGATCCACGCGCGCACGCACGCACGTTCAGGCTTCGATCTGAACGCCGGCCTGCAAAGTGATGCACCGCAATCGTCGCCCGCGCTGATGGAAAGGATTGCCTTGCCATGCTTGGCTTAGCGCGCTTTGGGAAAGCGACCCGACGCGGACATTCAGCGGTAACCCTCTGCAGTAGAAGGTCAAAGCGATCAGTCTTGCAGGTCAGGGCCCTCCCTGCCTCTCGCAATCTCGCGCATTCGCGCACTCGCACAGAACACCATTCGGCATGCATCCTCTAGCTCTGCTGGCATTCTGCTGCCGCCGCCTCAACCGAGAACCTAAGGTGAGCTGCTTTCGGGGTTCTTTGTCGCTTGCGTTCGCGCATACCCGACGCGCCCACGATCTTTCTGGTGCTTATTTGCGGTTGCTGCCCCGATGCCTCGCCGCATCGATCTCCCTGGATACGAGCGCAGCGAGAGAAGACCAAGAGTGGCTGCTGACTGGCTGCTGCTGGAGCCAAGCATAGAAGAGCTGCACACAAGCGCTTGAATTACTTCATCCTCTGACGTAGCTTAGCGCGGAGTTTTTCCTTACGCGCGCCTATAGCTGGCCCCCCCACCGCGCGCCTCCGTCCGTTCGGCCTCTGCTCCTTCGCTCATCCACTGCCGACGTGCCACTCGCGTTGCGCACAACCAAACCCTGAGCCCGCACGCGGCGTGAGACTGCTCACAAATCGCTTCCGTCAAGGCACGCGGCATCTGGTACTCACACTGATGAGGCTCTGCTCCTTCCCGCCCGCCTCTTCTCTCGATCTAGCCCCTTCCCCCTCCGCCTTCACTCTTTTCAAAGTCCGGCTCGTCGTGAGACGAGTCGCATCACAATCGTTTATAACAAGGGATCGATCTCTTCGCAGTCTGCTTTGCGTCCACCTCGCTCAATCACCACCCATCATCACTTGCCTGTGTAGCAACCCCAGGTGTCCGCAAGTCGCGTCGCGAACACGCTTCACACCATGGCGTTTCCACCAGCGCTGCCGAGCCTGGCAGCAGCTCTCTTCGCCCTCAGCGCCCTGCCATCCGCAGTGATGGCTCAACAAGACAACGACCCGAGCTCAGCATCCACTTCCACCGTCGTCTCCTCCCTCATTCTTAACGGCGTTATCTTTGGTGTGGAGATTCTCGTCTTCTTTCTTCTCAGACCCCGTTTCCCGCGCATTTACCAACCAAAGAGTGTTCTCGGTCCCCGAAAGTGAGTGCTCGAGGGCGGGAGAGACGAGACGAGGCGATTTCGCCAAGGATCCTTTACTCACCCTATCCTTTGACGCTCATCTCACTCTCAATCTGCAGTGAGCGCACTCAACCTCTGCCAAAGAGCCTCTTTGGCTGGGTCCCGCAGTATCTCAAGACGCCCACCACCGAAATAATCTCAAATCAGGGAATCGACGCGTTTCAATTCGTCGACTACTTGGAGATGATGATCTGGATTTTCGTGCCCATCTGGGGTTTCACCTGGGTGTTCCTCATGCCCCTGTACTCTGTTCAGTCCACTGGTGGCAAGACCGGCTTTGACATGTTCACTTTCGGCAATGTCGGTACACCGAGACGTGAGCAGTTGCGTTACATTGGTGTGCTCTTTGCACAATGGATCGTCACATTCTGGATTTTGTACAACATCCGCAAGCGTCTCAGCCTCTTCGTTCAGAGGCGTCAGCAATGGCTCGTCTCGCCGAAGTACAGTCAGTCAGCCCAAGCCAAGACCATTCTCATCACGGGTGTGCCCAACGACTATCTCTCTGAGCGTAGGCTAGAGAAGATGTACGGTCAGCTTCCTGGAGGTGTTGCAAAGATCTGGCTTAACCGCAACCTCAAGGACTTGCCAGAACTCGTACAGGACCGCAGCAAGGCTCTCAACAAGCTCGAGTCAGCCGAAGCCAAGCTCGTCAAGCTCGCTCTTAAGAAGGTCCGCAAGGGCAAGGTGCAAGCTGGCGGCGAGGAGCACGCAACCGACAGCGAGATGACCGTCGAGGCCGCAGACAAGTACGTGACTCGCAAAGAGCGACCTAGTCACAAGCTCGGCGCCCTCGGCTGCTTTGGAGAGAAGGTCGACACGATCGAGTGGGCACGCGAGGAAATCGCCAGACTCAACAAGGAAATCGGCGACCAGCGCGAGAACCTCACCGACTTTGAGCGCTTCCCACCACAGAACAGCGCATTCATCCTCTTCAATCGTCAGATCGCAGCAGCGATGGCCCTCAAGGCTCACGCTCACCACCAGCCTTACCGCATGGCTTCTCACTACGGCTCTGCTCACCCCGGCGACATCGTCTGGCCCAACCTGAACATGAACCCTTACGAGCAAAAGATCCGCACAGCCATCTTTTGGGCTGCCACGCTTGGTCTCGTCATCTTCTGGATCATTCCAGTGGGTTTCGTGGGTATCGTGTCCAATCTTACCGGCCTGTGTTCAGACGTCTCTTGGTTGGCTTGGATGTGCATGATCGAGCCCGCAAGCGGTATCATTCAAGGTATTCTGCCCACGGTCTTCCTTGCCGTGCTCAACATGCTCCTGCCAATTGTGCTCCGACTCTTCGCCAGACTCTCTGGAGTGCCGACGTACACGGGCATCGAGCTTAGCTTGATGGACCGATTCTTCCTCTTCCAGATCCTCAACAACTTCCTCTTCCTCACCATTTTCTCTGGTGTCGCGCAGGGTGTGGGCCCGATTGTCGACGCTCTTTCAAATCCTCAAGGGCTGCCCGCTCTCCTCGCGAAATACATCCCGGGCGCTTCCATCTTCTTCCTGTCTTACATTGCCCTTCAAGGTCTGACCGGTGCAGCATCCGGCTTCATGCAGATTGTGCCCCTCGCAATTTTCTACGTCAAGGCTTTCCTCCTCAACTCCACGCCCCGAAGCGTCTGGCACATCCAGAACGACATGGGATCGCCTGCTATGGGTACCACTTTCCCCGTGACCAGCTTGCTCAGTGTCATCGCCATCGGCTACATGGTCACCGCGCCAGTAACGGCAGGGTTTGCCAGCGTCTCTTTCATCCTCTTCTTCTTGCTTTACAAGTACCTCTATCTTTACGTCTACGACGTCAAGCCCGAGAAGGAGACTGGAGGTCTATTCTTTCCCAAAGCTTGCGCGCAGCTCTTCTATGCTCTCTACCTGGAGATGGTCATTCTCACTGTTCTCTTCTTCGTGGCTCAAGACGATCAGCTCAACCAATCTGCCATCCCTGAAGGCGCATTCATGATCGTCCTTATCATTCTCGTCGCCATGTTCCATTACACGCTGTTCAATTCTTTCGGCGACCTCTTTACCGCCTACCCGCTCTCTCTTGCTCCCAGTGAGCAAGAGGAGAAGGCTGCCATCTTGGACGACGCAGCCACTCGTCACGACTCCAACTCCTCTCCCGGAGAAAAGCAGAAGACGCAGGCCCATGCTGCAGGCGGATCTACGGCCATCGACATCGATGGACCTAACAGCAAGACTAATCTGGTGGAGGACGAGGATGCGGAAGAGGATCCCATGCTCGCTTTCCAGCATCCTGCTACCAAGGATCCTCAGAGAACGCTCTGGTTCCCCAACGACAACCTCGGCTTGGGATCCGCAGCTGTTGCTGGAGCCCAGAGGCACGGTCTGGAGGCGACGAACAGGAACAACGAGGTCAACGAGAAGGGTCGCATCACTACCGACGCTCGTGTACCTCCCGGCGAGACGCTCAACTAAGCTTCTCGCGTGCGGATCACGTCGCACATTGGTTGGCCTGTGCCGACTTATCGACTCGAAAATTCAGTATACCAAGCTCGTTTCCCTGCTTCACGCCACGCCTCCCCTTTACCACCCTACACCTTCAAGCCAGAAAGCAATCTGCCACTCCTGCTCTTCTTTTCACACTTTCCTTTGCTAATCTTTTGCACGCTTGAACCTTCTCGTGTAACATCACTTGACCCGTGCTGCTTCAGCAGACACCGCGCAATGAGAAAGTACGGCTAGCGAAAGGTGTGCGCTAGTCAGTGTGATGACTGGAACGCGACAACAGGGCTCAGCTGACCACCGTTGGCAATCAGATGTGAATTTTAGGCCCAGAAGACACGCATTGATAGTGTAAAGGAGAACAGAGTTGCATCCCGATCGTGTGTCCGTCGTGACAAAGATTACAATATCCAAAGCGTCGAGTGTGGGTATTGTACATGAAATAACACGATCGCCGGCAATTTGGCTCTCCACTACGAGGCGTGCATGCGTCGCCTGAAGTTGACACGACGTCTCCGCTGAGCAGGAAGCTGCTTGGAGCTGCACGCCCTCCTCCTTAAACATCAAAGTTGAGCAGCTCGAGGTCGTCTTGGTCTACATGCCCATCGCGACGAGCCGAATCGTCCTGCTCGTGCAGAGCCCAAGTCTCGTCCTGATCAAAGCCAAAAGCGTGCTTTGCATCTTCGTGCCCCGCGAGCCCAGCAGTCTCGTGCGACGTGTCCCTCTCGTCCAAGATGATTCCTGGTTCCCCTGAAGCTTGCTCTTGCTCTTGCTCCTCTTGCTCCTCTTTGGCTTTGATCTCTTCTGCTGTGAGGAAACGTCCTCCCGGTCCGCGCGGCCTACGCATGGCGTGTTTGTGCCGCGACTCGTGCTGATACGGCTATACGTGACACAGGTTTAGGATTGAAGCGAATCTTGTCAGCGAACAACTTTGGCTCGGGGCAGCTGAGCATTGATTGAAGAAGAAGCTCACCTTGGTCAGATCGAAGCTGCTCAAGTCCATCTCGCCAGCATCCTTGGCATTCTTCAGCGTGGTCCTCGCTATGTCTATTCTTCTTTTTCTCTCTATCCTCTGACGAGCCGCTCTGCGCTTCAAAATTCGCTGATACTGCTTCGCATTGACATAGAGCGGCTCTTCATCCGCGACCCCATCGCCAGCAGGCACGGCGCTCTTGGCGTCCAAGTGTGCTCCGTCCGCCTCGCCGATGAGCCCTTTTGCGGAATCGAGGCTATGATCACCTAGATTGCTCTTGTACAGCGTGTCCACATCTCGGTGCGCTGCGTCCCGCACTCTCAAAGGCTCGTCGTCCGCGCCATCAATGTGCGAAGCGCTCATGTCGAAACCTGATAGGGGGTCGGAGGTGACGTGTTGTTCAAGTTCATCGCCTTCCAGTAGCGTGCTGGCCTTGGCAGCATCGTCCGTGTACAGCGTTTCGCCCAAGCCCACATCAGCGCGCCGGGCACCGGAGCGCTGAACGTTGGCACCTCCAATTGGACTGCCTGGCCCACCTCCCTGCTCGAGCCAGCTATGAACCAGACTTCGAGCTAGATCGCCGCTCGAAACACCTGCGCGGAGTGCCAAACTTTTGCTGTTTTTAGCGTCCCGTCCGACGTGCCTTTCGTCCGATTCTGCCAACTTCCGCCTCTTTGCAGGGCCTCGCCGCGCTTTTGGACGTACAGTTCCGCCGCCTGCCGAGTCGTCCTGATCATCAAACATGAACGGCAAGGTTCCAGCTGGATCTGCTGCGCCATTGTATAGTGGAGCTGAGGCGGCTTGCTGGTGACTATAAGGGGACACGCCTTCGCCTAGTGGACCTCCGTAAGGCGAAGAGTAGTACGTGCTCATGCCGGACGGATGTGTGCCTTGCAAGCTACCAGCTGGATGTTGATAATCTACATAGCTTTCTGGTGGTCGGTGTGGGTCATGATGGAAGCCACCGGAGCTCCACAGAGCAGAAGAGCCGGGTGTATGCGCTTGATGATGAGGGTGATGTGACTCGTAGTCCGACACGTAGGAGGAAGCGGATGGTCCGGCAATGGTTGAAGCAGCACCAAAGCTGCCACCAGAATTGCTGTGAGAAATGTAGAAAGCTGGAGAGCTGGCGGCTGTAACACCTCCTGCGCCTCCAAAGGCAGTGCCGAAATGCCCATTGTTTGCAATGGAGGAGCCGCGTGAGAAGTGGTCGTCATATCCAGCGGTGTGGCCGAGATGCTGCAATGAGCCGAGCGGAAAGCGTATATACGTGAGCTTGCGGCGGCCACGAAGTTGAGTTTCACTCGCATGGCAAACATGACCTCTCTTCCTCTCTTCCTCTCTTCCTCTCTTCCTCTCTTCCTCTCTTCCTCTCTTCCTCTCTTCCTCTCCCCCTCTGTCCCTCTGTCCCTCTCTTCCCTTCGTCTCAACCACATACATTCGCTAGCGTGATACAACAAGGTGCGCGAGCGCTTGCCAATCAATAATGCTTAGTAGGGGGACTGCTTCAGACGCCAGGCGCTCGTGGTACCAAGCATTTGCATCCAACGCCACTATACTCCTCTCAAGATGGTGACACATCTCCAGAGTACGAGCCTCAAAGACCTACTCACGTCTCCGCTTTGGTGCATTTGCATCGCCATGCTTCTCGTGCCAGGTCCAGGGCCTGCTTGCCCAATCGTGTGCTCCCCTTCCCCGCCCCCGTTCTGTGTGTGTGTCGTGTTGACAGGTGAATGAGGAAAGAAGGGCGATTGATGCGCTTGCATAGCCATCGAGCCGCTCTTCCTCGAGAATGAAACCTGCAGACTTCAGGTTCCAAAATCCTTATGGCGAGAGAAAGCAGGTCGGCGCGAACAGCATCAAGCGGACGAACGTTTGCTGGGAATCGACTACGGTCCAGGTGATGAGGGAGTGATGCTGAGGTCAGGACGATCACTGTTGGGTGATCTCAATGAATGAGCTCCAAATGGATCTCAGTCCATCTGATCGATGGAAGAAGTAGAGCTTGCGGCGAACTCTGAATTTCTTGATCAGGTCGGTGATACATACGTTGCCGATGCTGATCGAAAAGGCATGCACGCGCTCTTCCAATTTCGGGCCTTGGTGGCCTACTTGCGTGGCGTTCCGAAGCGCGTGAAATGAGTTCAATGCACGCCAAGGGGGACCAGCAGCGCGTGATGTGGATATATCGAAGAGGGCGGGCGCGCGGACCGAGCCAAAGTACGTACCAGTTTATACGGGAAGTATGAGTGACGGAGGAGTGTCGAGATTGGTAGTGTGGCCATCAATCAGGAGCGGAAGATCCGAGTCACTTACGACTGAAGTCACGAGCGAGTCTTGATCGCAGTCAGACTCAAGACTTGATTCACGCCGCTGAATGCTAGCTAGCCGTACTCACACGCCACTCCTCCGATCAAATAATCGGATTTCAAGATTATATTTTTGAATCCAACTCTACCGAGATCAGATCAATTCGTGATTCGCGCGGCCTTTCGGTGATCAGCGGCCCAAAGTGAGGCTTCACGTGATCGTTGATGTCAGGGCGGAGAGCCGAGTCACGTGCGTCAGACCGCCCCATTCCAAATCAAAGATTCTTGATTAGACTTTTGACTCAAAACTCAAGACTCATCTCTTGCGTTTGCGTTGAAGAGGAGCATGACACCTTTCGATTGTTGTTTTGGAACAGAGGGTAAGCTGACCGCATGTAGCCAGCCCTATGAATTAGAAGCGATTGCATTGATTCCTTCATGTTGCTCATCGCCTTCATACGCGTGGTCGCACAGCTCGAAGATGTAGTAACGCATGACCCAGACCCCACGTCACCACCTTCCTTTCCTCTTCGATCCCTCTCCGATATCACGCAGTCCTGTGCGCAAGCGATCCTCTTAGCCGATTAGCCGATTGCTCTTAGACCGCTACCTTGTGCCGATTCTGTCAAAGTATCAGACATGTCGCAGCCACAAAAATCTTCTTCCAGCACCCTTGTGATTGGGGCAGGAGAATTGGGGCTGGCCGTCATCGAAGGTCTGATGACCCACGCGTCTGGGGCGAGTCCGCATCCCCTCCACGTTCTCCTGCGCCCGACTGCGAGTGATGCAGGGAGGCGAAAGGTGCAGCACATCAAAGACAAGGGAGCCGATGTCGTCCATGGCGATCTCGCCGATGACTCCATTGACGCTCTAGCATCCATCTTTGCGGCATACAGCACCGTCATTTGCTGCTCTGGCTTTGTGGGCGGCTCCGGCACACAACGCAAGATCACTACGGCCGTGCTTCAAGCTGATGTGCAGCGCTACGTGCCATGGCAATTCGGTGTGGATTACGAAGTAATCGGTAGAGGAAGTGGACAGCCAGTGTGGGATGAGCAGCTAGACGTGCGCGATATGCTGCGCGCACAGTCCAAGACGCAATGGATCATCATCTCTTCAGGCATGTTCACCAGCTTCCTCTTCGAACCCTCATTTGGTCTGGTCGATTTTGAGCGCGCAGAGGTCCGCGCTCTAGGAAGTTGGGATTACCGCTTGACAGTCACTACGCCAGCGGATATTGGCAAGCTCACTGCGGCCATCCTTGCGCACGAGCCTCCCATCCGCAATCAGGTGGTCTTCACGGCGGGAGATACCTTGTCCTACACTCAATTGGCGGACGTGGTGGAGCAACACCTGGGTCGCCAGGTGAGGCGCGTCTTGCTTAGTTTGGATCAACTCCGCTCCGATTCCGCATCGCGTCCAGACGATCTCGTCTCCAAGTACCGTCTCGCCTTTGCCCGCGATACGGGAGTGGCATGGACCAAGGAGCAGACATTCAATGCAGCTCAGGGCATTGCAGTAACAGACGCGCGGTCATATCTCAGACAGCGCCAGCTGGAGTGACAAATACGGTGCGAGCTATCAATCGCCTTCGGATGTGTATCGCATCTATCCTTACGTGGTCTCTAATTATACCACGACGATATCCTCTCGAGCCGAGCCGAGCCGCCCGCTCTTTGTCATTCGCACTCTTTCTAATCTTGAATCTTTGTGTGCGGCGTGCGGATTTGTATCCTTGTTTGCGAGTCACTTACAATACTGTGGTTCCAAATGACTTGAAGCACGCCGACTCCTTGACTACTAAGTGTGCACTTTCGCCGATTCACTCACGACTGCTTTCAGACTTTGCGCCATCCCTATTCGCCCATGCAGAGATTTATGCTGGTGATGCAAGCCGCATGATTGACCCGGTATGTTGGTCGGAAGTCTTGAGTACCTCCTCCCTCCACATGAGACAAAACACGTGATCATCCACACGCCGCTCTTCGCGGCATTCAAGATTTTTGATTGCATGGACGGTTGAAGCCTGCATGCTCAAGGGATTCCGTGATGCTTCATAAATTGCGCAGGCAGGGGCGCTCCAATCATCGAGGCTTTCGACTCTGACCAATCATGAATCTGGCGAGTGTCAAGAATCGAAATGTCAGACGATGCATCAACCACAAATTTGAAGATCGAAAAGGATGGTAATGCTCGACGGACTCCGGACGCCGTTCTTGGTAGTCACGGCGGCAGTGACGGGGTGGTGGGCACTGTCGACGCAAGCGAGGCAACAGGTGCTCTTGCTGACTGAATCGGCTGATAAGGTTGCGCTCTCTCTGGGCACTGAATGGCAAAGTCTTGGACCCTTCCCAGCGTGCGTTGATGCATTAAGAGAGAGTCTTGAAACAAGGATACTGAAAGTCTGGCTACACCCTGTTTCAATTCGGTGGGATCGCTCTTCTAATGGCACTGCGCATGCAGGGGGATGAGGGAGCAGGCATTTGGAGCGTTGTTCTGCACTGCGTTCGGTGAGCCAAGGAAGAGCTTGAACAGCCCCGCCAGCTCTGACAACTGGCTCCACTACTGCACACGCAGCTTCAATACAGGATTTGGTGAAGGACCCGTCCGCCTCACTGCCCAGCACGTATGGCTACCTGAACGGAAGTGTCCCTTTGCAAAGGTTCACTGCAGAGCCAGAAATCAATTCCAAAGTCAAGGGCGGACGTCCCATTCGTCACAAGCTGGCGCTACACGATGCCAACGTAGATTGGACGGGACCGCGAACGACCGCCGGATGGAGCAGTCAGCAATGGGAAAGTCTGGTATGGACGGATTTAAACCTCACCGCCCAGGAAGGTGTCTCGGATGTGCTCCTGGTCATCAATGTGGACAAGGGCGCAGAATTTGCCCTCCTCCCTGCAGACTCAGGGTCCGCCGTGCCTTTGCGCTGGCACAACGGTGATTTATACAGCTACAACGAGGCTCCGACCCCTCTGCGGCCGATGAGCGCGAAAGAAGCAGCAAGTGTTCCTCTGCCGCACCTGATTCGCGTAGCGGCAGGCTGCTACAAGCTACTTGTGAGAGCATTGTACGAGATTCGCCTGTTTGGCGATCCGGACCATTCTGAGCCTACCGGCGTGCCCAACATGGAAGTAGGAATTCATATCGAAGTCCTCTCCTCGCGGCCTGACTCCAAGGCAGCTAGCGCTGTCGTCGTGCAAGGCGCTCTGCTACGGCAAGCAGACATTGTTGGAGGGCAGTTTGCAGGTCACGGTCTTGGTCTAGGCATTCGCAATGAAGGATCGCAACCTGTCATTGTTGAAGCGGTCCGTGGTTTGGGACCTCTTGCGAAAGTGAGTCTCATCTCGAATTTTTCTCGCGAAGCTTCTGCTGATTTTGCAAGCAAACATTTCATTCTTCAGTTTTTGGTGCCGGCCCTACCGAGGAGAGACCTTGCGATCGAGGCTCTGCAGACGCGTCCGGTCTTTGTCCACATTGAGCAGCTTGCCCCAGTGCCGATGACGTTCACCAGTAGCGGAGTCGTCGAGTTGGAGATCGAAGTGGTCTTGCGCTCGTCGAATCCTAGCATGACCACACAGAAGCTGTCGGTATGCTTCGCTTTGCGATCGCGACCAAGTCCTTTTTCGTCTGGCGGCCGACGTCTCTCTGCTCGAGACGCTTCATACACATTTACATATCCCACTGCAGATGGAGCGCTGGAGCACGCCATCGCCATCCCGCCGCAATCTCCACCAATTTACGCCAGGGACCAGAGCAAATCTGTCGTTCTTGGACTTCACGGAGCAGGCGTCGAGGCCACAGACCCAGCGTGGGCATCATCATTCATAAGGCACCCAACGAGCTGGATCGTGCTTCCCACCGGGCGCGCGTCATGGTGAGTATCAGCCGATCTGACGAGTGATGCGAGAGCTCACAACTCGATTGCCTACTTGGTCACCCAAAGGGGCTATGACTGGCAGCTCAGTTCCTCCAGCGCTGCCACATTGGCGCTGCATACTCTATCGCATCGTCTTTATGGTCTGCCTCCTGAACTCGAATATCGCCAGCTCTGGCACTTCGACCCCAGCAGCATATACGTTTTAGGTCACTCTAACGGCGGGCAAGGAGCAAATCAGTACATTTCGCACTTTCCTGACAAAGTCATTGGAGGCGCTGTCTTGGCGGGCTACATCAAGGTGAGCTGCGCAGTGCGCTGTGTCCGTGCAACTCAGAGCGCTGAAGACGTTTCCAAATGAAGGTTCGAGACTACGTATCCTTTGATTGGGGCACTTCTCACCATGTGGCAGATCCTGCCCTCATCGGCGTGAGTACGCTGTCTGACGCTCTACGTAGCCGATGCTGACGCGGCTGGGAGCTGCCGACTCGCATTGTGTGCCACAGATCCTCTCGACCTCATTGAGCACATTTGAGAATGATCTGCACGCCAGCAACATGGTCGCAACTCCCTTGCTGTACAAGTACGGCAAAGAGGATGACAATGTCCCGACGTGGCACTCGCGAACTATGGCCGCATTGATCCAATCGTGGAATGCCCGATCCTCGAAGAGTTCTGCAGTCCAGTCCTTTGTCTCGGTGTCGGAAGTGCCGGCGCGGGGACATTGGTGGGATACCATCATCCAAGAGAAAGACGTGCAACTTCACCTAAATCGAACCCTTGAAATCAAGGAGGCAAAGTTGCAGTCCTTCACCTTGAGTTCTGCCAATCCTGCCGAAGTCGGTAGCATGCAGGGTTTTCGTATCATTGAGCTCGAAGTCCCTGGACGGTGAGGTATGGGCTGTATGGAGTCATAGTGAGCTTGCTGCTCATTCTTTAACTTCCATCCTGCAGCTTGGCACGGCTTTCAGTAGAGTTTGTGCCTTCAGAAGAGACCGGGCCTGAACAAAAGATCAGCGTCAAAACTTTTGGCGTACAAGCGTTCTCCATTGCTGTCAACAAGACAGCGTGGAGAAACAGCAGCTTTCAGGCGTCTCTGAGCGTCAGCGTCAACAACCAGGCAGTACGCTTGTCAAGTCAAGCAGACGGCCAGACGTTGCTCTTTGAGCGCGGACAGGATGGCTCATTCGCATGTGCGAGTGCGCCAGAAGACGTCGGTGGCCTTGCTGGTCTGGGATATGTAAGACCAATCGGTCCAGCTATTCGGTACGTTTGGTCTCTAGCAAGCAATGATGCCCAAAGTCCTAGGGTGCTCAAAGCCCACCCATATCCAGTATATTATCCACCCCGGCGCCTCTGCTCCTGGTACTTCCGACGCGCACCTCCCAAGATTCCCGTCAGCACTACAAGTCGGCAGCGCTAAGGATCGCGCACGATGCGCTCTTGTACGGACACATCGACTCTGAAATCGTCTCAGATGTGGCCGCGTTAGAGATGGTGGCAACGACAAACGATGGCGCGAATGCCACGCTCGGCAACATCGTGATACTTGGCGGACCGATGGAAAATTTGCTAGCGGAGCACATGCTCAATCAGAATCCATCGCCAAGTAAGTGGTGAATCGAGGCAGCATGAGCAGCAAGTCCCCTCCTCCCTGTCTTATGATGCGATTTGTCTCTTTTTTCGGTCTTTCTCCAGTCACTTTCTTGAACAGCGGTCAACTGCGCGTTCGGGATCGCACCTTTGCCGACCCGTCTACTGGTAAGTTGAGCTACGCATCGGCTTCAAAGACTTGGTTCGGACTTCAAAGAACTTATGCTCTCCTCGCCTCGACCGCCCGCCCAGGCCTTCTCATGCTGCAACCTCACCCAGTGACTCATCAGCGCTCTGAAAACTTGGCTCTGCTGCTGTATGGCAACGACGCGTCAGGCATCGAAAGAGCCGCTAAGCTGTTCCCAGTGCGGACTGGATTGAGCGTACCGGAATGGATCGTCATTGGACCAGAAGCCGATTGGAGTGGAATCGGGGCAATTCTCGGCGCAGGGTAAGTCGCCTTCTCAGGCGTGTCTCTTGCTTGGCCTACGCTTGCTCTTCCGCATTTTGGGCAGCTCACCTGAAGTCCGCCTTTTCGTTCATCACAGCTGGTTTGACCGACGATGGCAATGGTCCGAGTCCATGTCATGGCTCGCTTAACGTTCGCACATCGCCCTTCCCAGTTCGCCTCCTACGCTATCGAACCAGTAAAGTGCTTCGAACGCTTTTGATGATCATTTCATTGCAAAGGCATCGCTTCGCATCGCTTGTACTCTAAACACTGGTCAAAATTTGGAGTGTCGAATCCCCTACTCGTAGATCTGAGAGTCAAGAACGCGGTTGTACTGTACGAGTGCAGTGTCGGTGTCAGATGTCTATGAGGCACCGACACTAATAGCTGCGTGCTCTCATTGCTCACCTCGATGGTGGGGTTCTGCTCGCCGAACCACAGAGCGATCTCCTTCTTAGCGCTCTCAACTCCGTCAGAGCCGTGGCTGAAAGTGAGGAAAACAAGAGATCGAGATTAGTTCGATCGCTGAGCATCGATGCTCGTGCATGTTCAATGCTCACCAAATGTTGCGGCCGACGTCGATACCGCTGAAGTGTGCGCAGCGTAAAGTTGTAAAGTGAGCGGATTCAATGGCGAAAGACGCCAGGAACGGACGACTCACAAGTCGCCGCGGATGGTACCTGGAGCGGAGGCGAGAGGGTTGGTGGCGCCGAGCAAAACACGGCCTTGCTTGACAACATCCTTGCCTTGGAAGACGAGGGCCATGACTGGGCCGCTAGCCATGTACCTGTGAGAGAGCGAAAACGCGGTCAGACACGAGTCGAAACGTGCTCATCTTCCTGCAGCGCCGCGTCTCTCCCAGGCTTGATCCCGAGAGTCTGAGCTCGACGCTTACGACCGGCCAATCGTGGCCGCTCGAAGGTTGATGCGCTCATTTGAAAGGACGAAACCCACTTGACAAGTCCGGGGAAGAAGGGCTTTCCCTTGAGATCGGCGTAGTGCTTCTCGAGGTGCTCAACGGAGGCGTGGACAAGCTTGGCAGCAACGAGCTTGTAACCCCTCTTCTCGAAACGGCCAATGATTTCGCCGACCAGACCGCGCTGAACGCCGTCTGGCTTGACCATGATGTAAGCTGCGACGAGGGCAAGGCAGAGTGGAGGAAGATCGGGTGAGCTTCTGCTTGGCGCGATGCGGCTGTGCTCGACACTCACTCTGCTCGGTAGCCATCTTGTCTAGTGTAACAGGTGGATCGACAGGGGTGTATGCTTGGGTTGGATGACGGTGGGCCTCACGCAACCAATGCAATTCTCTGTTAGCTCTGATCAGATTCCTTCTTTGACTTTCAAAGTTTTGTTTCTGCTGAGCTTGCCAGACCCAAAGCACTGCTAGAAAGACGACGACGGGCCAAAGCCAAAAGAACTTGTTCGAAAGTCGAGCGCTGCCTTCTCTCAGATTGGCTCGTGCGCTGCGAGGATGAAAAGCGGCGGCAGGTGCTGCTGATGAGCGAGCTTCACCTGCTCCTCCTCCTCCTCCTGGTGCTGCCGCTCTTGCTTCTCCTCGCCTTGCTGCGATGCGGTGCACGAGAGCGTGCGTGCGCAGAGGGGGCCAAATTTTGCAGGTGCGTGGCTCGAGCGTCAGCCTACGTGAAGGCGTCTGCGCATGCTGTGCGCCCACGCAACACTCGTGACTGTGACTCTCGCTTCGTCGGGCCTGCAGCTGGCGCGTGGCAAAGCGAGTCGCATGGGCTGGGCAGCTCAGATGCAAGCCCGCCTGCTGTACGGCATACGGTTTAGAGTCCGTGCGCCTGCGCCCATGCCAGACACGCCATCCAAGGTTGCAAACTACTCATCAAGACTTAATTGCAGGAGACTCAACTCACCGTCGAACACGTCCTCCCGCGGCATCCGCGATATGATTCACGTGATTTGAGGAAGGGCCGATGTATTGGTTGAAGCGAGGAGCCGCACACCACGGCTATAGGGACTATGGCAGCCCTGTCGCTTTGCTATGTACTGACAGGCTTGGAGAGCAAGGACGAGTAGAGTCGTAAGTTGTGAGTCCTCGGCGCTGGCATGAGGACAGTTACGCCCCAGTTTGAGGGCGACGTCGAGTGCGCAGACGGTGGGTCGTCGTCGCGCATGCAAGAACGAGCTGCAGCTTTAGGTTTGCTGAGGCAGCAAAGGGGATCGATGCGATGCGGTAAGGCCGATCGAGCTTTTACGGTGCGACGGTGGGGCCTGCAACTCGTGACTTGTGACTCATGCATGGGTAGATGTGTCGCTGTGAACGAATCACAAATTGCCGCAACCGCCTCGGGGAGACGGGAAGTCTTGGTACTTCGAGACCATTCCTGATTCGAGACGAAGGATTCCCCTCTTGGCCATGAACGCTCGCTTGCCGGCCAGCACCTCGCGAGCCATGGCACGCAGCGAGACGGGCCGCGAGCGTTCACGTGCCCGAAGCGGCAGACCCGGCTGCGCTTACGTCCGGTTAAGCGGTTTGAAGGGCCTGCGCATGCTACTTCGTGCGTGGGGATGCTGCCTCATGCAGAGAGAGAAGTCACAACAGTCCACAGGAGTGAGTGAGTGTGGTCAGCGTCCACCCATGCACAATCAACCGCTACGTGCTCGTGTAACTTCTTCATAGCGCTCGCAACCCTGACTGATCTGCACCGCCCACACCACATTCACCAGGAATCCGTGCAGGCTCGTCAAATATCAACTACCGCTCCCTACAAGGCCTGCTTGTCTACGACGCCTGACTGGTAAAGCACAGCCCACTTCTCCTTGCCACATCTCACCATGTCTTTCCAATCTCTTGTGGGCGGAGCCGACTGTGGACCCTCAAACGGTCTTCAGTCGCTCATGAAGCATTCTCAAACCGATCGCTCCCTCCAACAAGGAGATCGAACCAATGCATCCTCTTCTCTTCCCGGCACCTCCTTCCGACAGGGTCGTCAAGCCCCTGGCCCAACAGGTCCATCAGACGCACAAGCCTTCTTCGGCAATGCGCCTCCTCCTCAGCTCAATGGCGACTTTGGTCCCATGGATGGAGCTTTCCAGTTCGACAAGATGAGAGCCGAGATGGAGCGCATGCAGAGGAGCGGAAATGTCCCTTCGGGATGGGCTCAAGAGATGAGCAGGATCCCTCAACAAGCTCCACATGCTGACCTCGGTAAGTTGGTTGATCGCTTACTGAGCTGCGCTTTCGTCCTCAGCTTGAGAGTGCGTCTCACTCGCTTCCTCGCCTGCGTCCCTTCCAGCCGGAGCTTGGAGGCAGCAATTCTCCACGCAGCCTTCGAACGCTGCTGCCGCTGCTCGTTCGTCCAACGGCACTCCCACGCCATCAGGCGCATCCAGCACAGCTCGATCTGGCACTTACGGAGGAGGCATAATGGGAGGTTATGGTGGCATGGGCATGATGTCTGGCGGCATGATGGGGCAAGGCTCTATCATGCGCAACAGCGCTCAGCGGTCCGAGACCAGTGCTCAGAATTCGCGCTTCACCGAATTGTCTGACAAGCAATGGGAAGAAGAGTTTGCGAGATTGGATGCTGCCGAAGCTGAAGCTGCTACGGACAAGGGCAAAGGCAAAGGCAAGGCTTCTGAAAAGCTGGACACGGAAGAAGAGCAAGACAGAAAAGTTAGGGAAGCGCTTGACAGGCTCGAGACCGATGTCAGGGACGATGGCTTGAATGCGGATAGACGGTTCGAAGAGCTTTGGAACGCGATGCATGCCAACGGAGCTATCCCACCGTCTGGTGCTGATGCTGAGCTTAAGCGATTTGAAGAGCTTATGCAGAGACAGCGAGAGAAGGATGCGGAGGACGACGAGCAAGTGCCTGATCTCGACGAATGGGCATACACGCATCCCTCTGGGGGACTGGGGGGAGGTGTAGAAGGTCTTCATGAACGTGGAAGATTCGACGGAACCGAGGACCACCTTATTGATGGGTATGGAACCACTGGCATCGATGGATTCCCTAGACTTGGAGCTTATCGATTCGCTCAGGAGAATCCCTTCTCCACACACGAGAACCCCATGGCAGAGGGCCTAAGACTCTTGGCTAACGGAGGAAGCCTCGCAGATGCAGCTTTGCTATTCGAGGCAGCGACTCAGAGAGACGTGGAAGGAGGCAGCGGAGGTGAACTTCAAGAGGTCAATCGCGCCTTGAGAGAAAAGAGTGAAGCGTGGAGAAGACTTGGTGAAGCCATGGCGATGAATGAGAGAGAGACGCAAGCCATCAGAGCATTTGAAGAGGCAGTCAAGCTTGACGAGAACAATCTAGAGGCGTACATGGTGAGTATTCGGGCTCGACCTTTGGAGTGTACATCCGTGCTGACAATCGCTCATCACCGCTTTGTGGCAGGCCCTCGCCATCTCGTACACGAACGAAGGCTATGACGCGGCAGCGCACACTACGCTCGAGCGATACATGGCGAAAGCCTACCCTCACATCACAGCTAGTGCGCCACCGGAAATAGCAGGTTCCAAGGACCCAATCGAGGGGACGGAAGGCAATCCGTGGGCGTCGCTTAACAAGGTGACGGAGATGTTCCTATCTGCAGCGAGAGAAGGAGCCTCCAAAGGAGTGATTGACCCGGAGATTCAAGTGGGCTTGGGAGTCCTGTTCTATAGCAACAGCTCTTATGAAGAAGCTAAAGACTGCTTCCAGACTGCTTTGCAAGCTCGGCCCAACGACTTTTTGCTCTGGAACAGGCTGGGAGCTACTTTGGCCAATGGTGGTAAACCTGAAGAGGCCATCGAAGCGTATCACAAGGCCCTTGAGCTCCGTCCCACGTTCACCAGAGCCATCTACAACCTTTCCGTCTCCTGTGAGTGACCCCTTGCACAGCTCATGCTCGCGCCGTGTGGCGCAATGCTGACGGACATCACACTCGCTTCGATGGTCGCCGCGGTAGGCTTGAATTTGGGAGCGCATCACGAAGCTGCAGAGCACCTCTTGGCTGCCCTCTCGCTGCAGCAGTCCCATGCAGCTCTGGATCTCCCTGAAGGATCTCAGGTGGACGCACCCAGACCTCCGCCGCTCGCAGAGGCTCAAGAGTCTCACAACCTCTGGTCCACCCTGCGCAGGATTTGTGAGTGCTTTTGTGGTAGCGAGCGAGCCAACTTCGAGGGCATTGCCAAGGCTGATGCGCTCCACGCTCTAC
This sequence comes from Ceraceosorus guamensis, assembly GCF_003144195.1. NCBI lineage: Eukaryota > Fungi > Basidiomycota > Exobasidiomycetes > Ceraceosorales > Ceraceosoraceae > Ceraceosorus > Ceraceosorus guamensis. The sequence continues at coordinate 127,362 of NW_020290003.1, read as the reverse complement.
TCCTGCAGTCATCGTCATGGAGCGCATGGACCTTGCCCAACATGCGCACGTCGGCGCTGATCTTGCCCAATTCCACAAGGCTGGTTTTGAATTCTGAATCTCGGCTCTTCGTGACCCCGTTCGACCCCTTCATGCACAAGATACAGTCTACGATGTCCTATCCATGCCTCGCACGAGTCTTGAGGATAATTGACTGCCAATCAACTTCTCCCCACGAGCTTGTAGGAATGTCTTGATTGCTGTCTATCCCGGTAGTTGAATATGACAAGGGAGACTCTTTGGCTGATGGAGTGTGAAAGATCCATCTTACGATGTGATGCTGCGATCTCATTGCCCCTCCTCGCGCTCCATCAGCAGCCTGTGCTGCCCTTCGTTCGGGCACAAATGTCCTCGAGCCGGGTAGTTGTACATGGAGGGAGGGACAGTGGCAGTAGAAAGTGTGCAGCAGGCAAGCTCGACGCTGCAAGCCAGCTGTGAGTCTCGAGTATTGCGTACATGCGGAATGAACGGAGCGAGCGCCTCTCCTGCGCGTTTGTCCCTTGACGCGAGCTAGCGGTGCTGCGACCTCGAGGTGCGCTGCGCAGGATATGTGCCCGCGCATGAAAGTCGGATGGCAATCTATGCACAACATGTGGTCAGGTCATGACGGTCATCATTGACGGTGGTAGCGATGAGCAAGACAGACGCCTGTTGCCTCCCCCCCGCCCTTTGCGGATTCGCACGGCGCTCACAGCGATACGCAAGATTCACGATCGCAATGACCGAATCGTCTTTATGACATTTACGTCTGTACTGCCCATAGTGAAGAGAGCACTACAGCGCACAGAAATATGGCCCCAGGCGACACCTTGACAGGGCTGGCTGCGACATCCGCAGCGCCGATCTGGTCCCTGGCGGTGGAGGTAGGTCTTCCACTTTGATCGGTGGGTGTTCCGCTGGAGCCTATCGAAGCGCTACCCGTGTTGCTCTTCACAGTTCTACGTTCGGGAAAAAGGGAGACGTGTGAGTGCTGGAGTACGCTTAGCAGTCAAGAGGCTGTGTGCAACTTCAGCGAAAGACTCACGGGCTCGACAAGACCCAATGAATACCGCCAGCAATGTGCGCTTGAAATGCGGGTTCCTGGGAGGAGGTGTGGATGTCGCATCGCCTTTAGCGTACACCAACAGCTCGACGCCTCAGCAAGCAGCAGACTTACCTGCCACGTCTCGTTCAGATGGCCCAGACTAGTGCAGAAGCTGCGGCCTGTCAAGATCGACAGGAAATGCGAGTCAACGGTTTATAATCGGCTGAGCAGCGAGAGAGAGAGGGACGATGCGGTGCTTCGCTCACCGGGACCACCTCGAGGATTGACGTCGCCTTCGTAGTCGTCGAGACCTCCGCCAATACGCTCCTCTTGGGGTACGTCCAACAAACCACCCTCTCTCCACCACGCCAATGGTCTGGGCGATCCATCCGAGCCGTTCCTGAACCCTTGCGCATTCACGCCCGGATCTTGAAAGGCAGAGGTGTTGGTCAGCAGCACGTGTGCCGGAGATGGAAGTCGACGTGGATCTGTGCGGAAGTGATACACCTAAGGCACGGCGAGGAGACCAGAGGAGAAAGAATCGAGTCATCAGCAATGCGACTTTGCGAGCAAAGACTTGGCAGGCTTTTACTGCTCACTTCTTCCCGAATGCTGAGGGATTCGGGAAAGCGACTTGTGCTTGGATGGTCCTTGCTCAGAGCACCGATGCTCACGCGCTGCAATGCAGGGTGATAGTCAAAGAAGCTCCCAACTAGTCTGCCATATCCTGGTGTGGAGTACAGCGTGTTGGCGGCGCTGTGCACCCCAACGTAGCCGCCGCCGGAGGAAATGTAGGAAAGGAGAGCAGATGCTTGATCGAAAGATAAGATGGTCCCAATTCCCGGTGGATCTACGTCGCTGGCAAAAGGGAAACGAGAGCGAAGCAGAAACGTATTGCGCGGCGTGAGCTACATCTTCCGAATCGAGTCGAGCACCACTTTCGAAGGAGGCCACACATCGCATCTCGCAATGAGACTGCGCCAATGTCGTTCCCTGCACCCACTTGGCCGGCCTATCCGACACGCTCGAGATCAGCGACAAGAGTCCGCATCGGCTCACGTATTGTGGACAAAGGCAATCGCATCAAATTCCTCAAGTCCTTGCTGTGTGAAGAGCTGAGCATCCTCCGAAGCTACCGTCTCCCACCGAGCGCCAGAAACGGCGCTTTCAGCCACATCCGACGACAGCGAAATGTCTCCCTTGCCTAGCGCCGTGATTGTCTGGATGGCGGTGGGAATGCTGTCGTGGCGATATGCTCCTTGTGCTGTTGCGGTGAAGAGGAGCAGACGGGCGCCTTGGGCGAAGCTGCAATGCAGCATCAGACTGAGCAGCACGCAGAGCTGTGCTGAGCAAAGCGTCAGCATGATGGGCTCTCTCGGTCTACTCCTCACCAAGCAGAGGATTGTAATGGCGAAGAGGTGGTGGGTAGAGGTTGGCTGGAGGAAGTCTGTAAAGGTTCGAAGCCTTTCGATGAAGGTACTGAAATGCGACTAAAGCAATCTCTCTCTCTCTCTTTCGACCAGCGCGACAAGGATCGCATCGAAATCGCTTTCGAAGCGGCCCTCGAGTTTACATTTCGGCCCGGCCCATCTGTACTCTGATTTGCTCATCTGACACCGGGTGTCGTCCACACGCCCTGGGGCATCGCTGCTGTAGCTGCAGGGATCGGTGTCCAACCGATGTGGCTTGCACCGCGAGAACCTTGACCGTGTAGAAAGGAATGCGGGGTGGCGCGCACGCGCCCCGTCAAAGTGCCTCGGTCCCGAAAAAAGACTTGGCACGCATCAGGCAAATTCCGTGCGCGTTCATCCGTCGGCCCCCCTCTCCGCGGCCCGTGTCGTGTGCATATGCGATAGTGAAAGGGTGATTAATCATGACACCGAGTCGCCGAGCGCTTTGCAGCGCTGGCGGCAAGCCTTACTTTCTACACCTATCATCGCGGACCGCTTGTTCATCATAAAGACCAAAAAGTCCACATCTCAGACTGACCCGCATGTCACCCGTCCCTCTTCAGCGCTCGCGGCCTCGGCGGCTTTGCAGCGAGCCCGCGGTGTCATCATTTCACCGGCATGGATGAATAGGGAATGTGTTCGTGATTGTCCAATGACACCCGGCCCGCTCAGACGTGCCCGATTCCATCCCATGTCCATCCCTTCTTGACCTCAAATGCCTTCGATTCGATCAGAGCATCCGGCCCTGGATCAGCGCTCCTGGCCAGCCTGAGCTCGTACTGCCCTGGCGTGACTCTCCAAGAGCCGTTTTTGGACGCTTCGGGATCCCAGAAAGAGACTGCCTCTTGCTCGATATTCAGACTTGCAATTTGGGTCTGTCCAGCGCCCACATGGACCGTTTGGAATGCCGCCAGCTGCATTGGCGACAGCTCACGTCAGCATTCACATCGAATGAGCCGACGTTTGGTGCCGAGATGCCACTCACAGATCGAGGCGGTCTGTCCGTCCCACGAATCGCAGCCTCGGGAGGGGACACGAAGAGCAAAACAACTTCCTTGCCGTCTCGCTTGCCAGTATTTGTGACTTTGACTTTGAGGCTCAAGAACCCATCTGCATATTCGCTCAGCTCCCCTGAGATGTCTTCGATGCTAGTCTCAAACGTCGTGTAGCCACCAAGACCATGGCCGAACCAGAAAGCAGGTGCGATGCCTCTGGCTGCGTAGCCTGCGGCGCCCATCAACCTTCCCTCCTTGTAATCTGTGCAAAGACCATCGTCTCCTCTTCGCGTACCGGGAAACGTCGACCCATCTGCTGACCAAGATGGATGATCTGAAATCTTTCGAGCTGTCGCCAGAGGCAGTTGCAGCTAGTGTCAGCTTCCACTCGACTCAAAGGCGACTCGAAGTAGCACTCACGCCAAGTAGACGGCAAACGACCAGAGGCTGGCGCGCTACCCAAACCAAACAGGATGTCTGCAATCGCATTTCCGCTCTCTTGACCACCAAACCAGGTCTGCACGGCGGCTTTGACGGCATCTTTGCCCTCGAGCATCGGCAATTCGACAGCAGCACCCGTGATATTGATCAGGACGGTATTGGCTTGCGCCTTTCTCACAGCAGTGACCATATCTGTCTGACGCCTCGGCAGAGCAATTTCCGGCCTGTCAAAGCCTTCGCTCTCCCACTCTTTGCCCGTAGCAGTAAAGACAATGGCCACATCTGCATCTCTTGCAGCGTCCGCCGCATCGCTGATCAGCCTATCCTCGTCAATCTCTTCGACGAAGGAAGCTTTGAAACTTCCGCACCTCATCTCACAGAAAGGCATCTCCAGATAAGGCGGAGCGTAGGAAATTTCGATCTTGATCTCTTCGCCCGCTTGCATATGAATCGGAAATGATTTCCAAACCTTTGCGGGATTCAGGATGAATTCGAAAATGTCGGCTTCGCCAGAGAATTTGAGCTTCGTTTCGTCTCGCTTAATGTGGATCAGCGCATCGCCGAAAGCGAGCATAGCCAATGAGTGTGTTCCGGTGGACTGTGCTTTGAGCGTAAAGGATGCCAAGACTGACCAGCCGTTCGATGGCAGGCTGTCTGGTCTCGGAGGCCACCAGAGATCGATACCCAACGCATCATGGCGCGTCGTAGCGATCGGCGCCGAGGAGCTGACGTCTCTGCGGTCGAACCACTGCAATTGCACGCCATCGATGATCTGAGATGGGTTGGGCGGTGGAGCTGTCGAAGTGCGGCTCTGTGTCAGAACAGACTTGTATCCAGAACGGCACGGCGCGCAGACACTCACGGAAGTTGTAGATGGGCACGCCAGGATGATAAGTGAGCTCCGTCTCTTTACCGCCCTCGCTGGAGTCTAGCACCTTTCGCACCGCCGTGAATGGATCCGTCTTGTATTGCGGTGTCAGATTTGCGCTTCCACCTCCGCTCTGTATCGCTTCCTTGACAGGGTGCCCAATCAAGGCGATGCGTCTAGGTGGACTGTCAAGGCTGAGAGGAAGAAGCTCGCCGTCGTTCTTGAGCAGCACAGCACCCTCCCGAGCGATCCGTCTGATCGACTCCGCAATAGTCTTGTCTTGCGCCGAGTGCTCTTTCTCATCCTCGGGACGTTCGCAGAAGCCGAGCGGCGAGACGGATTTGAGCAGGCGAAGTATGGGGAGCACCCTCGCATCTATGTCTTGCTCCGTCACCTCGCTCGATTGCAGCAACCGCTTCACATCGTCTGACTTTCTGAATTGAGACGGCCCAGGCATCTCAATGTCGGTCGTCTGAAGTGCGTGGGCGTGCAAAGCGAACCAGTCCGACATGATCATTCCTTTCCAGCCCCACTCCTTCCGTAAGATCTGCTGCAGTGTGACTTTGTGCTCGCTGGCGCTGACGAGGTTGAGACGATTGTATGCTGTCATGATACATGCCGGCTGACCACCGAAGGGATCCACAGCAATGTTGCCTCGGCGTTTGGCAGCTCTAGCGACATCCCTCATGATTCGTTGGAAGGGTGCCAGGTAAATCTCTCTCAGCGTCGAGTCATCAATCATCGAGCTATTGTTCCTTCGATCCGTCTCCGCTTCATTTCCCACAAAGTGCTTTGGCGTGGCAGCGACGCCTTCTTGCTGGCATCCGACAATCCAAGCAGCTCCGATGGCGCCAGCGAGCGTCGGAGATTCCGAGTAGCTTTCAAACGATCTTCCGCCTCTTGGATCTCTGTGCATTCCTCCGACCGTCGGAGCGAGCGAAACGTGGCATTGCTTCGATCTCGAGTCAAGAGCGATTCCTCTTCCCATCGCCTCTGCAAGTTGCACATCGAACGTGGCGCCCAGGCAGGATGGCGAGGGGAACAGGGCAGCAGGCACAGAATTGTTGAAATCTCCACCTCCGCGAGCTCCATTGGGGCCGTCCGTCATCTGCGGGTCAGTCATGGTCAGTGACGAGCGTCAGCTGGCATCTCTGTCCCGCGTAGGCGATGTACAGCCCACCTTCAAATAGGGCAGCCCCACTCTCGGCACTGGCGTGGTCCGCCATAGATCCGCCCCAGCAAGCAGAGAGATCTTCTCTTCCAAATTCAGCCGGCCTAGCATGCGCTCCGGATCAACATCCACCTTTTTACCAAAAGCTTGCGGACTCATCCTTGGTGATCGAGATTTGCCCTGCCAAAAGACCGACCTACAAGTCGAATTGGTTTACAGGATCGCGCGTGGTGGCAGGAGATGACACGAAATGCGTCAAGACAGGGACAGAGCTTTCTGTAAGCGGCTGCTCAGCGCTGCCAAGCGCGTTTCATTGCACAAGGCTGCCCAGGTCCGGGGCAGGTGGACCGTGCACCCAGCAGCAATTTTGATCTGGCTAGCACACAGAAGCGCGCGGGGGGGTGAGAGGAACATACGATGAGCTGCCGCCAGGAAGAGCTGTTCCGTCACTCCACGCCTCAATTGGACGAGACAAGGGCAAACAAAAAGTCACCCTTTCGTCCATCGTGACACAGCAGCCGAAGCGCACGCAGAAAACAGGAATCGTCTCACACATCGAGTGCCCAAAGCATCTCCTGCGCAATCAAAATGTCCATTCTGGCGATCGCATACATTACAGGGGCGAGTGAAGGGGTAAGGTATTCTAGATGCAAGTAAACTCGTAGCGCAGTGTTGTCGAATGTGTAGCAAGCTCTATGCAAGGTTTGCCGCTTTGAAAGCACCGTCGAGGTCTGCGATGAGGTCGTCGATGTCTTCCAGGCCCACACTGACTCTGATCAGATTGTGCTCGACGCTGAAGGAGAAGAACGGTAGGTGGTGTGAGCAAATGTCCGCAGCACATGGCATGGCAAGAGACCTCGTCTACTCGCGTACTCACCCAAGCTTTTCGCGATCCTCCGGACTGACACTGGCGTGAGTCATCAAGCTAGGAAGCTCGATCAGGCTCTCCACGCCACCCAAGCTCTCTGCGAGCGTGAAGACGTGAGTGTTCTTGAGCACCTCCTTGGCAGGCCTCTCGTCCTTTGGGTCGGACTTGAGTCTGAAGGAAACCATCCCTCCATACGCAAACGGGCCTGACGCTTCTTTGGGAGCGGCCCTCTTCGACACTTGTCTTCTCGCCAGAGCGTGAGATGCGTGCGAGGGCAGTCCGGGGTAGAGCACCTCGTCAACGGCTGGGTGCGAAGAGAGGTAGGTCGCGACTGCCAGTGCGGATTGTCCGTGCGCTTTCAAACGCAGGGCTAGAGTCTTGAGGCCTCGCAGAGCTAGCCAGCTGTCGAACGCAGAAGGCACAGCTCCGATGGAGTTTTGCAAGAATCTCAACTTGTTTGCCCACTCGTCCGAGTTGGTCACTGCTGCGCCCATCACCACATCCGAGTGGCCGTTGATGTACTTGGTGATGCTGTGTACCACAATGTCTGCGCCCAGAGTCAAAGGGTTCTGATACCATGGCGATAAGAAGGTGCTGTCCACGACCAGAGCTGCTGAAGGCGCAATCGATTTGATCACCCTCGCTACCAGGTTAATGTCGATGAGGCGCAAAGTAGGGTTGGTAGGCGTTTCTACCCAGACGATCTGTGATGCGTGTTAGGGAAGAGTCTCATCAGAGTCAGAATGACGATCGAGTTCGCATTTGCAGCGACGCGTTTCCCCTTGGCGGCGCAAGGGCATGGCGTAGTGACTCACCTTTGTCTCGGGCTTGACAGCGTCTCGCAGCCTTTCTTCAACCGCTGCCGCTTCTCCTCCCATCTCTACAAAGTCCACATTAATATTCTGGGTTGTGGAAGCCACCTTGGTAAAGTACCTGTAGGTGCCTCCGTACACGTCATTCACGCTGACGATGTGACTGGCGGGTGGAAGCGCAGCCAGGATCGTGGCAGTCACCGCACTACCGCTGCTAAAGCCAAGTCCATGCTTCGCCCCTTCCAGCGACGCCAGGGCGCGCTCGAACGAGTCTCTGTTGGGGTTGGCGCTACGAGAGTACTCGAAGCCCTGCACATGTCATCCAAGACGCGATGAGGTGAGCTGACGATGTGTGCGTCTTCCTCCACGCGAAAAGACTCACCTTGAAATTGCCTACGCCGTCTTGCTTGTAGGTCGTGGAAAGGCTGATGGCAGGAATCACTGCAGAGGTGCCGGCATCAGGCTCGCTCCCGACGTGAATGGCTCGCGTGCTGAATCCGTAAGCTGCGGTGCCATTTGCGGCTCCACTGGTCGCTGGTGCAGTTGATGCGGCAGCATCTGTGCGCTCGTCGAACAAAGTAGGTGCTGGAACCATTGCGACTGCGGTGTTGGTGTGGAGGGCAGCGAAGGCTCGGTGTCCAGAACGTAGTGGGATCGTCTGTTGCTGTGCTGTTTCTCGCTTGGAGAGGTATTGCAAAGAGGCTATGCTGCACTGTGTTAAGCTGTAGCGATGATGTGACGAGAAGATCAAAGAGCAGGTGTCGAAGTCTAGAATGAGGCGCTCGATATATATAATGATTAGGCTCGAGGATGACAAACAGGACAAGTCTTGGGGCCTTGTAGATGTAGAAGTCAGCACACGGACAGGTCACGGCCGCAAGGAGATGGAGCAGTGGCTAGCAACTGATGCAGCTAGGAGTCACGAGTAGCGCAAAGGAGCGACAGGTAGGGAGGGTCACGGATGTTGATCAGGGCTGACGAATGTTTGCAAAGGGCACACCACGCACCTTCAGCCGGATCAGGTCAGATGCGCACTCGTGACTGTGACTTCTGACTTGGAATAAGGCGTCATCCATCAAGTCTCAAGTCAAGTATGGCGCTGCTGACCGTGACTGGTGCCATGCATGCGCATCAGTGCACGCGGTCAAGTGCTGCCGCAACCAAAAAGAATTTGTCGGAGCAGCCACAAAGTCCGCAGGTAGGGCAGGGCATCGCAGCGCAGTGAGTTGTTCCGAAGTGCGCCCGCAAAGAGACCGGCCGTGAGCACCTCACGATGGCCTCTGCGCGTACTTAACTCACGTCGAGCGTACGGCCTTAAGCGCCAGAGGGAGGGTTGCTGAATGCTGCCGCTCGGGTCCATGCAGATGTCATGCCGTTGATCGTCATCATCAGCGTACGTCTCTCCTAGACGGCTCAGCAGTCGACAAGTGTTTGAGTCTTGAGTATAGGCTACTCACAACTGTACGTCAAAGTTGTTCGCATGAGTCGTGAGTCTGATGAGTAGCATCACCGTTCCACACAATCGCGCGCGCAGTCTTGAGTCAACCAGACTGATTCTGGCCGCGCGCGTAAGGGTCCCATGCATCGTGTTGTGATGGTGCGCAAGGCGTCATCCTCTGAGCCGATGGCGTGATCGGGCTCAATGAGTCTGTGTTTGCGCTTGGTCACGTGTAGCTGACCCACCTATGCGGCAGCGGTACCGAGGCGCGGCAGAACACCCCAAGTCGCCTCATCTGAATCTGACATGACTAACGCGCGCTGCCGGAATCAAGAATTCTCGATGAATCTCACCATGTGACGCGCGTGTGTGCAGTGGGCGCGTGTTCGCGTCTTGATCACTTTTGACTCATCAGACTCAGACTGTGATCCACGCTCACGACTTGATCGCAGAACTCACGCATGGCTTCAAGTAGGACGAGACCCACAGATGGACTTTCTGACACCGATCCCGATCCGCAACAAACAGTTAAATATGTAAGCGCTCGCAATGAGGTCACTACTCCCCTGTAGGGCCTCGAGACGAGAGTTTAAAAGTTTGCCATGCGAAGGCGCTGCAACTTGGATGGGCATTACTGAAGTCGTCAAGCATTCAGGATTCTTTATTGGGAGGTATTATACATGTCAAAAGGATCGCATCCTGTATTCGAGATCGATCCGCCTTCGTATCTGGGAGCGACTAGGCTGCCATTTTGCGTGGACGGTACAATTCTCAGCGCATGTGGTGAATGGCTAGGCTATGGGGCTCGAAGGAGTACGTCGGAGGTGGTACAGCAGGCAAAGCAGCAGATTGAGGCGCAGCTGCATCCGCACTCTCTTCTGTCGTCGCCTCGGATGTAGGCTGTTGCACAAGCGCCGAGAAATCCGTACGACTGCGACACGAGAGGGAAAAGACAGCAGGATGTCAGTGCGACCGTTCAAGATTGGCGCCAGCGACACTTCGTACGGCGTGCGCCATGCAGTGAGACTTACCACAGAGGACAGACGGCTCGAGCACATAGCCAAGGGTCTATGCAGGCGGTATGGAAGCGGTGCTCGACTCCACCTTCGCAAGGCAATTGACGGACCTGGTCGCCCTCGCGGAAGCGAAGAACGCAAATAGCGCACATGGTACCGATTGCCGCGTCGACTTCCAATAACGAGTCCCGTGTCAGTGTCGGTACGAGGCAAGGCATCTCTGTTGCTTTGGTAGCGTGACAAGTGGATGAGTTGCAAGCGGTGGAGCTGCGGTCGGACGCTAGGCTTGCGCTTCGAACGACGGGCGACATGAGAAGACTCTGTTGAACCGGCACAGCGCAAAGCTCAACGTCGATCTTCTCGCTATCGCATTTCTTGTCGTACATCGAAGGAGCATCTGCTGACGATGAGGTCCAAGAATAGGCGTGGAAAGTATCGAGCACCTCTTCGGTCAAACCGACGTGTCGAGGCTTCTCACTCGCTCTTCTGGGGCGGATCGTCGAGCCTTGTGCTTCGGGATCCGTCTGTGCTGCAGTTGGTTGTCGGCCATATAGTCGACGAGCTAGCAAGAAGAGGAAAGCTAGACCTAGCAATAGAGCACCCACGATCACGCATGCTATCAACGGCGTGGGACCCGTTGAGGAGCTTGAATCTGCATTCGATGTCGATGTGGCCGCAGCTGAAGTCGATGCGGTGGAGGCTGAAGTCGCATGTCCGAGGTTGACCGAGTCGGCGACCATGTTGATCAAAGTTCTGACTGGCGAGACAGAGGGCGAATTGTGAGCGTTTCGGCAATTGCGACGGTGTGTGAGGTTGAGCAGGTGGATCGAGATATATCTGGCTAGCTCGCGCCAAACAAGTCGAAGGCCGTTGGACCGTGAGCTGAAGAGTGGATGTAGTCGCTATGGTGTTCCATAATCATGCTGCGCACACAGAGCAGACCGTCTTTATATGCTTGCGAGAGAGGACGCCGCCTCCGCTTTGACAGCAGACCATCAACAATCACTGAATGTGACTTGTGACTCGGACCGCTTCGCATGGTGCCCACATTTGGTGCTCGAGCCAGCGCAGCGTTTCACCGGCGCCCAGGCGTCTTTTCGTGAAAGGCGATCACCATCACACGATCCTGCTTCAGGCATGGCACGACTGCGGTTATACTGACGGTCGACGTCCTAAGACCGCTATGGGCTACATTCATCCTATATCCGGTCGTGACTCGATTTTGAGGTAGGTACAGCTAGCTGGCTCATGCAGTCGAGCACCTGGCTGGTCCACGGTGGACGTCTTGCGCATCAGCAGGCACAGCGGAGCCATCATGCATGCACGCATAGTGGTCGCCGCGCGCGTGCGGGCGGACCCGAAGGAAGGGTTGTCTGAAGCAGCACAGCAGACACTTGACTCCTACCCTGACCCTCATGCTGTACTCGTGACTCACAGCCGGGCGTCTAGGGTGCGCGGTGAGGTGACCGATCGGGTCTTAGAGCACTGATCCCTCAGCACCCTGGCGAGCACCTCACTGAGCTAGGAAATCTCAATGTTTTCCAGCAATTTCAGGCATATATGTCCCTGAAAGAGCTTCCTGTGGAAAAAGTACTTGGGTGAGTGGTTGCCGGCATAGCATGCATGAAAGTGAAGAGAATCACATACTGGCGGCCTGCGTTCGAAGCTTGAGCAAGGCAAGTCCTTTTGCATGCAATTTTGCTGCTGGTTGTGGTAGGACACTGCTGCAGTGCCTTGTTTTTTGCGCTCTGCAGTGCAGTGCTGCTCGGTCAGTCACCTGACTGATCACCTGATCGAGTCCTCCTAGCTGAGGTGCTCGCCAGGGTGCTGAGGGATCAGTGCTCAAAGAGCCGATCGGTCACCTCACCGCGCACCCTAGACGCCCGGCTGTGACTGTACACACAGACTCATCAAGTCGCCTTCTGTTCCTGATACCGGTGAGTAGTATCTACAGTCACGAGTCGCGATGAGTTAGACGTCGTGTTGCTGTCGCCGGTGCCAGGTACATCTGCAGCAGCATGGCATGATGAATGCGCTAGCGGATTTTTGTGAACTCAGCAGCTCCCGATTCTGGGGACTCTGTGTGATGCTTCCAATCCCAGCCACGTTCCTCCCGTCTGCTCAGCTCCCTTCTCTCTAATGATGGTGTGCGTTCCAGAGACCAGATTCGAGCTGCGCAGTGTGCGTGGGTGTACTAGTACTGTCTCAGATTCTGGCATACACTACTACTAGCTTAGGACCGGATCGGAGCGCTTAGCTGCGACAAATCTTGACGCAGATGCTTGCCCTGACATGAAGCACTGCGCTATCCTGACCGCACTGTTATCATAAATCAGATAGAGACAGTCCTTTCTGCTGACTCGGTCCATATTTTCGAATATCCACTCCTCTCATGGGGCCATGCTTCAGATGTGCCTCTTCTCGTGGCAGCCTGCCGCAGTGAGGGAGTATGTATGACTTTGGGTCGAGCGCGCTGCCTCGCCGATGCGAGGTCTCGGTCAAGCTGCGCTAATCGGCTGTAAGCTTGACGCGTCCGTATGTACGGCCCACCTCCCTCGAGTCGACTTAGTCGACCATCCCGAGTAGCAAGGCTCGATGTCAGTGAGGATAAGAGGAGCAGTTGCGAGTGGATCGTGAATCACGGATGGTCCACACATGCAAAGTGACGTCCGACCTTTCCACGATATCTGAAATATCGAGCAACGTCATTCTTGGTTGTTCCAAGACTCAACGTCGTTCACCTCACCACTCTACACCCACGGCTGCATATGCAGCGTCGATTCGAGCTTCAGAGCCAAATGCTCAGACGCCGTACCCGTACATCCATGTTCAGTGAGAATCATGAGGAATCCTGTCGAGATTCATCTCCAAGCGTACGTCCGTAGCTCCCGTCCGTCGAAGCTTTCTGTCCGCAACAGCGCTCAAGCCAGCGCCATGACGATCGTCTGCATTTAGCCCTTGTGACAAGATCCAGCGGAGCACTCGGCATGTGCACGCTCAAACCTCGTTGTCGGTGCAAGCATTCTGAACAGCGTTGCGTCCGTCGTCAAAAGTCTCCCGCCAATAACACGCGCCATCCGATAGTAGTGTGAAGATGTCTGTATTGACAAAGACACCAGAGCGCGGTGAGACGCTTTTGTGTAGCGGTCGCATGGGAGACGTACAGGCATATGCTTGAGAGCGTGAAGGGGAAGGGGCCGAGACAAGGCGAAAGGGGGTTGGAAGAGTGTGGTGAAAGCGACCGTCGACTGACCGATTGGCATCAGACTCCAAGCAGTCGAGACGCTTAGCGATAACGTCTGAGCTGGAGAGTGTCGCGCTTGCGGATGGTCGAGTTCTTTCCTCCGTGCTTCGTGTGGTTGAAGCGGTGACCCTTGCCGAGATGGCCGCGGCTCTTTTTGCCGGTAGCGGTTAGACCGCGAGCCTCGCGACGCTTGTGAACGGGGTTGACGATCCAGTTGATGCGAGCATCGCGGCGGATGGCCTTGTGCGATGGGTCCACAGCGATGATCTCGAAGTACTTGTAGACACCATCAGCATTGACCCAGTACGAGTTCAAAATTCGCAAGTTCTGTTCGTAGCAGCAAAATCGCATGACCGCTTTATGTAAGCCAGTTTATTCTGTAAGATCCGAAAAAGCCACAAATTGACTCACACCACATTTGCGGCCAACACGCTCCTCTGCAGTAGAACGCAGACTGCGCTGGTACTTGAGATGGTTGACACCTTGGTGGACGGGCTTGCCGTATGTGGCACCTTTGGGAGCAGGCTTCTTGCGGTTACCGCGGCGAACGCGAATGCGGTAGATCACGTAGCCTTGCTTGGCCTTGTAGCCGAGACGACGAGCCTTGTCTGGGCGCGAAGGGCGCGAGCATCGGTGAATGACTGGAAGTTGGCGGTACTCCCAGCATCTGTTTTTGAAGCGATGGGTATGAGCGCTCGAGGAAATCTGACTCTTGATATGCCTTGTGGTCGATCTTTCTCTGCCCATCTCTGTAGGACTCCCTACGACCTCCGTGCTCAAGCTCCAGTAGTGGACACTCACCGCACGCGGAGCAGGAACCTGAGCAGGTCCGACTGCTTCTTCTGGTGAATAGCCTCTACGTATTTGTAGGCACCCATCTTGTCTGGTGACGAGCGGTGATTTTCAGGGTCAGCAATCGGCTGCAGGTTGAGGCGCCGGGCAGACCAAATTTCCGCTTCCTCAGCAAGCGCCACCTCGCGGGCACAACCACACCAAGCCCGGCAACCAAGACCATTATCCCCTCCTATCGAACGTTCTGCTCGATTGAGATGGTAGCATTCTGCACTTGGTCTTCCAGTTCGCGATGATCGATGCCAGCACTGCGCTGGCGTCCGCTCTCTTCACGGCGCGCTCCCGAACCTCTTCGACCTCTCTGTTTCGCCCAGCTCCCTTCATACGAGCGATCAACACAAGTAACGGGTGCCAGCGGCCGCGCTGAGGGTGTGACGCCGTCCTCGTGTAGAGGCGATTCTCTCGAAAGCACCCAGACCCGCCCCCAGCGTCTATACGTCGTGCATCCAAATGCTCTTGGGGTATGTGCTCACCTTGAGGATCTGATGTGTGTGCCGTCGCCGAAAAGACGCAGTCAAGGTATACCAGGAAGAGAGTCGAGCAGAGAAAGAAAGTCAGCGACGAGCCGCAGTAGCCTGCAGGAGTTAAACCGATGCTTACCAGGATGTCGAATAGGGAGGGTGTGGTAGAAGATCTGGCGAGGTGGGTCGGTCCCCCAACTCACCAGGTCATTGGAAGCGCAGGCTTCGCGGCGCCCAAATCTCGACCTGCGCGCAGAAGCCGCCGCTTTGAATTTGGCCGCCCGTTTCAAATGACCGCAGCAGCGCACCTTTGAACTGCCAATTCAATACCTCGCGCGCGCGTCCGCGCGCGCTCAGGCGGCTTGGAATAATCGCTGAGGCCACGTGGTTGATGCGTCGCGAGAAGGTCTGCTGCGCGCGGCCAATACATGGCTGATCAGCCTCATCAAGTCCAAAGTCACGCCTTGCGCACGCCCAGCCAAAGCTCTTCCAAACGACATCACCGTCAATCCTCAAGATTCGTCAAAATGCCGTTCGTCAAGAACATCAAGACCTCTGCGTACTTCAGTCGATACCAGGTGCGTATTGCGACGGCAGCGTCGAGTCAGATGGCGCGTGCAGATCCGTCGTTGGGGGAGACCTCGCGAATTGAGAGTGCCGTGCAAAGGAGCGGGCGACCTTGGCATGGCATGACGCAGGGTCAGATGGTGTGCTCGTACTGAAGGGCAACAGGGAAGGGAATAGAAGCGGGGCACCACTGGCGCGATCTCGTCACTCGCAGAAGAAGCGATCACTGACCTACCTTGGATCCGCTTCTTTCGCAACTCACAGGTCAAGTACCGCCGTCGTCGCGAGGGAAAGACCGACTACTACGCCCGCAAGCGCTTGACTTCTCAGGCCAAGAACAAGTACAACGCGCCCAAGTACCGCCTGGTTGTCCGTTTCTCCAACCGCTACTGCACCGTGCAGATCATTTCTGCTCGCATTCAGGGAGATGTTGTCCTGACTCAAGCTAGCTCCAAGGAGCTGCCCCGATACGGCATCAAGCATGGCTTGAGCAACTGGACTGCAGCATACGCTACCGGTCTCCTTGTCGCTCGTCGTGCCCTGACCATCCTCGGTCTTGCGGACAAGTACGAGGGTGTCACTGAGCCTGATGGTTCCCTCACCCTCACCGAGCCTCTCGGTGACGATGAGCCTCGCCCATTCAAGTGCTTCTTGGACGTCGGATTGAAGAGGACGTCGACCGGTGCTCGAGTCTTCGGTGCTCTTAAGGGCGCATCAGATGGCGGTCTCTACATCCCTCACAGCGAGAAGCGTTTCCCCGGCTACGACCCCGAGAGCAAGGAGCTCGACACCGACCTCCTCTCTGGTTACATTCGTGGATCTCACGTCTCGGACTTCATGGAGTCGCTCGAAGAGGAAGATGAGGAGAGGCACAAGAAGCAGTTCGCGCGTTACCTTGCAGATGACATTGAGAGTGATGCGTTGGAGGGTATCTACGAGGAGGCTTACGAGAAGATTCGGTGAGTGAAGCGGAGGCAGGGACTATGGCAGATGCAAACGGGCAACCGAGCTGCACTAGTAGTAGCAGGCTGGATTACTGACGCGTTGCGAATCACGATGCTTGCTTGGCAGTGAGGACCCCGTGTATCACCCTACTGAGAAGACCAAGGACTGGAAGGCCGAGTCCAAGAAGTACAAGCAGACCAAGCTTACCTACCAGCAACGCAAGCAGAAGATCGCCGACAAGATCGCTGCTTTCAAGGCTGGTCAGGCCATCTGAAGCAAGTCTGCTTGCTGCTCACCTTTTCACACTTCCCCTGTCCCCTTTTCCCTCCACGTGCATCTCCACTCTGACCATCGACGTCATCACTTGTACTCATCCCAAAAAACTTTGATATGTGGACGTCCTCGATCCCACCATATGCGCAAGCAATCCATGTCCGACCAACAGGTCATTCTGGTACATTTTGGCTGTAGCAGACGCCGCGATATTGTCTACCACGCAGTAACGAGTAGGAGGGTGCGCAAGCGCGAGGCGCGAGCAACGTCAGCGAAGCTCGACAGCGCGAGTCGTCTGCGCGGCACTCGTGCAGCGAAGCGCCTCTGACGCGCTGTCGATCGTTGCGCGGGTCCGTCTGTACTTACATCCTCACGATTGCGCCACATGTCGAGCTGGAACGAGTGATCCAAGTCTATGTGGATGGAACAGCCTCTACCCTAGCGTGTGTGGGTGGTCATCAAGTTGAGGGGTGGCTCTTGACCGCCATGATGCGAAGCTCTCTGAACGCTCGTCAAGAAGCCAAGCTGAGACTCGCTTATGGGCTGGCAGAGGACGAAGCGCTTCCTCGACCTTTTGGAGACAATCCCTTTGCGGGCGATGCTGACCCGAACGAGTCCGTTGCAAGCCTGTGCGGTATTGGGCAGGCTGTGTTCGACTTCGAGCTTAAAGAGATTTCCGCAAGAGCACTACTTGGACGAGGAGATCTTGCGGTGGTTGCGGTGAAGAATGAGGTGAATGGTGATCGCGTCGCCTCGGAGTGGAGCGACGGGCAGGGCAACAGTTCGGCATCGCCTCTACAAGTCTGCGGAACCTTGTCTAGAGGTAGAGCATCATCTGTTCACCTCATCAAAATGTGTAACGGCCGACTGGTCGTGCTCAAATTGGTGAGAGGCCCTAGAGACTCGTGCAGTGATTTCATGCCACGTTGGCTCATTCCTTGCTCTTCATCGATAGTTCCACAAGACAGAAATTGGTTCGCTTCAATTTGAGCGAGAGTCACAAGCTTATGCGTCGCTAGGAAGGCAAGGTCTTCTACTGCCCCCTACTACGACTGGCGGTGAACACGAGTGTGCTACCAATGATCTAGATCAGCGACAGCTAGAGGCCATTGCTCCACATTGCTTCGGATGGCTGAACCTAGATCATTTGGCAAGCGCCACGCAAACACCTCAAGGACTGATTACTGCCATCAAACAAAGCTCAAGAGGAATCTTGATTGACTACCTGAGACCACAACAAGGCTGGACGACGCTCGAAGCGCCCCACGGCTCTGCTCAGTCCCACGCTCTACATCCGACCAGACTCTGCAGAGAGGCGTGTCAAGCTGCCATTGAAGCCCTTCAATGCACACCAAGGTGCCATGGAGACGTGTACGGGCGAAATGTGCTCGTGAGAAGCAAGCCCATTCTCCGAACGCATCAAGCACAGCATGAATCCGCATGTGCGTCTACGACTTTCCGAAGAGATGCTGAAGCGCAATGGCAAGCGGTATGGGTAGACTGGGCCTCCTCGCCCTCCATGTCGCACATCTACGCAGCGCACGCAAATCCAGACGCCGAACGACGAGCGGTATCGCTCCATGCCAAAGCAAAACGTAAAGAGCTGGCATTGCTTTGGAGCAGGCTCTTCGAAGTGATGGTGAGTGGACCGTTTGACGTTGCTCAGCTCATCACAGCGTGGATTTCCAGCTGATGCTGGGCCATTCGTGGTTCGGTCAGCTTCCGCTAGCGCGTGCTCAATGCAACGCCGCGGCCCCATGAAGACACTAGCTGATGTTATTCACAGAACGAACGCGGTCTCAGCCGTTGGAGCGCTGGAGGTGCGCCAATCTGGATCGTCACGACGCTCTTGCACTCTTTTGCTTTCACCGTCATGCCGTTCACATATTCGCGCGGAGCTGCCGAACGCCAACCCGGCACCAAGCTTGGCTACACTTACATGGCTAAGTCGCATCACGCAGCACAGCGAAGTTGGGAAAGGCAAGGACCTTCATGAGATCAATCGTTGAGATCGGCTCGTGACGGGCGCGTCAGCGACATGCAAAGATCGTCGGCTGATACATACATGGACGTGAAGAGTGCCTCTGCGACAAGTGGGCTGTAGGCGCCTCGCCTGCGAGAGGCCTCAGACGTGAAGAGATTGCGAGGCAACGAATCTTTCCAGAAGTGAAAGAGGGAAATCGACACCTAAAGCTCGGTACCAAATACCCAATCCCAAATCTTGCTGGTGACTCCGAAACCTTCCTCGTAGTTCTTGTAATGATGAGCCAAGTGGTAAGCCTTCATCTCGCGGAGGTACTGTGGCAGCCTGTGGTGATGCAACGAGTAGTGCATGACGTCGTAGACGACGTACATGGCGAACGCTCCACTAATGATGCCGTTGGCGATGGCGACTGGGAACAACGCGTATGCTAGACGAGTGAATGGGAATTCTAGCACCGCAAAGAGAAGAGGAGGCATGACGAGACGAAGTCTGCACAGCGCAAGACGAAGAGCGGCATCGCGAATTAGCCAAGAGTCCTTCGAAAGCGCCAGAGCACAGTGTCGGAAGCGCCAGAGCACTGCGACTAGCTGCGTCATGGAGCCGTAGCCATATCAAATGCGGTTGCCAACACTCACCGATCCATGGGCAGGTAGTGGTGGATGCCATGAAGCAAAAAGTGGAGCATGAGGAAGAAGGGTCTGTCCGGAAGCATCTCGTCGACGTGGAAGAGGAAGCGGTGCATGGTGTACTCGAGGATGGTCCAGATGACGACGCCGGTGGCGAAGCAAGCCAGAGTAGAAGCCAATGCGGCAGGCGCGACGCTAGCCAAGATTTCTGGTTGCGTCTCATTGATCTGCGCTTGCTTTGCCGCCGCGAGGGCTGCAGAGCCCGAGCCGGCTAGCAATTGTCGGAAAGATGCGAAAGCGGAAGAGGATGGAACGGAGGATGCGGCTGAAGAGGCGGCGGCTTTAGCAGCTGCTGTAGCTGTTGCCCTCTTGAGCGCATTGGCCGCAAATTGGCTCGTGGCTCGTTGGAACAAGGCGGCGCTGATGGGCGCCCAAACCAGAGGCACCACCCACCAAGGAGTTCTTGTAAACATTTCCAAAAAGGGACTCTTGAATAGTCTGGCGCTCTCCTTGAGATGTCGAGGAGAGTGCACCTGCTGCAAGTAAAATTCTTTTCCCCAAGTTCCATTCCACACTTGAACCAACAGCGGCTTGTTCAGATCCAAGAATGCGTGCTTCTCGAAATCGCTCGTCAAGTCCGTGTCTGAAGGTTGGAAGTCGGCAGTGATGACCAGCTCGTCGTCCTTGCCCGTAAAGTCTGCGCCGCCGATTTCAGCTTCGGCCAGAGCGGCATGCTCCTCCTGCGTGATTGGCAAACGACCGACCAGGTTCTCTTTGAGAATCTCGTAAGCCGAGTCAGAGTGACTGTGAGAGTCGATGTCGTCCATGATCTCCTCCATATCCTTGCCCGCATACTCCAAGATCAAGTCATCGCCACCGGGATGGTCAGGAGCGAATTCCGTCACATCATAGACATTGCCCTTGTAAGTGACCCACAACGAAGAAGCGGTCTTGTGAGACTCGAGCTGCTTGGATGAGATGAGGCGCAGACGCTGCGTCGCTGGAGTCTGGGCGGGCCCTTGAAGTGCAGCGGCGGATGCTGCCGCTTTTTCAGCTGCGGCGGTTGCCGACCTGGTCGAGGTGGCAGCTGACATATCGACGCTTTCGCTGCGTAGTGGCAATGACGACTGAGCTGCTAGCCAGAAGCTTCTGATCTGCGGGTAGCCAAGCGTGGAAGAACAGCTACGACAGCAGAGAAATGAGCAGAGGGGAGAATGGTGGGCACAGAGGGTGATGAGATGGATACAACTTGCGAAGCGTGGAGCTCGTGCCAAAGTAAATGAATGAGGTCTCCCAACTCTGAATCGCAACTTCGTCCAGCCCCTCGATTCCCAAAAGCTTTGAACCTGAAATTCTGGCTGAGCGGTGCGCATGCGAAGTCACTACTACTGAATGTGCCACTCACGACTCGCACCTCTCTGACTGCTGCACGCACACTTCACTCGTGACTGTTGTGACTGCACCCTGCGTGCGTGCGTGCGGTGTGTCGTTCGCGCCTCAAATTCCGGCGATGCCAGTCGGCGACTCGATGGGGAATTGGGGAATTATCACGATTGTTTTTGCTGCTGCTGCTTCTACTGTTGCCGCGCGTGCATGCATGCATGCAGCAGCTCAAATTCTCTCATCATCATCAGGAGCCGTAGCTTCGCGCGGCTCGTGACGTGACAGCCGAAAGGGGCGCTTCGCCTAACGCCTGCTGCCGCGCCCGCCCTCGTCGACGTAATTGCAAGCTATGCAGCATATAGCTGCGCAGTGCATCCATGCACGCGCGTGTGGCGGGGAGGACGCGCGGAGGTGCGGGCCACCTCCGCTCGAGATCTGATTTCGCGAGCGAGTCTTAATCTTGACGACGACACAGGCATACTGGCAGTCTGTTGTAGTCTTGAGTTTTGGAGTCAAGAGTCATAGTCAGTACTTCGCTTTTTCGCCGAGCAACCCTCGACCCCGTGACGAGCTGTGCGGAGTCACGTGTGTAGAAAGTTTTAATCACGTGATTGAAGATTGCCGCGTGTCTGATATATGAACCTCACAATCATCACATTCAAAAACAAGCTTGAATCAGAACCACAATCGTGAACCAAATCAGCATGACTATCCATCTAGGCTCATTTAGATCACACACCTCATCAGCTGACAACGCGCTTCCCTTGCAGCCACTTCTGTCTGGCCGCCCTGCACCCAGCTCTCGACCACCATCTCACTCTGCACGTGTCTGTGAGGCACCGATTCCTCGTCGCGTCATCGTTCCATCCAGACCGACGCGACTTGGTCTCGCGCCGCTCATCCCAGCCACTCCTGCGAATTGAGGTTCGTCTCACGAACTTTCTCTGCGGCCGAAGTGATCCACGCCACAAGAGAGGAGGCCTCCTGAGACTCAAGATCGCTGTAGGCGCATACATCGGGCGGGAAGCTTCATCTGCTGAGTCCAGCCAACTTGGAAGGCAGACGTAGCGTGGATTGCAGGCAGTAGACGAGATAGCACCGCAACGAGGTAGCAAGCAACATGTCGTTGTGCACAATGAGGTAAGCTGCAAAGTGCTCTCTAGCTGCCTACAATTAGTTACCACTGCTTCCGCTGGTCGCACATCAGCAAATCTGAGCTCATGCCCTTCCCTACCCACAGGCTCGCCGAAGAGCGGAAGCAGTGGAAGAAGAATGGTATCTACGTAAGTAGCTCTCGTAGCTTGTAAAGCACATCCCCTTTTCTGGGCAGCTTACCGACTGGGCTGTATTCGATGCACCAGGGATTCTATGCGCGACCGGTGAAGAAGGAGGATGGGACCTTGAACTTGCTAGAATGGGATGTCGGCATCCCCGGCAAACCAGACGTGAGTAAATAGCTAGAAGGAGTCGAGAATCGTGACGGCACACGGATCTGATGCCTGCCTGCCTCGGCGCTCTCAGACACCTTGGGCTGGAGGAATGTACACGCTCAAGATGATCTTCCCAGAGGAATATCCTGCCAAGCCTCCCAAGTGTGAGCGGCGGGAAGCTGTGCGAGCTGCCAAGTCTCTCTTTATCCTGCTGACAAACCCCGCAAATATCTGGTTGCTGTCGCAGGCAAGTTCACTCCTCCTCTCTTCCACCCAAACGTGTTCCCGAGCGGCACAGTGTGCCTTTCCATTCTGGACGAGGAGAAAGGCTGGAAGGCATCTTTGAACCTGAAGCAGGTGAGTCACGCGCATCGTGCTCACATCATGCTCGTATGACGGACTCATGACCATCGCGACCGCTACTGCTTCATCACACAGATTCTTCAAGGTATCCAAACTTTGTTGACCGAGCCAAACGCTGCCGACCCCGCACAATCGGATGCTTTCCAGCTCTTCCAGAAGGACAAGGCTCAATACGAGTGAGTGTCGCTTTGCGGGCTCGCTTGCCGAAAGAGTGGAGCTCATCGCTGAGCCGGTGCTGCTTGTGCCCACGCTCAGGCGAAGGATCAGGCAGCAAGCTCATGAAAGGCGCGACACTACCTGAAGTCATTCGCCTCGGAGAGCGAAACATCTCCGAAGGCGCCATCCATTCAGCACTACGCGTATCGTCCTCGCTCTTGCCAGGCGAGCCCGAGCTCTTTTCTCCCTCACAATGTCATCGGTTGTTGTAAATTTGCGATGGTGCATATGCCACGAAGCTTGGCGCAACATGCGGTTAGCGTTGTTTCGCCTCCGCGCAAGGAGGATGGAATATGCGTTTGCTGTTCGACCGATTGGTCACCGCCTACCGTTGGGCTTTGACTGGTGCTGCCATCAGTATGGACTATGGGCACTTCCACCGGGTTGCGGGCGCCAGAGCGAATTGAGGATCTCTCGATTCGTGTGGCGCGAGCATAGTGTGAAGAGGCGGGAATCGTGACCCGCGATTGAATGCTTGGTCGATAACGCCAGCAGCAGCAGCAGGTGTAAGAGGATCGAGACGCCCTTTCGCTTCGTGCTTTGATTCCTCCATCTTCTTTGCTGCACAACACCTCTTTCGACTTGTTGTCATTGAAGAAGTCACATTGTGGGTCTCTACGCCTTGATGTGCGGCGAAATGTTCCATACGCCGAATGGGGAGAGAGCCCGATGGGGCTTGGGACCGTGAGAGGAAAGCGCTTTGCGCAATGGACCGTTGCGAGGAGAGGGGCCTGATAGAATCACGCATGACGGTCTAGCTTCGCTGGCCACGTCGTTATAGAAGCACGTATGGGGCTGCAGGTTGGCGCCCTTCTCTTCGCGCTAATCCCACTTACACGATGCGAATCAATTGCGCCTGACCCAAATTTCATGTCGACTCGTGAAACTGGGCGAAGGAGTGCTTGCGCCTTATACCTGTACTGGCCTGGCAAAGGCTACCTCACGAAGGATTGGTGCCATCAGTCGCAGGCACTCGTCATACCAGGACTCGAAGCTAGTCAGTCGCGCGCATGTGCGTTCTTGATCAACCCCTCGACCGAGGCGATGCGAGCCAAACACTCACGGATTGCAGCGTTCGGGATCAGGGTTGGGCGGACAAGAATAGATGCGACCTTTTCGGCAATTAGAGATCGGGCGCAGTAGAGCTTGAGCGGCTAATAGGACCTTGCATGTGGCGTTGAAGGGCCAACATGGTATGACCCCGGCAGTCTCAACTTCACAGCTCTCTTCCATCACTGTCAATCTATACTTTTCAAAATTGGCTCGAGATGCTTGCGTCATCACAAACAACGGGTCATCTCCGACTGCTGCAGTAGAGCTTGGACCATGGGCATGCGTACATGCTCCCTCGTCACTCACGAATGCAGCAGGTACAGCTGGGCGAATGGACGTGGCCGTCGATCGGCTTCGTGTCCGCAAGCTTTTGCTTTGCTTGCCATAATGACAAATAGGTTGCAGGCTTGATTGTGACTCAGACTGCTGTACTCCATCATGCGCTCATGACTTTTGATCGAGCGGGACGTTTAGCTGGACCGGGGGGCATGGAGGCATTCAGATTGCGAAATGGGAATGTACAGGTATGTGGAGCGACGTGTCTAGAGACGGAAAGCTCGATTACCAGCGCCAGCATGGACCGGCACCGTACCGCTATAAGCAGTCACGAGTCTGAGTTGCGGCATGCAGCGTCAGCAGCGGTGCAAAAGTCTTCGTTCTCATGCAGCCGGGCGCAGTGCTGCACGCCGACTACGCCTCGATGCTTGCGCGCGCATTTTGGCCTCCTAGCTATAGTTTGAGGTGGATGCCGCCGCCGCCGCCCCCGCCGCCGCACTCACGCACAAAATGCTCCGCGAGCTCTGCACGGATGCGGGCGGCTTTTCGCTCTCCTCTCCACTTCATCCGCCTCACAGCTCACTCACGACTGAGCAGCCACGTAGCCTTGCAGGCATCCAGTGTGACAGTAATGATGCGGCCGATCAGCTGCCCGAATCGAAAGAAGGGCCTTCGTGAGCCTCGAGACGCACGTACAGAAAAGCAGCCGTGCGGGCGCAGTTGCACACCCACCGACTCACGACGATGACTGATCTGAGTCCCAAGCTTGCGCAAGATGGCGTGCATTTATGCAAAGGACTTCGAAGACTGGCATCGGGCTGCGTCATGACCTGCTGAGCTTGCGATGAGCCTTCATGCCGCCGGTCAAGGGGGGAAGGGGATGGTGGCTATGGCGGGGAGCGCTCGATGCTCGTGCCCCGCTGCGAAAAACTATAAGTATAGCCACTCCCCATTCACCCAGTCCTCTTCCTCTTTTCTCCTTGCGACTCGCCAAACAAACAAACTATTCCCCTCATTCTGCGCCGGTCGTAGGATATCATCATTGCACTTTCTCCCGCCTATTCCTTCGCACTCTCGTTGACTGGATCAGCACCAATTTTTTGCACTCTCGTCTATCCCTCACGCATACATAGAATTACTACGCCATGGTTCACATCAAGCTCACCTCAGCATTCATCGCTGCTGCGCTGGCCGCTTCCTCTTTCACCGCCGGCGCCCCTCTTCCTCGCGACGGTCAACTCCCACCTGTAGATCCCGCTATTGGCCAGGTACAGAAAGGCAACATCACCCCTCTACAATTCACCGACGGTCCTTTGGTGCTCAATGGTCGACGTGCCCCTCGCGACGGTCAACTTCCAGATTTGGCATGGGGCAAGCCAGACGGTGACGGCAATGTCAAACCTTTGCCAATGGGTCACGGTCCCGTAGTCATCAACCGCGAACGAGATGTGGAAGCCGACCTTACCCGTCGGATCGTCATCACACCAGAGATGCAAAGACAAATGGAGCAAGACGGCAAGTCTCTTCCAACCTCGACTCCTGGAACGATGCACATTCTTCGTCGCGAGGAGGAGAAAGAAGCGATGAGCCGTCGAATGGTCGTCACACCAGAGATGCAGCAATCGATGGAGCGAGAGGGCAAATCTTTCCCATCTCCTCCCATTCTCGCCAATGGCGTGCGTCCACAAATCCTTCGAAGAGAATTGGAGCAGGAAGAACTTGAAGCAGTGTTCGGAAGATCCGCTGAACGTCGTCAAGGTCCCGGGGCACGTGGCGGCTTCGGTGGACCTGGAAGAGGCGGTTTCGGAGGAGGAAGGGGTAGAGGTGGTCCTTCTTTTGCTGGTGGTCGATACGGCGGACGATCTTTGGCTGCCAGAGACCCTCTAGGACCTCACGGTGGTCCCGGCGGCCCGCCAGGCGGCCACGGTGGTCCTGGTGGTCCTGGTGGCCCTGGCGGTTTCGGCGGTCGCGGAGGCTTCGGTGGCCCTGGCGGACCAGGTGGCCGAGGAGGCTTCGGAGGCGGTCGTGGCGGTGGACACGGTCCCCCATCCTTCGGAGCTCGCACCATCGCTGACGACGTCGAAGAGGTGCTCGCTACAAGAGACCCCTTGGGCCCTCACGCTGGCCCTCATGGCGGCCCTGGCGGTCCAGGAGGATTTGGAGGACCTGGAGGCGCTGGTGGCCATGGAGGCTTTGGTGGAGGCCGTGGCGATGGACGCGGCCCTCCATCCTTCGGAGCTCGCTCTCAAAAGGCCGAGGATCTTCTGGCGGCTAGAGACCCGCTCGGTCCTCATGGTGGCCATGGCGGCCCGCCAGGCGGTCACGGCTTTGGGGGACCCGGTGGACCGGGTGGTCATGGTGGTCCTGGAGGCCCTGGTGGTTTTGGTGGCGGTCGAGGCCCTCAAGGTTTTGGCGCTCGCTCGGACAACGACCAGGATGTTCTGGCTGCTAGAGACCCGCTCGGTCCTCATGGTGGTCCCGGCGGCCCGCCAGGCGGTCACGGCTTTGGTGGACCAGGCGGACCGGGTGGCTTCGGCGGGCCAGGTGGCCGCGGTGGTCACGGGCCTCAGTCCTTCGGCGCACGCTCAGAGTCTGAGGATGACGGCGGACCAGATGACTCTGAAGAGAATGAAGAACTTGCAAGAAGGTACGCGACCTTTCCTGGTCAGCACGTAACCTTTGGCACCACCGTGCCATTGTCAAAGGAGAGGCCTATTCTTCCCCGAGAGCCCTCGCCCTTGCACGGACCAGTCGTGCACGACAAGGAGTGGTATGAAGCTCACGGTTTCGCGGGTCAGCCATTGCCGCTTCAGGAGAAGAACGCTAGACGCGCAATGACGCACGAACCCCCCGACTCCATCGCTAGCGCAGCGCAGCAAAAGGCGGGCTCGACCAAGTCAATCATCGGCGGTGATATCAGTCAGAGTGGCTATCAGGCGATGGGGTGCGTTCATAATGGAATGTGCTGAGCCGTCAGAGCCGACGAGGCTCAAGCGTGAAAGGAAGCACACCAAAATAGCCGTCGACAAGGCCCTTGAGACTTGAACACTTCTGATGTAGACGCTTATGGCATTGCCCCACTGTACTCTACCAATGCATGATGTGATGAGAGAAATGCGGGGCGATAGCAGGCTTGTATTGTGGTTTGAACGTGCTCGCGATCAACAAGATGACTGCCTGTGGTAGTAGCCACGGTGACACAGAGTTCACAAAGCTGGTCTGCCGGATAGGACCAGCCGCACGTCATGACTGCTACACACACATTAATTGAGGAAAAGAGTACAAATAAGTCAAGTGACATAAAACAGCAAGGATCGCCGTTGGTCCTGAGATCAACCTTGAGAGGGTGGCAGGAAAGCATTTCAGGAGTTCTCGTCGCCCTACGTTCCATCGTCCTCGTCGTCCGTCACCGTCGCTGGGCCGGGTTCTGCTACGGGCGTGGTCTCTGTGTCGACGTCAGGGTCAGGCCCAGCGGCTCCCGCATGCGTCGGTCCGACAGGATTAGTGATAGGGCCGGCAACCTGCTGGCCATTGATCGCAGGTGGCAAGTCGCCGCCATCGCTACTGTGCGCAGCCGTTCCGGTCCGCAAGTTTCCAGGGTAATTCCTTGGCTCAGCCTCGCAGCCCTTTCCTCCGTCGTACAGCTTGTTTCGCGGCCAATTTGCTCCGTATCCACCTACGCTGCGCGTGTTGCCCCACGTCGTCAGATTTGCGTTGGTATAAGCTTCCATGTGCCGTTCGATGTAGTCCTTGGTAGGATGATCTTTAGGGTCGCAGCCCACCCTGATGTTCTTGGGATCCTGGTACAGACGCACGTAGTCTGCAGACGGAATTTGGAGAGGATCAGAAATTTAGCCAGACGCTGGCTCCGTACGACGTGTGGACTCGAGCAACTCACCAACGCTCATAGTTGCAGGGAACTTGATCTGGTCGAACTCGATGACACCAAAACCTTTCGAGAGAGCCAAGTTCATGATCTGTCCAGGTGGCGCGTTAGTGAATGGCGCTGTCGTGCAGACTACGCGTCATGGTGTCCAGCTCACAATGTACTGAGGCTCTTCAGCGATGTTCCTAGCAGCGATTCCAGCTCGTTCGTCTGGTCCCACTGCCGCAGCGTTCATCCTCCATCCGAGATGGCCATCAATCTTCCATTCTATGAAAGCTCCATCGGATTCGTAACCGGGTTTGTACTCGACGCTGACACGGCTGTACGTCCCACCCGTAAGCTCATAGGCGTCCTGATTGGCAGGTGCGATGCCAGAGGCTGCTTGCTGGAAGATGTTTCTGAAGGTGAAGTTTGGAACGAAGGATGAACAGCAGTAAGCAGGAGCGTGTCCGAACGATCATGTCAACTGCATCCTGCGCAGCAAGTCACAGGTCTAATTTGCGACTTCTCGGCCTCTTCGCGATACTCGCAGTCCTTTACGACCGCATCACCATCCTGTCGCAAGCAGCCATGTGCTCGACTCACCCCCTGTATGAGCTCAAAACAAAGTCGCCAGGAACAAAGTCCACATTGGACTCATTGCCGAGCCAATACCCGGCGTTGAACGGAGCAAATTGCCCACTGAGACTCAATTCCCCTCGTTTGGGGTGCCACCCGACCTGAGCTTCGTACAGATCGATCTCGGGGGCCGATCGAGCCACCCAGCCTCCATCGGGGTGCTCAGGTCCAGGATGATCTTCACCTTCGCAGGTGCAGCGACCAAGACGCATGCCTGGTAGATAGCTCAGGCTCTTGGTCTTGTAGATCTTGTTGAAGTCCGTTTCCGCGCCTGATTCCAGAGCGGCTGTTGGGCCCAGACCATCCGCATCTGTCTGATTTATCAGAGCCCCTCTGTCACATTCATTATAAGCGTAGGGCCAGAGGCCTTCCGTCGTTGCGCCTGGTCGAAGGACGAGGACGAAGATGAGAGTCTGGATGCAGCGAACGGCTTGCAGGTTAACACCAATGCAGCGACGTACCGTAATTTGCTCTTCCTATGGCCGCGTTGCCATTTCGAGTCAGCTTGCGCTTACAACAGGGTCGATACGAACCGCAGCTGGTTTCACATACCCAAATTGCCCATGGTCCAAACGCTTGAGGGGTCAATGCGCGCAAGGATTCAGCCTTTCGGCCTCTCGCTATAGCTCTAGCTCCACGCCGATGCACTCACGCAGGCCACCAACCTGACACCTGGGGCGACCCAGGAAGTCGCACCCCAACTTCGAGAAGGCCGCCTTGATAGCACAACTGTACAAAAGCCAATGCATGAGACGTCGACATTACCGCAACGGCAAAGAAATCAGAACGTCCAAGCTCACCTTGTTCCAGCTCTGTATTTCTCCGCTTCTAAAGTTGAGATTATGGTTTTCAATTCTGCAAATGGGACAGACGGGGCTGAGCAAAGACGATGCATCGCCTGGCTCCTGTTCGTAATGATGCTCACTCGGTTGCAGTGATTTGCAAGGCTCCGTCCCGCGTAGTGACGGCAGAGGGATCGTACCACTGAAAGTCACCTGTTCCCCACTGCCAGCCACCCCCTCGTTCATGGTCAGCTACCGAAGCCCAAGAATCTTGTACTGCGCGAATGCGGAGCACTCACAGGATGCAAATCCAAGGCTTCCCAAAATGGATCGTCGCCAGGGTAGAAACTTCTGCCGTCGACATTGAACTCGTCTGAAAAGACGAGCTTGAGCATGTTTCCATCCGAGCCTTGAATCTGTCCGTGTCGCTTCATATCTGTGTCTGGGTCAATCAGCCCTTCACGTATGCCCTAGCGCAAGATGAATGCACCAAACTAAGCGTGAGTACCGCGCGCATGCATCTTCCTCTTCGCTCTGAGCGCTGCAACTGACGAGACTCTTGTAGCTGGGGATCTGACCACTCGCATTCGTGCCTCCCAGGTTGAATCCTCCGTGCTTACTAGGGTGGAATCCGTAGAAGTAGTCCAGGAGAGGGTAGCCCAGAAAGAGGCTCATGATGCCAAAGATGAGACAGAGCAGAGTTATAAAGTTGCAAAAAGTCCTTGCCGATCTGAAAGGCGCTGGCACGCAGCTGTACAGCGGCATAGCAGCGAAGCGAGACTCTCAGCACAAACGTCTCGGCGCACAAGTCGCAGCGCGAGTGGGCAGTGCTCACCTTCGTCCTAAAGACTGGTCAGGGTCGTGCAGGTAGTCGTCGGCCTCTTTACCATCGACGTGCCATCTACCAGGATCATGCTCGTTGTTCCAGTCCATCGTAGCCGATGTTCCATGCGACCAAGAAGTACTTGCAGCGGCCTGAGACACGGAGCTGATACGCTTGCCTTCCATCCCCCGACCGGCCGAATTGTTTGCAGAGCTGCTGGTACCATCACGAGAAGAGCTGCTGTGACCTGCTCCAAGTTCGGCTGATTGGGACCCGTCATGGAGCACGGCTGCACCGTTGACTGCCAGGTAAGGAGCGGATGATTGCTGCGCCGAGGGCTGACGATTGTCCCACCTTTTCTGTGATGGCATGGGCGCACGGCCACCGCGAGGCATTGAGCGCTGCGTAGCGCACGACCACACGAGCAATGAGCAACAAGGCGGGACACGAAAGCTTGGGTTTATCTCAACTTACTGGTTGCGATGCATTGATTTGACCAATTGGTGATTGCTGTGGTTGACCTCTCGATGCCGGATCTCGTCTTGATTGCTGTGCACCTTCGCAAACATCAACGCTCTCACTGTGTCTTCGCCTTTGCATGACGTTCTGCTGCTGATGGGGTGCGACCTGTCTTGCATGTGCGGGCCCCAAATTGACGGCTTGATGCCCATCTTCAGGTCTTTTCCCA
This sequence comes from Ceraceosorus guamensis, assembly GCF_003144195.1. Taxonomy (NCBI): domain Eukaryota; kingdom Fungi; phylum Basidiomycota; class Exobasidiomycetes; order Ceraceosorales; family Ceraceosoraceae; genus Ceraceosorus; species Ceraceosorus guamensis. Next base: position 96,769 of record NW_020290003.1, on the reverse strand, counting down.
CTTGGAACACCGGTCAAGTCGGTTGTTCCAGCTGTAGGACTGCCGTCCGAGCCAATGGGCGCCCCTCTCCACTGGGCGTCCGCGGCGGGAGAATCGAGGTTGACAGGAGCATAACCGCCACGCTGAGCGCCGGTCGAATGTTGCGTCTGCTGATGGCGCTCAGTGTCCAGTCGCATGAGCATCTGGCTTCCAGAAGAAGCTGATGGAGCACCATCCGACTCTGTCGACATTGCCAATGGGGACGCCTGGTCGTCGAAATGATCAGGAGCGAACGCGTACTTTGCTGCTTTGATGCGATCAGTGGTTGGGCGACGGTCGCCACATGAGGCAAACAGACGTCGTGCAAAGTATCTGCCGCGAGGATGGTATTGGTGGGCCAGAACTGACTGCCAACGTTTGTTGCCGGTCGCACGAAGCAAAGGGAAACATGCGCCGCAGCCGGCGAGCGACGAGCGACGTCGCAACGAGCGCTTTGCGAAGCGTCTGATGTACCGAGAGGAGAAGGCTGCAAAAGCTAGCACGGGCAAGTCGAAGCGCGGGCGCAAAGGCATCATCAATTACCAGCAGCAATCGAGCTGCAGGAGTCAGGGACCCGCGGTACTCATTCTTGCGTCTGATTAAGAGACGCAACGAGGCGTTCCGTGCACCGAGTTGCGCGACGGTCCGCGTCGTGTAAAGTAATAGACAATATGTGCGCTCTTGATGGTGCGTGTGACGTTTGCCATCGGCGATGAGCGAAGCAGAAACATGAGTCAAGCTCCTTTTCCTTTAGATGCTGGCTGTGTCCGTCTCTTGGAAGACCGCTTTGGCTGCGCCTGATCCAAGTGTCCGTGCAGCCCGCTTGGGGCTAGCGTGGCTCGCAGGGGTGGAGAGACCCCAAAGCTCGCCGACTCATAGCCGACAGAATAGCAATCTGTTGGTTTCTCACCGTGTCTCCGCCGGAGGAAGGCGAGTCAAAGGCCATCTCTCGTAGACAATGGCGCCGCCACGGCGCAAGCACGAGCATTTCGGACGGAAGTGTGCTGCGGTCTGCTCTACCTGAGACGCCGGCAAGTGGAAGCCGTTGTTCTCTCGCTTCGCAAGAATTTGAGACGTCGAAAATGTTGCCGGTCTATGGGTCCATAGGGGTGCTCCATCGAGCGACGTACGTACAATCACTCGCATTCGTCGCTCGATAGGCGGCCGACGATTACCGACATTGGGCAGAAGCACGACCAATCTCCGTGGAAGATTGGCGAGTCTCATCAGCTGGCTTTCCCGCTCCGGCTGATGTGTAGACACTATCACTGTTCAGTGTGAGTGCAGATTCATAAAGCGTCGAGATTGCCAATGGCAGAGCTTCTCGCACTGGCATGGTGTATTCTGACACGGCATCTCCTCGGTACGACTCGCGCTTTCTACTTCCGACCCATCCGCCACGTTTCCCATTTTGATTCCTGCATCTTGCCGCGCCCTCCCTCTTGCGCGCCGATCGCCGACTCCTGACATCTGACCTGACTCCTCATGCGCTGGCAAGTAAATTTTGATAGGGTGACCGTGCCAAACGGAGATGTATGCTGCGATCACGGATGGATGTGCGGATGTGGTCGTGTTCACGCGCGCGCGCGCCTGCTAGCTATAGCTGCTGTTGCGTGCGCCCTTCTCTTCTGCCTCGGCCCGCCGCGCATGGCTTGCACCCGCGAAGGGTCATCCATCCATGCAGCAGCGCGAGCCGGCACGCAGGGGTGATGAGCCGGAACTGATTTGACTACTAATCAAGTTGACTTGAGCTCGCCAAACCACGCAAAAGCGATCTACGTGTAGGACGCATCAGCTCTGGCTCGCGATGCCCTTCTCTGCAGTCACACAGTCTAGCCAGCCTCTGCTGGCCATGCCAGTCCGAAATGTGGGTGGGTGAGCGCGAACCCACAAAATGCAGGCGTGCGTGCCATAGCGGCGCATCAACGCGCAGACGGCCCCCGATTTTGCTGCGACTCGTTCCACCCATTGTGACACATCCATCATCTTATATCTCGTTTCGGCATGAAGCGCTCGGAAGGCACAGGACGCGCTATGGTACAGAAGAGTCAATGCACAGATAGCGTACCGGTTTCGTATGCTTGGGACAGTGCAAGAAAAGCTCCGAGAGGCCGTCGACATTCCGGTACGGACTCAGATCGATAAAGCTCGTTCTTGGCGAGGCGGATCTGGTACGGCTGGGTTGCAAAAGTGTGGCGCAAGCACCACGGAGAGAGTGAGAGTGTGGACGACGATCATCGCATGCCCCCTTTGCGGTTGTCACTCGGTCATCGTGGCAAGCGCCTGATCATCCGATTTCATCGTCATGTTCATTCAGAGATGAAGCGGTGGGCGTGATGGAAGGCTTTCCATGAAATGGAGAATGACGAGGTCGATGCTGCACACGTAAGCTACCAGCAAGCGAGTAGTGAAAGCGAGACCGAGATTGGTCCGCTGCAGGGTCGACTGCGAGATGGAAGGCAAGTCAAAAGGTCCATATCCAAGATGGACCCTGCAAGCGAAGCTTGGAACATCTACGTAGAAGATGCCCTTGCGATCCTTGCTGCTCTGTCGAGCGGAGTGGAGTCAAGAGTGACCATGCATTTGCGCTGGCCATGCATGGTTGCTGTGCACGATGCTCCATTGTCACACACACGACAGTCAAGAATCAGCATGCCAACGGTCACGAGTCACGAGGAGTGAGCCTCGCCTCGCCTCTTACACTTCGAAATCCATGGCTGAAGTCGACTCAGGAGTGTGACATGTAGGGTCGCGTGGCGCAGCGTGGACCCGGATGCGATTGGTCAGAGGGAAGAGAGAGAGAAGTACACCATCACGCTGCTCTCTGCAGATGCGCTCGCCTGTCTCACCAACGTGCTTAGCCTTCGGGGTAGTCTACCGAAATGCACGATAGCTACGGTCGAGGCAGTCATGCGATCACCACGATAAACACCGACGAACTGCGATCGAGCTGAGCAAGTCGAAGATGGTTCTTCTTCAACGAGCTGGAGAGGTAGGCAAAAGATGCAAGGCGCGTCGTCACCCCCCGGTATGACCTTGATCCATCTGTCGGAGGCACTTTGTAGGATATTTGGACTCCTTTTAGCCATTCAAGAATTGAAGGAGAGCTTGCGCGACAGCACGTGTGACTGGTGAATGAATGCCATGCACATGGACGTGATGATCAATCTGCCTTTAGGTAGCCTAGCTGGCACGGAGATCGGCTTGCCGCAAGTCCACTTCCAGTTCGAGAAGCGCGGGTTGAGCGCAAGAGACGGACTCAAAGATTGGCCCGTCTGGTGTCTGTTTGAGATGGAGAGAGACACACTCCCTCACGGCTGCTTAGGCGTCCGTAGTCCATCCATATGAGATGGCATGAGGCTTGTGTCTAGACTCCCATCCGTCAGATCACTATAGCGCATATGTTGACCGGCGGGCCGATGAATGCATACAACATCAGCCATTAGAGTGGGGTGAGTCGCGAGCGGCTCTCCAAAGGCATGTAGCAGCTGCGGAACAGTCCCAGGTCGCGTTGGATTCGACTCGACTACTGATCCATGCGCGCGAGAGAGCTGCAGGAAAGGTCGCTCGTTGCGACTTCTTCATCATCAGTCGCGAGTGCGAGGCATGCAGCGGCTCGGTCAGCAAGTCAACATTCGTGATTCATGTAGCGGTACAGTCAAAGTCACTGACGGGTGTATGTATGCTGACAAGTCAAGCCGACCCACCCTTCGTTCCCGAAGACGCGTGTGAATGCGAAATTCGAGGGATCATGTGAAGGCCTATGGCGGTCGTGCAATTTGCCAGTCTGAGTGTTCCCGCCGAGATCCGGATGTCGCAGGAGCGGCGGGGCGGGGGGCGGACGAGCGGGCGACCTCGGTGCCATCATGGCAAATGTGCTGAGGTGCTGAGGTCATCCATCGCGTGCCATGCCATGCCATGCCATGCAAAACGTGCGAGGCGGCGGGATATGGCGGACTGCCGGAATGCAGGCACTTAACAACTCCGACGAGGCGAGCACGTTTGAACGCGTTCAAAAAGTCACGATGGAGTAGTAGAGCAGTCTTGAGTCTTGCGTACCTTCTGTGAGCGCCATGCAGTCACGCGTCTCGCTATGTAAGTGACGAGTGTGGGCGAGCTGGCTGGCTGGCGAGCTGCCCCCACGCTGCAGCTTACATTTTTCGAAAGAGGCCATCAGCATGTGAATTCATGCACGGACACAACGACGCTCAAGTTAGCAGCATCAGGAGCGAAGAGCGGCGCTAGCGACCTCTGCTACTCGTGACTCACACTACCGGGGATGTAGGTATTGTACTTCGTGCTCTGGTGCACCTGTATAATAGACATATCTACACCCACCCGCTGCCGGCGCTGATATGAATCAGGAATAATTCTTGAAGCGGCTGGCTAGCTGCTGGAACTCCGCCCATGGGTACCGTACCGTTACTCGTGACATCAAAGATCAATTTGACTTGACGGGAGCGGGATAATCCCTTTCAACGCAACCCTTCATATGGTGGCGCGGACATGCCACAGAAGGGTCGGGGAGGGGAGCATACACAGCAGTCACAGTCAAGAGTCACGAGCGGCGGGCGCGCGGGTACACCACCCTTTATTGCACTCTGACTCTTCCGCAGTCTGAGTATGTATGGGTAGTGCGTGCGGAGATATGATGTGGATGACGAGCGGAACGGAACCATTCGATTGCGGGAGAGATTCATCGCTAAATTGACAATCTCAGCCGTCAGCAGTCAAGAGTCAAGAGTGCGTCTCGACAGACCATCGATCCGCGATCTCTTGATGGACGATGAAACACCGACACACCCACTCGTGACTTCTGACTCGTGCCTCGCTACCCGTCATCCATCACATCTCAACTCATCGTTCGACCACCTCTCTCCTCAGACAACGACTGTCCACGCAGCACCAACCCTTCGAAGTCGATCACTGCCCGTACAGTCAGCAAAGGGCCGTGCTACTCACGGCTGTAGTGGTACCTACCACTCAACAACTCGCAGCTGTACCGTACAGCCGCCCGCAACTCTTCTGACTGCAATCTGACCGCGATCCGCGCGCACGCGCCTTGCGTTTACCTCTTTGTGCTGTGCGCGACAAGACCCCTTGCACGCATCCGCATCCACATTCAGATTCGTGAATTGATTCAGATTGCTAGCCGTTGGATGCCAGCAACAGCCAGCAGCGGCCATACAGTAGCGCCCTCTGCCTGTGCCGGACCTGACTTGCGGCTGTTAGCAGGAGCACTGCATCCAGTCAAGTCACATCAGTATTGCCAACGCCCACACCGCACGCTAGACACACACCCACTCGTCACCAATCATCTCGACTTGCCGCTCGCGACCTGAGCCACACTCAGGGCGCTCTGCACTGCCACCCTCAGGCGCACCCCTCCCAACCACTCCGACTCGCGATTCTCCCTTCCACCATCTTGCTGCGCTGGGCACGCTCAAGTGATCGCGAGGACGGAACAAGGACAGCTGCTCACCTTCTCTTGGCCGCCCCTTCCTGCCGCAATCACCCCTCCCATCAATTTCACAACACTCTCACTGCTACGGACCTGAGACGCCCTCGGCGACTCGCGGAATCGCGTCGACTCTGCCTTGCAACTTGCAATGTCAGCAGCAACAGCTACGATCCACACCCTCCCGGAAGTTGGCGGGAGGAATCGGCCACTGCCGCCAACTCGAGCAGCTCCTGCTTCGCCTATTCCTGGCGGTGATTACACATCCGCTACGCACACAAGTCGACCTCAAATACAAGCGAGCAAATCACGAGAGCTGGCGCGGGCCATTCGATCTCAGGAGCAGCTGGATGCAGAGGCCACAGCCAGCAGATCTTACAGACCTCCCAGCGCGTGGAGTCAGACGACTGATGCCGCCGACGTCGTGTGGTCTGGTGCTGGCGCCGGTTCCATCAATGTGCCACCTCTGCCGAGTCCTGCCTTGAGCAATGGAAGTCAGGATGATCAGGATCGATTCAGCGACGCTGCCAGCTGGGAAGGAGACCACACAACCTCGGCTGCAATCGATACGAGCCGAGAACGTTCGACTGCAGGCACTTCTTTCGACCCACGTCAAAGCGTTGCGCCGAGCGACTTTGATCCAACTGAGGATAGCGGATTTGGTCATGAGTCCCGTAGCACGTACGGGCACGCTCGTGCGTCTAGCGTCGCTTCGTCGATGTGGGCCGGAAGAGGCAATAGGGACAACAATGCTGCATCGGGCGAAAGCACCCATGAAAGTGGTTATAACGGTCCACCCCGTCGCAAAGCACCACCACCACCTTTACCAGGCATCACGCCTGCCATGGCACTGCGCGCTCAGATGATGAACGCGCCTGAACCCTCGCCTGGGCTCAACTCGATGCTCAGCAGGTACTCGGAAGAAGAGGATGACGAGCTGCGGTCGCTCAGCGGGCCACGGCCCGCCAAGGCTCAGGGACATCGTCCTCAAGACAGCATGGGCCACTCTGCTGTCAGCCCGCTATCTGCCACCTTTAGCCCGCGCCTGCAAGGCGCATCATCACCAGCGCTCAGCGACTTTGAAGATCCCGAGATGACTCAGAATCCCGACACTACAATGAACTCGAGCATGTTTGAGATGATGCCCTCGAACGCTTCTCGGGGCAACCAGTCGCCCTCCTCGCGTGCCACGACGGCAAGCTTGGGCTCGGCAACACAGGACGCTCCACCTCCTAGAGCCATCGCGGAAGCCAACAAAGGACTTCAGTCTGTCGTGAAGCCGTCGGCAGATCCGTCCAAATTTGGCGTTCCGCCCCCTGCGCCGCGTCGCCGCAAGGGCCGAAAGGATCGAAGCCCGGTTTTGAGCTACGCCGAGGGCGAGGAGGAAGAACGTAGACTGGCTTCTTCACACGAGGGCGACGGTCTGGGTCGTATGAACAGCATGGGACCAAAGCTGAAGAAGAACGCGCCAGCGCCCTGGGAAGTGGATGGGGACCAGGATGATGGGGATGGTATGGGAAGCGCAGGGGATCGGGAATTGTTCGTGCCGCCCACGCGCAGCGGATTCGCAAGCTGGGCGCGAGCAAGTAGCGAAAGCTCTCGACCACGATTGACTCCAAGCAACTTGCCCCCGCTGTCGATCGCCAACGAGAACCGCACGAGCGTTTCGGACGCGAAGCGAGGGGTCGCTGATCTTGCATCGGAGCAAAGAGATCTGGACGACCAGGCAGCAGCTGCAGCGGCTCGACGGTCTAGGAGCAAGAGTGTGAGCTCACAAGCTGCAGGCATGCTCAAAGGTCTCGGACTGGCCACCTCCGCTACCCCTGCAGTCAAGAAACCGGGCAAGTTCGCGAAGGCATTTCGAAGGAACGCATCGAGTCCCGGTCTCGGTGAAGGAAAGAGCAACAAGTTTGCTGCAGGCATCTCTTCTGATGATTATGCGCACCTACCTCCGCCAGCTCCCGCCGCTCCAGTGCGGGGTAACGGTCATCTGGTCACTGCACCGCCGAGTCCCCTCAGCTTTGTGAGCAGCGCGGACTCCATGCTGCCCCCAACGCCGGTGCCGCCCGCAGCGTCCCTAGCGCCATTGAGCGCGCCTGCAGCTTCGGTTTATACCTCTCCCATGAGCTCCTCCCAGCCGGCTGCTGTCGCCCCTCTGGTACCACAGCAAGGTCGTCAGAGCAGCAGTGCCGAGAGCAATGGTGCTGCTAGCAACTCCACCAGTTATACTAGCGGACCCTCTAGCGAACACAACACTGCCGCCACAAGCCCGGGCTTCAGTCCAGCAAACACGGGCAAGTCTCTGGATCTCGTCGACCTCTTGAGCGCTTCTCGCTCTACTCGCATGAAGGACCAGCAATTTGTGCCCAGCCGATCACCCATCGTTTCGCCACGATCGCCCCTGCCCGGCTCAATGAACCGTCAGCAAGATGCGGTGCCCAGCCCCCCGCGGAGCGCCAATCGCGCAGGAGGCTTGGGCTACAAGAGGTCCAGCACATTCTTGGCGGAAGGAGCCATGACGCGATCTGGTAGCGCCACTTCTCGACCGGGCTTCCCAGCAGCGAACGGCGCTGGTCCCGCTTATGTATTTCCCGATAACCGCAACGCTAGGTCGCCAGTGCCACACCCAGACGGCAGGAGTGCCCAGAGCCACGAGTCGGCGCACCCAGCCAGCTCACTGCCTCTGAGCGACCACGCCTCGACACAAGATCTTCGCGCCGGGTCAGCGACGCCGACGGCGGCCAAAATCCTGCCGGACGCCGAGCGCTCTGCTCAAAGTCATGGCAGCGTCTCGAGCAATCATTCACCGCTCGTCTCTCCCAGCCCCGTCGACCACATGAGACCTTTGCATCTCGGTCATGACGTCGCACCACCCCCTTTGCGTTCGGCTAGCTCGCAGGGCGAGAATGCTCACGCTGATGCGGTAGCGAATATTGGGCCATCGGCATCGCCCGTCAAGCAGTTGGGCCAATGGCCTCAAAGTATACCTGCCGCTGTATCCCCAGGTGCGGCCATGCAATCTCTGCCTTCTGTCGGCTCGCATGAGGGTGTGCCTTACAAGCTCATCAGCCTGGAGCAAGCGAGGTTGAATCAGGAACGCGAAAGGGGCGTTTCGGCGCGCACGGATTTGACCCCGGCTCTGCGCAACAAGAAGAGTGGCGGTGGTTTCTTGCGACGCTTCAAGGACAAGGGAGGAGAGGGAGATGGGACCGAGGGTGGAGCGGGATCGATGGCTAGCAGGCCATCGGCCGGTAGTCTGGACAGCAGCGGCAAGCTCAACGCGGGCGCTTCTATGCCGTCGCTGCAAGTCAATGGAGCTGGCGCGAGCACGGGCGAAGATCACTCTCCTTCGGCAGAAGCACCCGCCTTGTCTCTGCGACCTGTGAGCTCCATGTTCTCGGGATTGGGAGGCATGCTAGACATGGAGGATAATCAGGCAAGTAATTCAGGCATGACCACGGCGAATGCGACAGAGACGTCCGCTCCAGTCACCGCCACCGCCTCTGCTTCTGGTGCTCTTCAAGCTCCTACCGACGCTCAGAAGCTACTCTCCCCAGCGCTGAGCTACAAATCGTTCGGTGCCTCTCTCAGCAGTCGATCGCCAAGCCCGGCCGGCGTGGGCCTCACATCATCAGCCGCATCTTCCTCACCAGCTTCGCGAAAGGGCGCTATTCCAGCTGCCATCAAGACGAGCTCCAACAGCCCTCGCGATGCGGCTCCAATGTCGGGTCTCTCCAAAGCGACGGATGTGAGCTCGCCCACGTATCAATCTGCCAACAGTCATGGTGATGAAGAAGAGACGTTCGTGTCGCCCACGACGAGCCCTCGTCAGCTCAAATCCTCTTTGCCGATGCACCCGAGCAGGTCTAGCGGCAGCACTGGTAGTGCGCCTCTGGCTCCAGCAGGTCTGCATCGACCCATCGCGCGCCACGGATCTGTTCCCGGAGCTCTTGCTCGACCTTACTCGGACGCGAGCGCTTCTTCCGACGCCTCGTCTGCGCTGGGTCTGGTCAACGGCTTTCCACCCACACCGACGAGCGATGCCGACGCTGCCGGAATGGCTCTCAATCCGGCTCTCTTGGCCTCGCGCAAGAGGGCCATAGAGATTGAGCAGACGATGAACGATCTGGCGGCCGAACTCTCTGCTCTTCGAGCGGCAGCCGGACACGCTGCGCCTCGCGCTTCGCCCTCCGATTCTCCCAATTTGGCCGCTACCGCTTCTAGCCCCTCTTCCATACCATCTTGCTCCGCGTGCGGCTGCAATTGCGCAGAACAACGTCGCTTGCAAGCTGCGAATGAGGCTGCTGTCCTCAAAGGCATCAGGTGAGTACCAATGTCCCCCCTCCTCCCAGCATTCAAAACGGACGGTGGGCTATCTTTTTGCTGACCCGACCTTACCCCGTTTGAACGCTGCCTCCTTTGCCCAGCATCATGAATCGCAGTCGAGCACTCAAACCCTCTGCAGCGGGCGCGGGCAAATTTGGCGGCTATCTGGATCGATGAGTGGGACAGATCATCATGCCGCATTTGCTCCTCTTCCGTTTCCTGCTTGTTCCTTGTTTGGGGCCCCGTCCAAATCCCGTACATGCTCCTCGTTACGAAACGTATACCCACTTTCTCCCCCCCCCTCCTCCCACCTCCTTTTACTTTGGTCGAAGTCTCTCGGTCGGCAACGTCTTTTACGCCCACTCCCACTTTGTCTCTCCCGTGTTGGACCATCTCGACAGATATCTGATACACACCCAGAGCTACTTCCCTCGCCTGCGTTTCCCCCCCTTGTACCCGGTCTGATCGTCAAGATGATTCCAACGCCCCTGTATTCCCCTGATCAGCACAAACTTGTACCTCTACGCCCCGGGCGCGCAATCTTTTTCCCTGCTCCGCAATGCCATGGATTGACAAGATACAGAGCGACGTCGTCGGGCTTTTGCCTTGCCGTTGCTGCATCGGCTTGCAGAGCGTGGAAGACGCTGGGATGGGACCAGACTGAATGGGTATGCTACACGATGTTCGTCCTATGCAATGCTTTTTCCCGACGTGCCATGTAACGTGCCACCTAGGCGTGCCCTCTGGGTCACGGGACAATGAAATAAAGTACAAGCGCGGGAGCCGAGCGTTTCCATGCGATGCACGGAGATTCCTCTGCGATACTTTTGCGTGAGCGCCTGTCTTGCCTGATTTTGCTTCCGAGACGGGGAGGGAAAACGGCAAAGAGAGCGAACAAGTCACGCACGAGTTTCGTCGACCTCAGGCGGCCTAACCGGGCAGAGGCGAGGGCCAATAAGCGAGTGTCCCTGTGTGCTTCAGGACGCGGCAAAGGATTTGCCGAGCTCGAGTTGGAGGCTGGCGAAATTGCTGCGCCGCGTCTCGGGCGGAGGGGCCTGGAAGCGCCTGGAGACTGCGCCTGGAAACTTCAAGGCAGCGCTCCACGCTCAACGACTTTCGTTGGAAATTCGATGTGAGAAAATTGCTTGAACCGCTGCTCGGCTTCATTGTATGAGCAACCTAGCCGCAGGTTTAGATGGGTCTGATACCGAACAGAGCTCTGAAGCGTTCAAAGAGAACTCTGGCAGGGTGCAGAATACGGTGAAACGGTCGCCGCACAGTCGGCATTAGCTTGATCGAGCACGTGCAAACACGTCATGCCTCGACACTTACAAAGAGACGACGGTATGCGCTCCAAGGCGCATCCAGCACATGCCGAAGCTGTTCAAGAACACGGTGAGGCGTGGTGTCAGGCGCATGACGTCGAGGTGCCTCGCCTTCCCATCACCGCTAGATCGAACGCGCTCAGCCTGCGGAGCGTCCGCTTCTTTCTAGCTTCCTGCTCAGCAGCGGACCCACCACTCACCCTTTATACAGGCCCATCGCACCCTCGGTCTTCAAAAGCAAAGTCAAGACGCTCCAGCTAGTATTCGTTTTCCCTTGCGCCACAGCTCCTGCTCTCTCGTTCATCAATCTGACCTTGAGCACATCTATAGGTTGACTAGTAGCAGAAGCGATAAAGCCAGCTATCATACTGCTGGCGAAATGTAGAGGCAGTCCTTCCTGAGAGAGATGAGCGACGAGGAGATTGGGGCTGCTACTTGAAGCATAACGCTTGATGCGTTGCTTGGCTTCGTCGTACGTGCCCACCTGCAGCAAAGCATTGTGAACAAGAGCATCAGCAAGGAGCGAGCAGTGCAAGTGGATGAACGCGCTGCTAGCCTCACCTGCGTGCTAGTAAGCACAGCCGCTCTGAGCGTTGTGGGTCCGACACCTCTCCACAGAGCCTTGAGTCCACCTTTATGATAGATGGTCGAGAAGGCTACAAATGTGTTGCGATAGGGAGGCGCACCGCCCGCGCTTGCTGCTCTAGACGCTTGCATCTGAACCTTGACCAAGTCGCAGGGAGAGGCTATGAGAGCGCCCAAGGCGCCTGAAGTGACGCCTGCCAGTAGTTTCTGCAGGAAAGGCACGGATGGACCTAGGAGTGGAGCATACAGGTCCTGCGAAGGATGATGCAGCGATTAGCAAGTGGATCGAAAGAGTCGTCAAGGCCAGCACATGGCTCCGAATGCGCCACGACGATCGCATTCACGCTTGTGCCCTCACCTTGAAAGTCTCGTAGCTTCCCATTCTAATCGTTCCATAGCTAGCCTCCCTCAGTATACTGGCCGTCACACCGTACCACAGACTCTGCACGCCTTCTCCAACAATCATTTCCTTTCCCAACGTCCAGAAATTGTGCCGCGAGGAGAGCGCTAGTTGTTGTCGGACCTTGATGATGTCGAAAGGATTGGTGACGACTGCGGAAGTGCTGTTGCCTAGCAGAGCGCTGGCATAGGTTAGGAATTTGAGTCGATGAGATGAGGGAGATGGGTCCGGCTGAGACGCGGACACAGATTTGTCCAGCGTCTCCTCCTCCTCTGCCAAGAGGGAAGCTTCTTTGCGAGTCATGGCGGTCCTCTATAGCTGTGTGTCGTGATATGTGAGGACGAGGCGAGGCGGGGTCTCCAGCAAGTGCCCTTCTACCGTTCCAGAATCCTCTCTCGCAAGTCTTGCACGGAGGAGCCAGCTTCTTTGTAGTCGTGAGTGCGACAGCTGGTCGGTGTAGTAGGCAAGAGCTTCAGCGAATTAGAATCGAACTGTGTTGTGCGATTGCAACGTCAACGCACTTCGAGACATCCTGCCGCTCCTCTCCTTCGCCTTCTCACGCGATCACAATTCACGATTAACAAGTTGTGATCTGCTGCATGGCATCTTCCATCTCATCTGGCAGCTTCAGCGCTTATTGCTGCTGACCTGCAGCATGCATGCATGCTCGCTCGGAAGAAAGCGTGTGCACATCAACACGCGACAGCATTGACTCAGACTGGCAAGCCTTAACGGCCGAGCACTGCACACGCACCGCGGCAATCCACCCATTCTCATTCATGCGCGCGCTTTTAAAGCGACGCGCGACGCGACGCGACGCAAAGTGCAACGCCGCGGAGGTTGCAGCAGGCAGGGCTGAACGCGTAAATGAGCCTGATGATCATAAAATATACGTGCAATTAAGCTGCTCTTGGTGCTGTGTCGGCGCGCATTTGCGTTTGGACCCACCGTAGGGCAGGCGGCGAAGATCATCAGCGAGAGTCGTGAGTGTATGCTGAGCGCGGTATGAAGCATGACGATGCTGGTCTTCAACAGCAGCGTGACAGCCAACGTCCTTAGCTCTTCCAAACGCTCGTCTCACTCTCAAGCGCAGCACCCATCACGCTACAACGTCGGCTCCAAGTCGCCTCACGCTTGACTCGCCCACACAACTCTCGGAAAGTGAATACCTCTCGACAATCGTATCCCTCTAAGCATGTCCGCATCTGAAGTGCGCGACATTCAACAGGCCGCGCCCGATGAGGGTGGCATTGGTCAAGACCTTCCTCAACCAGACGCTCATGCAGCGAGCGACGTGAAGGGCAAAGGAAAAGGCAAGGCTGCAGAGGTGGTCGGTGAGTGTGCAGCGCTCGTATTTGTAGGGCTTGAACGCAAGGGCAGTCGGGAATCATCGCGCGTCGTGGCGCGCGTGAAGCTTTCGGAGGGTCAAAGCCTGGGCGTGCAATTTGGGTACCCAGTCACCATGCAAACGGGTCAGCGGCTCTTTGCCGGCATGAAGTGTCTAGCGTCTAGGTCAATGCTAATCCTATACCATTGCGAGACGGACCACTGACGCCTCAGCATCTCTCTCTATCACCTGTGCATGTGCAGAAGAGGAGGAGGATGACGATGACGATGAAGAGAACGAGTCTGACGAGGAGGATGAAGATGATGAGGATGGTGATGTGAGTATGAGCTTCTCTTATGCATGTCTGCGTGCCCTACTCGCTTTCATGATGCACATGATCCAGCCTCAATTGCTGCTCACATTGGCGTCGCTGTTTGCCCAAACAGGAGACCAACCCTCTAGAAGGCTTGGACCAATCCGCCATCATGTGGACCGGAGCTAGAGGAACACGTCGTGCTGCGCAGAAAGAGATCGACTACTCTTCCGAGGAGGCTCAGCGCAAGGCTGGCTTGGCAGGTGGTTCCGCGGAAGAGCAGGAGGAGGATGACGGGGAGTTCAAGGTGAGGCTTGCGTGCTCTCCCTTGACAGCGATGGGCCCAAACGATCGGGGCGCATACAGTCGAGACAGAGCGGAGCACTGACCTTTGGCGCTCCTTCCACAGGGCGAGGAGATGGAGGAGTAAGCCGTGAGGCTGAGGAGGACACATCAACACGCAGGTCCACGTTTGACTAGGTCCCGATTCACATCGACTGCAAAGAGTACCCACAGAAGCTGGTACCCTCTCACCAAAAGACCAAAGGTCATGAGTCATTGTGCCAGCTTCTTCACTCGATAGCAAAGCGCAAGCACGTACAAGATTAGTGAGAGCTCGCGTAAACATCAGCTGGGTATAGATTGCCACCGAAACATGTATCCAGAAACGTCCAACGAGTACAAGGCCTTGTCGCTGATGAAGCGCGGGTGATCTAGTGTCCTAGCTTCATCGTTTGCGTCAAATTTGAGGCACATTTCGACAAGGAGGGAACTCGCTGGACCCAAGTTTGCCCGAGCCAGCTTACGCTCTCAAGCTAATCATCAGTGCGGACGCTTTCGAACATCTAGAGGTCACTAGACTCGACCCGGTAGACGTAGAAGCTTGTGCAGTCATGTTTGCCCGCGTCCATTCAGGCTTCGCCAAAGCCCCATCGAAGGAAGGCGCTAAGAGAGCTGCAGCATGCAAATCCTGAACCCCACGTTGCTTGGATCGGATTGGAGATGCGCCGAGACTGTGATTGAGGTTCGCATGTGATTCGTCTCATTCACCATGAATTTCTTCGTTTCACGGCCTGAGCTAGCGATGAGCGTGCGAGGCCAGGAAGTGTGCTGCGGAAGCTTACCCCTCACTAGAACGCCTGGGCCCATTCACTTGAGCGGAGAAAGCATGGGGTTAGGAGCGCGTAAACAGATCGGAAGCGCGGACGTGCCCAGCGTATATGAAGCACTGCACTTCTTTACCGCCCTCCCCCTTCACGTCGGCTTATCCGACTGTATTTCATTCGGGCAAAGGTCCAAAGGCGGCAGCTAGGAGCGCTGTAACCTCATATAGGTGCATCGACACTTGCGACCTCCTCTGATCCCTCCTACGCTTCCTTGCGGCTTTCCTCTCGCACCGAGCTCCTCCAACTTGGTTCGATTTCTTAAAGAGGAGCCTGACAGTCTTGCCCAGAATTTGGTCGCGTGGACGGCGTCAGGCATCGTCTCAGCAAATGATGGCTATGTGGGTGTCCGGAGTTTATTTGAGCGACAAGTGGAATCCCTACCTCGCACCACACAAGGTACTCCGCAGCATAGCTCCAGCGTTGCGCCGCCGTGGAAGCATGCAACGCTAGCGTGCCGAGGCGGGAAAGCGCACTCGTAGAGTCGTGAATCGTGAATGAGGAGGTGTGCATGGGTACCCGGTACCGGTAGCACCACCTCCGCTCGCTCTGCTATTGACTCTTGACTGTGACATGCTGGGACGCAGAGGGGTGGTCACCCTTAACCCCTTTCATTAATTAACAGGAGGCAGCTTGCGCAACACAGACGTGAGCAGGGAAGGGACCCTCTGCGGCGCGCAGCTTGTTTGTCAGCTAGCTCGGATCCGCAACATCCTCCCCAGACGTGGTCCTGCTTCTCAAGGACTACGGGTCATACAAGTAATGAGTCCGCTGATACATAAAGACGAGCGCGCAAGCGCCTGCAAACCAGAAAGACCGGGCTTGCTTCGTCCTTTTCCTTCTACCGATTCTAGTCTTGCCCACTAGACACCAATTCCCTCCCCACCTCCTTCCCCCTCACGGCATCATGCGCTCCTTCCTTTGGTCGTTGTTGACTGCGCTATGCGCACTGCACGTAGCGCACGCCCATTTGCTCCCTCGTCTGCTCGCTGAGACTGGACCCAAGCCGCAGGATGATCCCTTTTACGTTGCTCCATCTGAAAAACAATTGGCCGAAATGAAACCAGGTCATATCATTCGAGCACGTCCCGTCAAGACTGTGGCAGATGCGTCGGTCACATCGAGCGCGTACCAGCTGCTTTACAGGACGTACGACCATGCCGGAAGACCCACCGCCGCGGTCACCACGACTCTCGTCCCTCGAGTAAAGGATGCGGCGGGGGTGGCGGGCGCAAAGCTGCCAGTCCGACTTGTAGCCTACGAGTCGTTCACCGATTCCGTTGCCCTAAACTGTGCCGGCTCCTACGCACTGACAGCAGGTCCATCATCCCCAAACTTTACTCCCACGTTCGTTGGGCTTGGCGTCATCAATGCCTTTCTCGCCTACGGATACACCGTCACGGTGCCTGACTTCCAGGGTCTGAACTCCGAGTTCATCGTCGGTAGAACGCAAGCAAGGGCGACTTTGGACGGAATCAGGGCTACGTTGAGGCACAAGCCCACCATTGCGGATCCCAAAGGCGCCAAAGTCGGCTACATCGGCTATTCGGGAGGCGCCAGTGCTGCAGGCTGGACTGCCGAGCTCGCACCAGAATATGCTCCCGAGGTGAGAGCATGCGTGGTAGGAGCGTTTTGATGTTCGACATGCTGACAAGGATGACCATCGGACGCAGGTCGACTTTGTGGCAGCGACGTATGGGGGCCTCCCAGTCAGCCCCGTCAGCGTCCTGAGGCACATCGACGGGACCGAGAATGCTGGTCTATCGCTGATGGGTTTGCTGGGTCTAGGGAACGCATACCCAGAAGTCGAAGAGTACATCTTTGCGAGGGCGAATAAGAAAGGCAAGGCGGCCATCAAGCGTCTGAGGGGAGGGTCAGCTTGTCTGGATGCGGTGAAGGATTATGCAAACACCTCTTTGAGCGACTACTTTGACAACTTCAGCCTCGATGATGAGCTGGTCCAGAGGATCAACCGTGAGAACACGCTGGGAGCCAACACGCCAAAGGTTCCTCTGGTAGGTGTCGCGGCTCTCTATTGATCCAAGTTCAGGGCTGCGCTGATGTTCCTAATCTCTTGCCGCGGTAGTACATCTACCAATCGACGGCCGACGAAATCATCGTAGCATCCGATGTTGACAAGTACGTCTCGTCGCAATGCGCTCGTGGTGCTCGCATCCTGTACTCGCGCGTGAAAGGCAAGAAGCACAATGAGCTTCTGATCACGGGGTTTCCAGCCGCAGTCGACTGGCTGGACAAAGCCCTCACCGGATCCGTCACCTTGCCAAAACCTGGCGAATGCGTCATCAAGCAATCTGCATCTGCGCCCATGCCTTTGAGCACACCCAAAGCCAAGCCTAGCGGCCAACGGAAAGGAAAGGAGAGCGGCCAACGGAAAGTGAAAGGGAGCAATCAACGGAAAGGGAAGGGGAGCGGCCATCGAAAAGTGAAAGGGAGCGAACATCGGAAACCGAAAGGAAGCGGTAAACGAAAAGGCAAGGGGAGCGGCAAACGCGACTCGGAAGGCGACAGCGGTGTGAAGACGGCCGTGGACGCCTACTTCGCTCCGCTCAAAGATGTGCCGTTCAATGACCTGCCAGATATGGCCCGGAAGAATAGCGAGCAAGGGAAGCGCCTCGCACACACCTAGCGCTTCGGCGAAAGAGCTAGCGTCGAATCTGCCGAAGGTGCCGCTGTCGCTTCGACCTGGGTCTACTAGCAGGATGGATCGAGAGCTCTTTCGATCAACGCCTATCGAGCGGAGGCCTCGCCCTTATACTCATCATGTATGAACGACTTGACTCGCCCATGCTGGGCAAGATGCGCACACATCTCGCTAGCACCAGCTCGTAATATTATCTCCTATTCCTACTCTCAGCACCGGGTCCACCTCCTGCAATACCTCCCGTCTTGCCACCTGCACTCGACCCATTTGCCATGCTTTTGATGTCCGAGGCATCCAGACCTGCCGACGCCTGTATCCGAACGATCTGAAGCGAGGTACGTCGAAGTCGAACGCATTGGTCAACTTTGTATGATTCGACTAGGCTTTGAACAGAATTGGTTTGTCCTAACTCACCTCTTCGAGGATAGGTCTGTACTCTTCGTATTTCTGCGCGGCGAGCTGATGAACCAGTGCGCACCCGTGCTGTTAAGCACAATGCACTGCGTCGAATGGCAAGAGGATACGACTCACAGCAAACCCATCTCGGCGCATCTCTTTGCCTCTGGCGCTTCCTTCACTCTGTTCGTGCGCGACACCTGCCCAATAAGCGCGCGACCTTTCATAGAATGCCTTGATGCTCTCGCCTGCGGCGCACAAGACGAACGATCAGAAGAGGACTCAGTTGTGGGAGAAGACGACTAGGGCTTACCAGGCTGAGGCGTAGAGATGACATCCTTTTCATCCCGATTTGCGGCATCTTTCGACACGCCCAAAAATGTATTGGCTTTCTCCCTGAGCGCTTCCCTTTCCCTCTTTCGTTCCAATTTGATCTTTTCAATCTCTTCCCTCGTCCTCTCCACCTCACCTTCCCAAAGCAGCTCATCGTCGTCCATTTCGTTTTCTGCCATCTCTTCTCCTTCCGGCTGCTCCCTCTCCTCCTCCGATCCTGGATTGCTGTCGGAGGAAGAGTCGGAAGAGCCAGATGCGGATGAGGATGATTCATACCATTCCAAAGCGTCGATTGGACAAGATTTGAGACAGTTGAAGCGCTCCATCTTGACCAGATCAAGAGTGTAAAAGTCGTCCAGGGTCTGATGAAGGGGAACATTGGGGTCTCAGTATCAGGATGCCTGCTGGATAACTTTTGCGAGTAAAAGAAGGCAAGACCTACGTATTCTCGATCAGCAGTTTCATGGATGCCGCCGTAGCAGTACAGCTTAAATCGAAGCAGTGAGAGCACCAGGTGTTCAGCGCAGGGCTTGCATGGGGTCTCCATCGGATCGGACGGCCAGGCTTACCACATTGCGCTGAACGGCGAGCATCGCATTATATCGACCGATCGGCACCGACTTTTGCGGATCGTCTGGATCGTCGTCTTCTTCTGGAGCTGCTTTTGTGGGAACGACGTCCTGTCGTGGAGGACGGCAGTATCACGTTCAACGACGATTTACGGACAATGCCAATTCATGCGCTAGCTCACGTTTGAGAATGCCTCTTGCTCCTGCTTATCTTGGCCGTCTTTCGTCTCGACGCCCTCCTCATCTTCGTCCTCTTCTCCATCACTTTGAGCTGCCCTCCTCTGTTCAGGCTGCACCGCCGCTTTACGTCTCCTCTTGCCTCCCTGCATTTTCTTCCTTCTCAAGTTCAGACTGGTCCATCTTCCATTGCCGCTCAAAGCATACGCGAACAGATCGTTGTGACAGAAACTTTCCAAACTTTCCTCATCATTTTCGTTATCCGTCACGCCGCCAAAGAGGACGCCCGTGTTGCGCTGAGGCCACAATGTCATGGTGCAGCCGCTGCGTTGACCTGGCGCATAGCCTATCTTGCGTTTGCGCGTCCATTCGATCTTTCCACGTGCGAACAGATCGCCAGTCTCGGCATCCGGCGCGATGGTCAAGAGCCACGCATCTTCTAGTGCTATTCCTTGAGTCCTCTCTCCTTTGATGTAGCGCTTGCAATACCCTCCGTAGAGCACGACACTGCGTGCACAGAGCGTCGTTGGTGTCAGATGATTGCCGCACTCCAGAGTAGCACACTCACCCTTCAGGAGTCGACAAGAGTGAAAAGCCAGATCGTGCAGGTGGCTGCGAAGAGTGGCAAAGAAGCGTTGGTGAGGAGCGAGCACTTTGAAGACATACGGGACTGGCAACTTCAACGCGCGCCAATGAAGATCATCTCACCTTTCTCAGCTCATTCTGTTTGATCTCGTGCCATTTGTACTCCGCAGTATCAAAGATCCACAAGTCGCCGAGGTATGTGGTCCTCACCCCGGTATCCTGAAATCCGCCAAAGAGTACAATCTAAAAAGAGCCCAGGGCAGCGATGAAGTTCGAGTGAAAGAGCATAATCATCTGTGGGTCAGTCTCGAGTGTGAGGAGGGGTGGGCTTTGCCTGCGTGCCGGGACACTGCACTCACGTATTGTTTCCAGCACACCATTCGATGACCTGATCGAGCTGATGGTCTGACTTTTGTGTCGATGCGATCCCACGATTTGTTGGCTATGCTAAAGATCCAAAGCTAAAGATTGAAAGGGACAAGAAAGCAGCACGGGTGACTCAGGTCAGCATCGCTGCGATCTGCTTTTTTTTTTTTTTTTTTTTTTTTTTTTTTTTTTTTTTCTACACGAAAAGCCTCGGCGTAGACTACCTAAGCAGCGGTGCTGCGAGCATGCACTATCAACACTCACATCTCGGTAATGAAAGAACTTGTTGAGCTTGGGCCCTGCAAATTCTCCACCGAACACGAAGAGCATACCTCCAGCGGCTGGACTAGCAGCGACAGCATGAGCAGATCTGGGACCTGGTTGGTTGGCCGAGCTGTACTGCCTCCATGTACCCCTATCTTGCGAGGAGGAAGTGGTGGAGTCGGCTTGATTGGCAGTAGCAGCAGGATTGCTGGAGGGTGTGTAGCGGAACAGATTGGCGTAAAATGTCGCTCTGAAGGAGCAGAGGTGCGGCGAGTGGGCCAAGGGAGTCAGCTAGATCTCCTCGCAAGTGTCGACGATACGTTTGAAATTACAGTCAACCTTTTGCCCGGATCTTTGCATGGACGCTGAGGAGGTCGAGCGCCGCGCGATTGAACGCAGTCTTGCAAGTACGACGCATGCATGGTGGACGTCCATCCACCTCTGCCTCTTCCGGACAGCGCACACGCACTGCCTTTCCGCCTCCAGGCCTCCGGTGTCCCAACATTATCCACGCACCGCTGCCCATCCTTCCCGCACGACACAGCACAGCGCACTCCTACGAAGTACCAGCTAGCAGACTGACCTATCTCCATCAAAGTATTCCCCACCAAAGAACCAAAGATCGTCACCCAGAGGACAAGCGGTGAGTGTAGCATTAGCTCTCCTGGTAGGAGCCATGCCCACCCTCTCTTCCAAAACCTTGTGTTCCTCTTCCCACTCCTTTTTGAAATTGGCCAACAAAGCATCCAAATCCTCTTCCTCCGCTTTCGACGCTGCAGCTGCCGCAGCTGTTGCGCCTTTGGACTTCTTTCCTGCTTTGCCTGTAGCAGTACCGGTGCTCGATGATTTGTTACCACTACCGCTGCCCACGCCTGCGCCACCACCCTTCTTGACAGATTGCTTGGCGGCGCTTCGTGCGGCTTTGGACTCTTGCTTGGCCCGCTTGGCCGCTTTGGAAGCGGCCTTTTCAGCAGCCTGAGCCGCTCCACCACCGCCTTTCTTGCCCATCCTCGCGAGCGCAAGACGGAGAGGGTTGGACTTGCTGTTTGCGAGCGGCGTTCAGATGACGAGCGTTGCAGAATCAAGTTGAAAGCTTTGCAGTCAGTGAAATCACAAGTCTTGAGTTGTGCATCAATTAAAGAATCGACAGACGCAGCTGCATACACACAAACTAGGGCTAGCGCATATAGGCCAAGCTCTTTTCTTTTACTTTTGAGATTTCAGGAACCCTGCCCTCCACTTTTTCAATATTGAATGCATGAATTCCATACAATAATAGTATTCACGTGGTTTCCGCTTGAATTCGTGATTGTGAGCGCCGCCTCAGTCAGACTTCATTTGATCGCGAATCATGAATGCGAATCTTGATTGCCTTCCCCTCTGCTTTCTCGTACGATAAGAACTTTGATTTTTGTGCTGACGCGCTCGACGCCCGATACGGATAAGGCTTCTCGAAGAATAGCGCGCGGCCTTGATTTGAAAAAGTGGGCGAAGGAGCAGTCACATCGGAGATCACATGACTGTTTACTTTCATAAGCATCCTCCAGCCATCATCGCCGTCATCCACATCCCCTCTCTCTCTCTCTCTCCCATGTCGCAGCCAAGCTCTCTACGTGCCGTGCCAAGCGCATACTGATCTGTGCACAATCGATAGGCAGGCTACAAATACCACGCAGGGCAAAAGCAGGAACGACCGTCGGCGTGTTTGGATGATGGTCCGGGAGGGTGACGTTCACGATGAGCTCTCTGAAGAGGAGGCATCATCGCAGATGAACGATGCACCGGGGTCAGAGCAGCTCGAGCGGCAGGACACGAGCCGACGGGAGGAGCAAAGGCACGACGATGGCAGCGTCGGCAGTGATAAGAGGCAGCCGCGCGCTCATCTGCGCACCGACACTCGCACTCGCGCTGGACTCGCCCGCTTGCTGCAACATCTGAAACCGGAAAAGCAAGGCATAGAGCCGCTCTCGCTAAAGCTGCTACGTCCCCCTCAGAACAGCAGCGACATTCTCCAACTCTTCTACCTCTGGTCCAGCGCAAATCTCAACATTCTCTCCTTCTCCACCGGCGCACTAGCGCCAACTTTGGGCTTGGATATGCGATCCAGTCTGATCTGCATTCCTCTTTGGATAGCCCTCTTCAGCTTGGTGCCCGCTTATGTGGCCACCTTTGGACCGGCTACCGGCCTGAGACAGATCGTGTTCTGCAGATACTCTTGGGGCTACTATGCCACGGGCGTCATCATCGTGCTCAGCTGCGGTGAGTCGAAGTGGGTGCACGGTCGATTGTAATGCATCAAGAGGCTGTGATCTCTCGAGTGCAACGCGTATCCAGCGCCCACGCTTGCTGACATGTTTGATAGCGCACTCGCCTTTTGCAACGCTCACAATCAGCCACGCAGCTGGGCTACAGCATCCTCAACACCATCCTTGGAGGTCAGACTCTACGCGCCGCCTCTTCCTCCCTCTCCCTCTCCCTCAACGCCGGCATCATCCTCTCCATCCTGCTCTCCCTCCTCATCTCCTTTTCAGGTCTGCACATCCTCACCCTGTTCGAGCGTTACGCCTGGATCGTCGTCTTGCCCGTCCTCATCGCTTTGCCTGCTGTGGCCGGTACTGGAGCTGCGGGGCTGCACTTGCCGGTAGAAGCGCCGCTCACTACGCAGGAGAGAGCCAGAGCGGTCTTGGCTATGGGGGCTGTGCTTGCTGGCTACGTCATCACTTG
Organism: Ceraceosorus guamensis; assembly: GCF_003144195.1. Classification (NCBI taxonomy): domain Eukaryota; kingdom Fungi; phylum Basidiomycota; class Exobasidiomycetes; order Ceraceosorales; family Ceraceosoraceae; genus Ceraceosorus; species Ceraceosorus guamensis. The sequence continues at coordinate 73,778 of NW_020290003.1, read as the reverse complement.
GTCCGTGAGTGTCACCTGATGCAGCAGGCCAAGCATGTCCGCGAAGAGCGCTGAGTAGGTGCCCATCTGACTCTGGGACGGCGCATTCCGCATCTGGCTCAATGATTGAAAAAGACAATGTCTTGTGGTGAGTGTCGTTCAGACCAAGGAGCCGAGGAGCCGCACTCGCACGACACTCAAATTGCTCACTCAATGACCATGGTCGGCTGATGCATCTTTCTGCAGACGTCACGCGACACTTGCGTCCAAGCACCTCGCGTCGCCTCCTCTTTCTCTCCGTCTACCTCGGTTTCCTCCTCTCCACCGCTCTGACGATGGTGCTAGGGGCCTCCTTTGCGCACGCTTCTCAAGACATTCCAATCTGGTCCGAAGCTCTATCCACGTCTTCAGGACAACTCGTGCGCATTGCGCTCAAGGACGGAGCGGGAGCTAGGTTCGCCAATGTCATCCTAGCGCTCAGCACGGTGGGCAATGTGGCGCTCACTTTTTATTCGTTTGGATTGAGCTTTATGAGCTTGCCCCGAGTGTCTCTCAGCAGAGCGATGCACAGCAAGGGCGAGGCGAAGCGCGAGGAGCGGATGGAGAGGGAGGAAGCTAGAGACCATGCTGGCAAAGATCAAAATCATCAGGTCTCCTCAGCTCCCGAAACGCACGCGTCACTGGGAAGAAGAGCGACAAAGCTGATGAAGCGGCTGCAGCATCAGCTGCCTCGTTTCATCTATCCCCTACTCGCCACTGCTATCGTGCTGCCACTCTCCATCGTGGGAGCTAATAAGTTCAGTCAGACATTGACCAACTTTTTGAGCATCATTGGCTATTGGGCTGCTCCTTTTTGCGCGACCCTGCTCATGGAACATTGGATGTTCAAGATGCCCGATGCCCGGCGACGAGCGAGAAGCGGGCTGGTGGAGCACGTGGGAGCGCGCGCGCTGGGACAAGAGAGCAAGCCGTCGTGGCAGGTGCCAGCAGGGCAAGATGAGAGCGAGAGCGCCGCAGCGGATCGGAACGAGTCTGGGAGCGCGAATCGCAATCGCGATGCGCAGATGCGGGAGGCGGGGGTGGAAGCGGATAGTCTGAATGCACCATTAGCACTAGCCTACCCTCAAAGCATCTATGCGAATCCCAACAAACTGCCGACCGGACTCGCTGCGCTAGCCACTTCCGTACTGAGCGTGGCGATCATGGTTCCCTGCATGGACCAGGTCTGGTTTGCTGGACCATTAGCACGACGATCTGGAGATTTGGCTTTCGAGGTCGGCTTTGCCCTCTCGATCGTGCTTTATCCGCCCATCAGATTGGTGGATAGGCATTGCTTTGGGAGATAGCGCGAGGAGTTGGCCCGGGGGGAGGGGCGGGCATCCTCTGATCCGCCCTCTACGCCCAAGCCCGCTTCTCGAGTGAAAATCCGTTTTCATCGCGTTGCGCTTTCCTTCGATGCTGCGCCCACTGTCCTGCCCATCGTGTACGCCATCAATCGTAGCAGTGCTTGCCTTCTGCGGCGGTCAATACCATATTTACTCGCGGCTGCGGAGACACCAGATCAAGCACTGCTCCTTGTGATCGCCATGGCCAGATGAAGAGCATGGGGCAAATGCAGCGCTTCTAAGTCATTCGGTGCAGGTGCGGATCGCAAACATGCCATCATGCATCGGATGAGAAGCAAAGAGGGGTGAAGGTGAAGCTTGATGGGGGAAATGCAGGTGGTGCGATGTCGTGCGGCGGTGGAATGACAAGAGAGCAGCCGCACTACCTCGAGACGGTCTTATCCAGCAAGTCCTGTGCGCAAGAGCCACACATCACCAGAGAGAGAGTGTGTGTGTGTGTAGGTGTGTGGGGGGCGAGGAGACATCAGCTTCCAAATCTACTCGCGCATGGCAGTATGACTTGACAATTCTTTTGCGTTGGGAGAATGCGCACCTTTGCCTCGTTTACTTTGCTCGCGATAAAAGGACTTCCTCCACGATCCGGATGATTTGCGATCATCATTCGCCTGTGCGCCTCTTTCACCCTCGCCCTAGTCAGCGCTGTCTCTCTACAGAAGGGTGCGTGGGTAGAGACAGAAGAGCAACGCGTGGGGCGTGAGCTTATGATCTACAGCAAGGGGAGCCTGACAAGTCGCGCAAGGCCCGAGAATTTCGATACGGCTACGGCACCCTTCGAATCGGTGCTCCTCCGTTGCCACTCGTTCGACGATCCACGCTTCAGGTGATCTTTGATTTGAAAGCATGAATATGCAATCCCACTTCTTCCCTTAAGGCTTGTACCTTGCCTCGCACAGAGCAACGAATGCCGCTCCTTTTGCCATCAACCATCGCGCGCAAGAAGTGCGACCTGCGCATTCTGATGCACTCTCCCCCTGCTCTTCCTCATCCACTCACCTCAAGCCCAAGACGAGCGCCGCCTCCTTCTTATCCATCTTGTTCTGAAATCCCCCTTTGTGCCATTTGCCCGCACCCGCAGCTCCACTGGCACCGCTACCTCTCATCAGCATGCCCGCCAACAATCCTCCTCCTATCAATGCCGAGCCCAGCAGGATGGGCGTGGTAATGTGTTGAGTGGGGGAAGGTGTAAAGGCGAGCTGAGGTGTGGGCTGTAGGGAGTGCGCACGTGTGCGTGAGAAGTGACGTGCAGATGGGTGCGTGGGCGTGGGGCAGAGAGATTGCCTTGATGAGGCTAGACGACCAGTTGCTGATCGTCCCATGAGGGCGGATGAGGGGGAGGAGATTGCGCGCATCATCTTGCTTTGGGGGGGTGGCAAGCTTCGTTCGACCTGGCACTGGCCTTGAAGATGGCAATGAGCCGGTTGGAGAGCCGTACGATTGCGCAGCTGCAAGGACGCGAACTTGCAAAAATTGTCGGGAGGGGGAAGGGTCGGTCCCTCGTTTCAGAGTCCGGCTGTGGACAGGATTTGGAGCGAAGTACAGGTGAGGATGGTGGTCAGTCACATGCAAATCATCCATCGATCTGCATCCTTCAAATCCATCGGGCTCGATTCACGATTCTTGGAAAACCTTGCAGCCCAAGAACCTACGCGGCGTCAGCGAATCACGTGATGAGTTCCCGTGTTTCCAGCCCAGCGTAATTCATGATTCTTGATTAGAGCCGGGCATCAAAACATCTAGACCACACACACACACACACACACACACACACACACACACACACACACACACACACACACACACACACACACATCGGCAGCGACTCCTGCCATCTGCACTCTGACCTCGACAATGCTCAGAAATCTTCCCTCTCTGTGCATCACACACTTTCTGTGATCGTATCGACATGACCCATTAGTCCAGAAGACCCCTTTCTCGCAACCGCAACAAAGTATCGCAATGCAGCTGAAGCAAAGGCTGCGGAAAAGCTCCGCTAGAACCTTTCTCCGGGCTGTATTCGATCTGCAATACGAGTGGCGGCGGCATGCCAGACGAATCCATGGCATCCTCTTCTGTCGATGCAGCATCGCGAGCAAGGTCGCACATGCGTACCGACAACCTCTTCGACCTCGACCTCGGACCGCCCTCTGCATCTTCTGACGACTCAGACTGCCGCTCTTGGTCTTTGGTCGCATCCACGTCCTCTCCTTCGAACGTGCGGTGGGTGTGTACGCCAACGAGCTCCTGAGCGGATTGCATCATGAGTATTCCTGCCGACCAGCCCGCGTGATGTGACGTCGAGGAGCACGAGCGCGCTGCAGATGTGTAGGGAAGCACGCGCGGGGCGCTTGATAAGCGCAGAAGTAGACCGGAGGGATGTCGTAGACAGACATCCATCCCTCGAGCATGCGCGTCTGCATCCGCACTCGCACTCGCACTCGATACAATTTTCACAAGCTTCCTGACGTCCAGCTCAAGATCCGGATCTTTACGAGCGGGTGAAGATGGCTGCCAAGCCAAGATGAACAGAGCAGCAGTCAACACTGCGCAAAGACCCAAGCAGATCTTTCTCAATCCCAACTTTTCCGCTCTGGCTCTGACTTCGAGCGTGCCGGTGCTGAGAAGCACACCTAGAGCGGTGAGGTATGTGGGATGCTGAGACAGGCTGTAGATGGAGAGCAGGACGCTTGTGTAGTGCAAAAGGGAAGCGTAGGAGATGGTCCATGCTGTGGAAGATGAGATGTGGATGGTCAAGCTGGGCCAAGTCTTGTGGAAATGCAGCAGCGACTTTTTCGATGAGCGACTGCCAGCACCTGTCGTTGTTGTGCTCGTTATGGAGCTCATTCCTGGCGCTGGCGCTGGCGCTGCTGCTGCCTGCTTGCGTGTCTGCGTGGCGAGGAGAGCAGGACTGGAAGGAACGCTGGAACTCGGCGTCGAAGTGGTTGGGCGCTGCGAACGCGACTCTCGAGGCTGATGACTGCTTCTCCGCACCATGCTCGGCGTCGGAGTGTTCAGTAACAAGGGTGAAGGTGGTCTGGACCAGTCCGTTGCGCCTGATCGGTCCAGTGCATTTGCACCAGTGAAAGTGAAAGATGCAGTGTGCTTCATTCGCGGCTTCGAGGAGCTGAGCGTGCGTGGGCGCGAGGTGGTGGACCGCGAAGAGTTCGAGGTATCCATGACGGTCGCGCTGTCGAGGACTTGGCTAGATGGCGAGCGTGAATGGAGAGCGTGAATGGAGAGCGAGAATGGCCTTCCAAGCCAATTCTGCGTCTCTCTGCCCCTCGCAGCGCCCTTGATTGACGATTCTTTGTGAGGCGTCAAAGCTACGAAGCAAAGGCCTCTCTCGCCCTTGCAACACCTATCAGCTCTCCGTCGCACAGACGATCAATCTGGCTGAAATGAGCGCGAGGCGATCGAAATTTGCTGCTTGACGATCGCTCGTCGGAAGCTCGGAAAGAGTTCGGGGCTTTGGCAGAGGCCTCGAGTGAGAGCGAACGCTTCAACGTAGAGGGCGAGCTTGGCTGTTGTATCGACGCCTACAGACTCGATGGCGAGGGTGAGGGGCAGGTAGACTGCTAAAGAGGTAGGAATGCGTGCCCGAGTGTGAAGCATTCGTGCATCTAGCATCTCCACTGCCGCACACGAGAGAGACCATGGTAGCGTGGCCGCGCCACTCTCGCAGCTGCGAGTGGGAGTACTACTTACTACTACTCACTACTACGTTCATCATTCGCATCGCCAGGCGACAAAGCGAAATCTCAAATACGCCGTTCGCCGTGCCAAGGCATCAGTCACAGTGCGAAATGCATGCCCCATCCGCGTACACACCAACGAGTCACAGTCGAGTCGTGGTCAGAGTGTCCAACTCTCGATTGTGTAGGAGATGCGAGCATGAAGGACGTGCGCAAAAGGATCAAGCGAACGTGTGTGAGAAAAGTCGCGCGCATCCCGCTCGCCCCTCGCTCGATCCTCTCTCCAGCTTCTCCGCGTGCACACCGCACGCACGCATGCAGCAGGTCCGCGCACGATGCCCCGCACAACCAAAAAAAAAGCCTCGCTTCGAAGCAGCGAGCGCGAGAAATGTGCAGACCACGTGATAGTTGATCGGTTTGTCCGACGCACGGGCATAAGTCAAGCTCATCAATCGTGAATTTGAATCTCTAAAGAAGGTGGAGGGAGGAGCACATCGAAGGTTCGGTGGGGTGCGGTGTGGGGTGGTATCGTCCATGGGGACGTTTTAAGGGCTTCGCGCAGCGCAGCGCAGCGCACCGCTGCTCTCCGCCTCCAACCCACCAACCAGACCTCTTGCTCAACACTTGCTTCGCCTCACAAGCGCGCAGGCTTCATCATTTAACCTGCCCTTCATCCTTCGCTCCCGCCATGTCATCCAAGCCTGAACTTCTCATCGAAGTGTATACGGACCCAGCGTGTCCGTGGTGTGTCGTAGGGCACGCACGACTTCGATCAGTCCTTCGCTCTTCCGAATTCGAAAGGAAAGTGGGGGCATACATGACTCCCCGACTTGTTATTCGGCCCTACATCCTAGATCCTCGTCTGCCCGCCACCTCTTTCGAGCCCCCTTCTTCGCACTACGACGATATCGCCAGTACCAATTGGACAGCTGGTAAGCCTCCCAGCAAAAAGGAATACTTTGAAAAGAAATTCACGGGCGGGGAAGAGGCGCTAAAGGCTTTCGAACAAAAAATCGACAAGAACGCTAAAGAGGCTGGAGTGGACTGGAAGTGGACTTGGAGGAGCGAGAATGCCAAGGTGGGAGCGACGTGGGATGCGCACAGACTTGTTTGGCTGGCCGGTGAGGTGGCTCAAGAGGGAGCGAGCAGCGGTGCGTCCGAACTATTGCTCGACGCTGCGCAGTCCGACGACGACAAGTATCCTGCGAGTAGGCAAGAGGTGAGCATGGAGCGTCTGTACAAGGCTTTTCATACTACCGACGATGCGCAGATGGACCTCTCCAATCGAGACTACACATCCCGCTTGGCCCACGAATTGGGCCTGTTTGCGAGCGTGCAAGAAGCCAAGAATTGGTTGGAGAGCGATGCCGGCGACTCGGAGCTGGCACAGGCACTGATGGTAGCGCAAATGAATGGCGTACAGAGCGTACCCTTCTTCGTTATTCAGGTGAGTAGCGACCGGACGATGAGCGCGCGCAACCACCTCGAAGGTCGAAGGTGCGCTGACAGTGTCTGGAACTTTACATGGAATCTCTTTCACGCGGCAGGATGGAAGCGACCACCTGAATGGATCGGGATCGTACGACGAATTTATGAAGATGTTCGACATGGCCGCAGCGTTGCATCGCTAACACTTGGCTGGCAATCCTACGCAACGATACGGAAGGGCATCATAGCGATGGCAAGCATCATCTGCAACCTCGATGCATTCGCGTTCGATGCGCTGTGACTGATGATGCTACTTGCAATGTCAGACTGTTGGCGCAGAGGTATCGTTCGTCTAGGTCAGATCCTCGGCTTCTCGACCGCCATGGATTGCCGCCTATTGTGCGAGGCCTGGCAAGGTTTTGAAAGTCAAAAAGGTCGGCTAGAAATCACCAATCGCGGAGCTAAGAGGAGGGAGTGTGAAGCTTCGCCCTCCATCCATATATGTGGTTCGAGAATCACGAACCTTGATCGATGCACGATGATCACGGCTCACGAGGCAAATACGATGTCTCCTTCGTCAGCATGTGTCCATACTTCGCGACTCGACTCGATGACTGAGAGGTGAGACAGTCAACGTCATGCACCAACGCTTGCATCCGTGCTGATTGGACCCAATCAATCGTGAATCAAGAATCGCAAATGTGACGACAGCATGTGGTGACTGCACGAGACCAAAGCTCGCCTAGCTGCCTCCCTTGCGCTGCTCGTGCATGGCCGGCTTTGACTCTGATGCGTTTGCGTGTATACATGTAGGTAAATGTGCGGCTGCAGCTCCGCCCGTACTGGCCCGCCCAGCACTGCAAACGCAAACTTTGTCATGCACGTTGGCGCTTCTGAGCTGCATCTCGATCGACACAGGCAAGATGCACGTTTCCTGTAGGCACATCTTCTCCGCTTTGCTCGATCTGTGCCAATGGCGCTGCATGGGTGCGTACCGGTGCTGTGTGTTTCATACCCCACACATCGCATCGAATTCGCGTGAGGCGGTGCGTGCATGACGGTCTGTCACTCAAGACTCACACTGCTGCTGCTGCATGGATGCACTTCTGGACTTGGTGGGGGCGCGGCGTCTTTGTTCCTGCAAAAGTGTGACTCATGATTGCTGAGATAGCAGCAGGTACGGTATAGCTGCAGTCTTCTACACTCTTGACCCAGCGCAAACTCGATCGTGACTGGAGCAATTAAGTCGCCGCGCGCGGAGGATTTCGAATCGTGAATCGCACTAGGCTATACGTCCGCGTGCTTCAGCTGTCATGCATCAGATGATGCGGCGGGCACGACGCCATGAATCACGAATAGCAAGCAAGGGATCGCCTCAACTCGCGACTTGACCAGTGAGTGAGGGATGTTCCCGCGCTTTCAGTCCTGCTGTCTCCCCTTCAGATGGCTGCTTGTGTGATTCTCTGCGGTCTTGGGCCATAATGATGCCAAGCACGACCAGCGAGAGCTGGTTGCATGTGCAATCATGTGCAGTCATGATTGCAGCGTGGCCCTTGGAAGCAGCAACGGCAGAATCACAATGTGAATGCTCCTGATATAAGAAGCGATTCGGATTTGCCCTTAAAGGACTGTCCTATTCACCCACTTCCCTCTTCCCGTCGTCGACATCGAACATCCAACCATACATCGAGCCCATTTTTCCCCTTCGGTCTCTTTCAGACAGACAAGATGCGCTTCAACCTCGCTATCGCTGCTGCCTTGGCCCTTGTGCCCGCCGTAGTCTTGGCTCAAGGCAACACCGGTCCTGACGCTGGAACGGTTGTCATGTGAGTCGGCTCAGATAGAAGGCGTACAGACAGGCGAGCTAGCATGAATGGCTAGGATTGAGCACGCTGGCTGCTCCACCCACTTCGTTCATTACCTGGTCGCTGACGTCTTGTCCTTTTCATTCACGTCCCATTCACCCTTTCGCGCTTCCTAGCGTGGCTCCTGATGGCACCAATGCAGGCACTGTCATCACGGCGCAGCCTACTCCCAGTGCCAGCGGGGGCGCAGGATCTGAGGTGCCCACGCTGACGCCCACTGCAGGGGGTGGACCAGATAGCACTACGACAAGCTCTGACGAGAGTTCGTCGGTATCCACAACCACGACTTCCAGCTCTAGCACCAGCTCCACACCTACCTCCAGTACAAGTTCCACTTCCACTGCTTCTTCTACTTCCTCTTCCCCCAGAAGCCCCGATGCTGCGGTCGGAAACATTCAACTGAGTGGCGCTACCGCCCAGCTCGGTCTCGCCATGGTTGGAGTTGTTCTCGGAGGTGCCTTTGTCCTCTGAGCTTCCTGGTGGAGCAAACTTTCCAATGCAAGGTCGTCGCTGCCAGAGCATGCTGGCTGTATCGAACATACCGGAACGCAATCAGAAAGATGGCGCATCGCAAATATCAATCACAGATTCTTCTGCTTGATACTTTTGACTGAGTTGACAGCTTTCAAATGTACTGTTGAGGCCGTGACACCACAGCACAGCGTGCTGGAGCTAGAGGTACGCGTCTTTCTGGTCCGGACTAACCTCGGCGGCGTTGATCGAGCGAACCCTGTGCCTTCCCCACTCGTGAGGATTGGTTTCAAAGCTTCTATGAACACTTTTTGGAAAGGTTCACCATCAGGTTTTTTATTCGCGCATCAGCAACGAGACTGAGCTGCTGCCGTGTCCCCGCATCAGAGAACCTTATCCCCTCATGCCGAGCGGACTCCGAACTGCGGGCCGTGACCTTGCATGCAATGCCGTCGGTACCAATTTCTGTAGCGCTCAAAAAGTACGTTACTCACTGTACAGCCACGGCGTGGGTCTGTAAGCATCACACGACAGGACGGAAGTCGGTGCAGATCTTGCTGTTGCTCTCGCCTTGACGAGATAGGGAGTGCTGTCAGCTTGTTCCCCAGAAGCTGAGGCACGACTACAACGACCTTGCTTCTGTCTTTCACAGCAAGCACACTTCACCACGAAGGAGCACTAGACCCACAATGCGCGCTCAACTCGCCTTTTCGATATCTCTCGTCGTGCTCTTCGCTTCGGTGGCTGCGCAGGGTGGGAGGGAGAGCGATGTCGTTGTGTGAGTAGACACCGATGCGCTCGCTGCATGCCTCGACACGACTGCCAAGAGCACTCCGTCGCTGAGCATAGTGACTTCGTATCCCTTACCACGTTAGGGTGGGCCCTCTGGGCTCGACAGCCGGAGGCACAATGATCACCATTGGGCCTTCCATAGGACCGACAGATGGCAGTACTTACACCTACACCAGCCCAACGAGACCGGCCATCTTCTCAGACAGTGTCGCCACAAGCAGTTCGCCAGCGTCAACTTCCACTTCGACTGCGATCTCAACCAATCCCAATTCTACCTCCAGTGCTTCCAGCACAACTTCCTCCATCCCGAGCTCCATCACCTCGCTGACTCCGACTTCTAGCAGCATAGCTAGTGTTCCATCCGCCTCTGCCTCCCGCACCCCTGACGCTGCTCACAAGGGCTTGCCACTCAGCTCCGGCTTATCGGCTCCCATGGCCGTCGCTCTTCTCTTCGGATCTCTCGTCGCGCTCTGAATACACGTCCACCTCGAGGAGTCCCGAACACGATTCTGCAATCATGAAATGAGTGCACGTAAACAACGCCAAGACGGTGTGCACTGCTCGCGCCCAGCGACGACTTGCTCTCCCTTCCTCGTGATCGCACACGCCACTCATGACTCACGTTCGAAGGACTATCGGCTGATAAGAGGTGCATCGCATCGACGTATGAGGCGATACGATCACGAGCCAATCACGATGGAGTGCTATGACAGCGTGAGGATGCAAACTTGATCAAGCATGCAGTCACGAACGAGTGAATCAAGGCTCACTCTGACTACCGAGTCACGTACGTGCCTCCTCCCGTTTGAACACGCTGCGCTGGCCACCCCCGCGTTGCGCGGAATGCCGAAAGGTATGCGCTCGCATCTCCGTCGCCGTATTGCAGACTCCTGATAGCATCGACAGACCTTGAAAAGAAAGGAGAAAGCGCTACAAGGTAGCATCATTGAATGCCTAGTGGCAGTCTGAGTCACGAGTCGAAAGTCGAGAGTGGGATACGGTACATCCCAGATAGTAGGGTCAGTGATGTCGTTCGTGAGCGCAAGTTGAGAGTCGCTATAGTCAACAGTCAATTTTGTATCAAGAATCTTGAATGATGCTGGGTGACAGTCAAAGTCAGATCAGTCAGCGTTCCGCAGTAAGCAATACCAGGGGTGAAGTTGAAGTTGCTCTGATTCAAAATTAATCAAGTATCATGCTGTCAATTAACAATCGTGAAGGGCAAGCTTCCTAGGCTAGCACAGCCACGCGCGCACGTACATTACAGTATTCACGATTGTGATTGCAATCAGCAGCGGTCACAAAGTCCCACACGCCGAGCTCGGGCGAGCGGGTGTTTCATGCTCTCCTTCGATCGCATTGCGTCTCGTCAGCTGCTGCGCTGCCCCTGCCTCGCTCAGACTCGTCGTCAGTCAGAGTCTGTGAGTCTAGATGGGTGTGCTGATTTGAGTGCTGATAATTCAAGATTCTCTTTACCTCAATTGCGCGCGCCAACATTCGTGATTTCCACTCGACTCACACTCACACTAACGACTCGCGCATTTTGATTCAAATTAGAGCGTGCCAAGACCAGCGTCAGCATGATCGAAGTTCACAATGCGCGTCAGCGGCGCCGAGCCACGCCTCTGCTCGTGACTTTCTCATTCAGCTTCGTGATTGCGTCGAGGATACCTAGCTGTCATCAGGGTGCAAAACATGTATGAGCGAGGATGAGGATAAGCTATGTCAGACTCCAATCCTGCGTGTGAGAGCCTTATCTTGAGGTTGTGAGGAGGTTGCCATCTTGGGAAGGCGAGGAGGGATAGGAGGCTTGAGTAGCGCTAATGGTGACGAGACTGCGACTGCTGCTGTTGCTCCTCTCGCCGCGCGCAGCCCGCCGGGGTCCACTCAGACTCGTGCACGCTGCACGTTGAATTCGTGAATGTGAATACTCGCGACTGTGCATGCACGTCATCACCCCTGCGAGGCCTGATCCATCCGCGAGCTCTCCTTCTCGCTGCGTTCATCCTATCTGCTGCTGCTGCTGCATTCGTCATTGGGTAGAGCGCTCATTCGAACCTTGTCAGCACTCACAGTCCCCTTCACCACGCATCTTGGCATCGACACTTCTACAAACGAGTCGCCCGTCAAACAGAAATTGCTGCTCTTTCTTCTCACTCACACACGATCCATTACCACCGACAAGTCCTCCATCTAGCGAACCAGCGCGCCTCATCTCCTGCTTCATCTCGACCAGCCCTTCAGCTCACCCAACACCGATCGATAGCGCAGCCTAGCTGCGAGCTCAGCAGGCCGTGGTGTGCGAAGACAGTCACGGTGATCGCACGTCCTCCTAGGCGCTGGGTGCAACCACCCGGGCTCGGGCCGCATTTCCCTATTGTGTAATCACCTACTCGTGATACAGCTAGCCTGCCATGACGTCCACAACCAAGCTGTGAGTGCCGACCACACAGTCGATGTAGGCAGACGTGACGATCGAAATAGCTCACGCTCGAGTGCTACTGGGCCTTCTCGCTCCGTCAGCACCATTCGCCCTCTGCCTCATCTCGACTTCATAGCCGGGTTTCCCGGTATTCCAGGCGACGCATCAAGGACCTCTGCTCACATCACCGGAAACATCGAAGTACGCCTGGGATCGAGAGGCGCGAAAGCGAGCTTTTTGAGGATCGAGTTGAGAAAGCTGGAGAGCGTTGCTGGTGGCGAGACGTGGGGAGAGCTTGTTGGAAGAGGTCCCACAGTGTAAGTGCCAGATTGGTCGAGGTGACAGCGGCAAGCTCACACCACGCATGCATTATTGCACAGCGTGTGGAGTGCGCGGCCTGGCCCTGGTGCTGGCGATAGGGAGGAAGATGCTGAAGGGAGCTGGGAGACGTTGCAGACGGTGAGTAGTACAATCGAGTAGGGTAAAGAGATATCGGGTCTTGCCTTGTCCACATCGCTCACACTGGAGCGCGGCGGACAGGCAGACTTTCCGTTCCGAATACCCATCCCGGAAGGGCTTCCACCTACTGCCAAGCTAGACAAGCAGTGTGGCATCTCTTACGAGCTCGTCACCAGTCTCTGCGTCAAAGGCAAGAAGGGCCTCTTGAGAAGCAGTCCGACGAGCTCAATCGTCCAGAGCACGCACCCAATCGCTCTGGAGAAGCACGAGCTGCACTCAACGTGGCCCATCTACCACATCTCTGACGAGCACTCGGATGGTGAGTGAGAAATCAGCGAGATGCGGAAAGTGGGCCTGTACGTGCGCTGATCATGTCTTGGTGTTGGGCAGAGAATGATGGAGTGAAAGCTCGAGTAGAGCGGACGCAGACCTGCTATGGTCCCGGTGACACGGTCACGATCAAGGTCTTTGTATACTCTACGAAGGTGGCTCCCGTCAAGCTGAAAAGCGTGGCCTTCAGCGTGCGTGAGACCATCACCTTCCGAGGCGGCGGCAACAAGACGAATCGACTGAGCAGCTTTGGCGGTGGAGGTGCGGCCGCTTCGCAACGGACAGAGACGCTCGCTCAAAAGTCAAAGACGTACGGAAAGAAGATGTACAAGGACGAAGAGCAAGAGTTCATCCTCACCTGCCAGATTCCCAAGAGTCACAGTCTGATGACGATCCAGACCGCCAAACATATCGAGGTCAGCTACACCATGCGCATCTACGTCGACGTCAGCAAGGCTCCAATCATCATCGATCATCTGCCTCTCACGATCACCACGTTTCCTAGCGCGCAGAGCAAAGACGTATGCAATCGAATAGGCTTTGTGCAAGGCTTGAGTAGAAACAACTACACCGACGACGCTTACTCTACCGTCGTCAGCGATCGCCAATCCGCAGTTGGTCACACCGGCCATTCTTTGAGCTCACGACCACCTGCAGTTCAGCGATCGCAGTCGTACGGCAGCAGCGGCGCGGGGACTGATGGTGGTGGTGGAGGGGGAGGCATTGGTCGATACGGCGTCGGCTCGGATCTGCGCCGGAGGGACACTGTCATGACACAAGGGACAGCAATTTCCGGACCCGGCATGGCAGGACGCGGTGTACCGGGCCAGCTCTTCAGCTGGGGAGACATGGGAGCAGCACAGGCCTATAGTCATGACGGGCCTGGTCCCATCCGCCCGAAGTTCGCGGGCCCACCCAGCATCTACGAACGGCCTGAGCTCAATGCGGAGGAAAGTCGAGCGATGTTCCATTCTGCCAACATGTCGGAGAACGCAGCTCGTTTAGGCGTCAGCTCTGAAGCTTTATCTGGCCCTGGAGTCTATGCGGCTGGATCAGGCAACCAGAGTCGCTTCAATCTGCAACGCTCACCTTTCGAGGCCATCTCTGAAAGCACCACTCCCAATCCGCACGCGTCTCCCACCGGCTCGCCAGCCCCCGGAGCCGCGGGTGCTGCACTTGCCGCGCAACAAGCTCAGCTCTTGCGATACGCTAGTGCCAACGCCTCTAGGCAGTCCGTCATCCGCAGACCTCAATCAGCCGGTGCGAGCGCAGTCAGCGAGGCTCCTTCCGACACTGCCGAGCAAGAGAAGATGCGGCTGTATCAACGGGCTAGGGAACAAGCGGAGCGCAATCAGCGCAGAGCTGACGAAAAGAGGAAGAAACAAGCAGCTGCACTCAGTCAGAATTCCAACAACAACGTACCCGACGCTGCTTCCTCAGCTACTGTCGTGACCTCGTCGCAGAGCGCAGGGGCCATCGCAGCGTTGTCGGCAGCCAACCTGGCGGCAGCTCAGACGTCGAGAAATGTGTCCGCGCCCGTGCCTGGAAGTACAGCATACAACAATGCAGCGAACGAGAAGGCTAGGCTGTACGAACGTGCAAGAAAGGAGGCAGAGAGGTATCAGAGTGGTTTTGAGCAGGGTGCTACCTTTCCAAAAGAAGCTTTGGAGGGCTACAAAAACGGCTTCGCGCAGGGCTCGTCAGCCTCGCTCTCGCACGCAGCACCGACGACGAGCGGGACCAATACACCCTCACGCCTTCAGCCCGGATCGATGGCCAACGACGACGAGGATCGTCGCAGGAGTAGCGCTGCGTACTGGATGGGTGAAAACGCTGCCACTTCAGCCGCGACCGCTTCGAGGGCAAACATTTCGGCTTCGGCCGAGAGAGCTCGGGCCGTATCCGCAGCTACCCCAAGACCACCCGGGTCGTGGTTGACAGCTGAGGAGGAAAAGGGAAGACTCTACGAGACTGCAAAAGCTCAACAAGCCGCAGCGGAGGCAGAAGCCAGGATGGCGTCTCATTCTCCGCCTGCCCTTGGCGCTACTAGTCAAGATACACCGGGCGCAGCCAGCTCCGTCAGCAATTCGGGGCCTAAAGCGCCCATGCCAGCTTACTTGAGCGCCGAAGAAGAGAAGCGAAGATTGTACGAACGGGCAAAAGCTGAGCAAGCGGCCGCTGAAGCCGATGCCCAAGCTAGGAGCGAGATTTTAGCCCAAGGAGGTGCTTCAAGCGCCCGAAGTGGCCCTTCTGCGCCTCCAGATCATCCGTCAAGTGCTCCTGCGCCTGTCGCAGCCCCGCGCAACGAGAAAGCCCAGCTCAGGCTGTACTACGAGGCGCAAGATGCAGTTGCCAGAGGCCAACATGCCACAGCACCTGGCCCTGCTCGATCGAATGGTGTACCTGGCACCCAGTCAGCACCAACGCACGTTCCCAATCCGCACTTCAGCTTGTCTCATCCGGGCGATGGAGACAGACCACAGCCCTATCAGCCTTACGAGACTGCACCAGTGCCTACCTATCATCAAGCCACAGCTTCGGAGACGCATTTGCCGTCTGCAAGCACTCTGAGCACCTCGAGCGCTGCGGGCAACTATGTCAACAATCGACAGACCTTGCACGCTAATGCATTTCCCCCTTCGGCTGGGGTATCACCTCTTAGCACCCCCCCTGCGCTTAACAACAATGCGCAGAGGTCTTCATACGTCGGGGTTCCATCATCTTCTCAGACCACCTCAAACGGATCCCGCGCACCGCCCCCTTCAGCTCCGAGTCAGCCATACCCTGGTGCCGGAGCTGTCAGCGAGAAAGAACAAATGAAGCTGTATTACGCTGCGAGAGACGCTCAGCTCCAGGCGGAGAATGAAGCCGCAGCTGCTGGCGCATCCCTCGGCAACGTGCCCTCGTACTCATCTCCCCCTGGTCAAGCTGCATCAAGCGTTGCGGCTACCTCGAGCGCGCAGCCCGGCGAAGCTCAGTACTCGACGTCTTCAGCAGGTCCAGCATTGACCAGACCGGCTGCTAGCTATGCCCCTGGATTCACTAGACCGGGGGAAACCGCAGCTCAACCTGTTTACTCTCCGTCTGGCAGTAGCGCTCAGCAGACTAGGCCTTTCAGCATGGTCTCGCAATCGGCTTCGAATCCAATAGCGAGCGCTGCGCCCATGATCGGCGCAAGCGGCGCATCAGCTGGAGTCACGTCGGTCCCTCAGACAAGTGGCAGCTCAAGCGGACAGAGACCCATGTCAATGGCCAATTACAAACCGCTGCCTGACGCTGTTCCGAATGCAGGGTCCGCAAAGGCAGTCGGTACAGCGGATCTGGCCCCCAGCTTTGCCAACCACGCCCAAGCTGCGCCAGCAGTGCCGCTGGAGTCGGGCACGCACTCGTATGGATCCATTGCTCCTCAGAGGCTTCCAAGCGCTCGAACAAGTTCAGCTCAAATTGTCTCTAGTCCAGCACATGACCGCTTGGCAAGCGACGCGACCAGCTTGACCTCCTTTTCGGACTTGCCTCATCACGACCCTTCCATATCTGCCGGCAAGCAACGGAGCCTGAGTCCGCGAATCGAGCAGCAGCAGCAGCAGCAGCAATCGGGGCTGCACGCTCAGCTCGCATCAGGACCTCCTCTGCCGCCGCCTTCGAACGGTCTTGGTGGTCTCTCGCAACTTAGCACGACTCTGCCCAAAATCGACTTTGGCAATCTGTCCCCGCTGGAGTTGAGAGCTGGTGTGCCACCTCTACCCTCATCTGGCGCGCAAGCACCCACGACGGCTGTCTCTAGTCCACCAACATCGTCCATCTACTCTCCCAGGTATGCTCAACATTGGGACGACGACGATGAGCCCGAAACTCCTAGAGCTGTCTCTGCTGGTAACACCAGCTCCTCTGCGCCTCCACCTTTGCCGCCGAAGACCCGTATCGGCTGAGTCTTGCACGTACTCAACGTCGAGAGTCTCGCAGCATCGAACAGATGTGCCGAGCTTGAGCGATAGGCGCACCGATCGTCATTCGCAACTCATCCATTTAATTATACCCATGCCGAAGGCGCAATCGAATTTGGTGCTGTCGCTTATAACGAATTGTGGCGCTTGACTGTTCTATGAATCCAGACGCGCCAGAGCTTTGTCAAGAGCCCAGTGGCTCGCAAATCGCACTCGAATAGATTCTACGTGGCATGCATGATCAGCTTGACGTCGCCGTCCTGAAGGGGACGAGTTCGTGGGGCATAGTAGCGAAGTACAGTGAGGGGACAAACGGAGTCAAGAATCGCATCGACGACGTGAGAGTGGCTTGAAGCCACGATCTACAGGCGATGTGTTGCTTAGACACGGGGCTTGCTTGCTGCCCCCTTTGCTTGCTGACGAGAGATCTTGGGACCTGCACCTGCGTGTGCGACAGCTCCCTGATGGTCATGGTGAAAGGATAGCTTGATCAGCACCTCGCAGCTACAATGTCCCCGTGTCATGACCGACGCAACGCCACCCATGCCTTTGCACCTCCGACAGAAATCAATTCTCTCAAATATCTACCCACCTTGCCTCTGTTAGCCTTGCGCTCCTCTTGCCTCTTCTTCTTGTCGTCCTTGCTCTTGGCGAGGGCGGCGGCCTGCTGAGCTTGACGAACTTCGGGCTTTTGGTTCCTCTTGGCAGCGATGGCGTCGAGAGAGGCACCGACAACACCACGTTGGTGCTTGACAGTGCGACGGCTACGCTTCTTGGCAACCTCCTCAGTGATACCCTTCTTGTGCATGCGGCGGTAGACCACAGTCCACGCAATCTTACGAGGGTTCTTGCGCTGCAGGAAGAGAGACTCCGACTTTGAGGAGACGAAGCGGAAGACCTTTGGAGATAGCGATTTGGCGAACGAGTCTTGCATGTCAGCATGAATTATTCCAGTAACCCATATCCATCGGGCGTGAGCGGGGTCCCCAACATATCCCTCGCTAAACCCGGCAGCACTTGAGCTTGCCTTGACGGGATGCTGTGACTCGACTTGTCCGACCGCATAGTGATCTGATCACCCCCTTCCTCTGCTGCCATCTGCTCTCCAGATCTTGTTGGCCGCTCTCAGACTCACCTTGGAGTCGCCGCGAACGTATAGCTTTCCGCGACCGGGGTAGATCTTGCGCTGAGAGAAGGCGCAAGTTTCGACCTTCATGATGGGCAAAGTTCTATAAGCCGCCGAGACAGACAGGTAAGTCAAGAGTGAAGAGAAGGGTGGTCAGTAGGCGGCTTCCGAAGACGATGTGCTGCTGAACAAGCGCTCCCCCAAGAATTCCTGAAGAAGTCTCGCCTGAGTCCAATACGCCGCGTCAGGATCGCCTGGCGCGCACTGTCAAACCTGAAGCTCAGTCCACCCTTCGTATCGTCCCTCGCCGAACGCAGCGTGCGTGACGCCGATACCCATCTTTCCTTCACCGCTCGACCTTATTTTTCAACAGATCCTGCAAATCCTCCTTCCCGCCCGGAAATGCCTCAAGAGCTGCTCCTATCTTTCAAAGCTATTTGAAAGTTGGCCATCGTGGCAATTACTGATTGCCATCCGCAAATCTGCTTCCCACAACGTATTCTCATGACCCCTTCGCCGCCCGAAGCGCCAAAGAACTGCTGCAAGGGTGCGAGGCGCCGAACGAAGCTCGCAATAGGATCCAACTCGGGCGCCCTTGACTGCCTATTGTTGTTGAAGGACGCTAAAGCCTGAATCGCTGCTGAGCTGGCATACTCACTTCTTGAGGGGTCGACAGAAGATGTGTGGTGAAGTCGTGGTTATGTTGATGCGTGCGGCGCTGAGATGCAAGTGGTCATCAGGTGTCCAGCTTGATGGCGAGCCCGGCTTGCCGCGCCCCCCCGCGCGCACCAGCGCGCGCCAGTTTCCGCAGCAGTATTTTCTCGCGCGAGAGGCGTCTTTTCCACCTCTGGCGCGCGCGTGCGGGCGCGCTTTCGCGGGGCTTGAGCCACGTGGTCATGATCTTCGTCCAGGCGTGCGCGATCTTCGCCCACCCCGCGGGCTCGGTGGTAGACACTGGAGATCTTCGGCAGCACGATCTGCACCACGGTCTTTGCCCACCACCACAACATTTCACCCTCGGACTTCGCCCAACATGGTTAGTATCGGCTCTAGTCTTCCTGCCCACTGGTAGACTTTGCG
This sequence comes from Ceraceosorus guamensis, assembly GCF_003144195.1. NCBI lineage: Eukaryota > Fungi > Basidiomycota > Exobasidiomycetes > Ceraceosorales > Ceraceosoraceae > Ceraceosorus > Ceraceosorus guamensis. Next base: position 54,787 of record NW_020290003.1, on the reverse strand, counting down.
TGCACCGCGTGAGGTGTTAATTTGAAGCGCGCGATCGCTTGAGCAAAAGCATTGAGGACAGCGACCATGCGCGTTGGGCTATTCATTGCGACCGCACAAGACAGCGAAGCCAACACGAGGCGTAGGATTCTTTCGGAGGAGGCTTATAGAGGGAGAAGGGGAGAAGGGCATCCATTTTGTGGTGCAAATTGTCTTTCAGAGGGAAGTCGTGCTCTGGCAGTGGGCTACAGCTGCAAAGGACCACGACAAAGCCATGCTGATATGGCTCGGCCTGGCTGGCTGGATAGCCGCGCGTTGGAGACCTGGCACCCATTCCAGCCAGTCGTTGGACATGCTGTGGCCGATCGGACATACAAGACTGACGCCGTGCTCTTCCCGGTTTTCCACAGCCTAAGCAAGTGACCGACATCAAGCAGTTCCTCGAAATTGCGAGGAGAAAGGACGCCAAGTGTGAGTGTGCTTTGGTGTTGTCATCCATCTTCATTGACTGCATTGATCGCGAGCTGACTTTGACCGCCTACTCCCTTACAGCCGCTCGCGTCAAGAAGACGCTCAAGGGCAACTCCACCCAAACCAAGTTCAAGGTCCGTTGCAGCCGATACCTCTACACTCTCGTGGTCGATGACGCAGCCAAGGCCGACAAGCTCAAGCAAAGCTTGCCACCTGGTGAGTGCCGTGTGCATGCGATGTGATCTGGGGTGTTGAAGGAGAAAGGAGGCGGGAAACACCGACTTTTGAGCCTTCCCAGCGGGCCAGTATGGCAGCGACCGCTGCCTCTGCCTTGACGAAACCATCCATCGCTCCACATGTGCTAGGCGCAGTCATGTCTGACCCTCAGCCCACTCATGCTCCAGGCCTCAACGTTCAGGATGTCGGTCTTGTGGGCGTGAAGGGCAAGCTGCGCAAGTAGGCTTGTGCAAGAACTGCAGGCGCCTACAAAAAGTCCACACGATCATAGGTCTTTCTGATGTCACATGCACTCATCAAAACACCCACGCATTTCATGCCATGTAGCACCAGAGCTTCGTCACCACAGCAGACGCAGAGGGACTACGATTGCTTCACACTCAAAGTGAAAGACAACGCTTACAAGTGTGGATCGTCAAGCCTACGTCAGCAGAAGCGACCGACAGGAAGGCGGGCATTTGGTGACCTTGGCTGAGGACATGTGGGATTGGCGTTGCATGTCGCAGTTGAGTCACTTGGCTTCATTGGGTGGCCATGTGACTGTGACACGAGACCTTTTCAGTAGCCCGCGTGATATCTGGAGTCGCAAGTGATCCTGCAGCCACGTCGGAAATGCTCTGAAGGTCGCGCCAAAGCGGACGCGAGCATTGGGCAAGAAGAGGTTGGCGCTGCGTTGCTGGTGCACTTGCGACACGACGGCATGCACAACTTCGTCGGCTTCCAGGAAGTCTGACTGAGACTTGAAGAGCTCCCTGGTCATGGGTGTGCGAATAAAGCTCGGGTGCACGATGCTGCAATGGCGGGAAGGCGCACGGAAAGCACGTCACATTAGTGTGTCCGCCGGCTTTGTCTTGAGCTCGACTCGTGACTCACGTCGTCAATACGCTTGGGGCCTTGAAGATTGTCTGGAGCTCGATTCTTAGAGTCTCGTTCAGCGCAAGGAGACCTGCCTTGGACGCCGCATAATCGGCAGCTTTGACACCGCTTATGAAAGACGCTGCGGAGGCTACGTTGACCACATGGCCGTGATCGTGCTTGACCATGTCAGGCAAGAATTCGTGTATCGTGTAGAATGAAGCGAGCAGATTGACCTCGAGCGTCAGCTTGGTTCGACTTGGTTCGGCATGGAGCAGCGACTGTCCTGCGTTGGGGACGCCGGCCTGGTCAAGGACTGAGGATGTCAGCTAGCGACGGACAGTGCGCAAATCACCGACGTCATACGCACATTGTTCACCAAGATGGTGGGATGGCCCCAGGCGGAGCGGATCTCCTCGGCTACAGTTCTGATGGCGTTTGCATCTGTGAGGTCTGTCTGATAGAATTGAATGCGTGACGCGAGGCTCGACGGCCAGGCACCGTCCTCTGGCGCAGCGATGTCGAGGACAGCGACGCGCGTGCCTTTAGCTGCCAGGCCTGAAGCGATTCTGCGCCCCAAACCGCCTGATCCACCAGTGACAACGGCGATCTCTTGAGGCCAGTGGTAGGCATCTTTGGCTCTTCTACCGTATCCTAGGTAGACTCTATCCAGCCAGGTGTTGATCTGAGCGATCAGATAGAAAAGCAGAGCGATGGCCAGCTTACGGGATCGCAGAATGACCGCCAAGCGCTCCGGCAAGGTGCCGTGAAGTGGCGCCCGCCCGCCCAGACGATTGTGAATGAGAAGCGCAGCTGCCAATGTAGCTTTTATGACGGTCATGGTGTGTCTGCGTTGGTGAGAAGGGTGGATAGAAATGCAGGGTGACAGTGCATTTCGAGACGAGATCGACGACGACTCGAGCGAGACGGCTTGGCCAATTTGAGGATTGTTTGTGTGAGGCCTCGAGCGTTGAAGCGCAGCATGACAGCGTCCCGCTCACATTCACGATTCACGATTACCGGTACCACAAAGCTTGACCTTGGACTGACGTGACGCTGCGGTGGGACGCTTCATGCTTCATGGCGGGCCGCTAGATGCTTGCGGAGGCAGCGCTCTAAACACCATAGCGACGCGGTTGGTGTGAATCGGGCAAATGAAGGTCGGGCCGGAAAGCCCGAGGTGCAGGCTGCCTTGCTCGGCTGTGCGTTCTGCGTAGGCTGTGCAACACAGGGCAGCAAGTACAACGGTGAAGATCACTCACGACTGTCCGAACGTGAGAGGCATGCATTCGTATTCACATTCAGACTCGAGGGACGGGCAAGCGCCCATTCGATCTGGACTTGCCCCTGCGCGTCAGAGTAAGTGCCGTTACCCGGGCACTGTCAGCCAATTCCACTGTGACTCACGACATGTGACTGCACGGAGAAATGACTCGTCGTTTCAGGGGCCCTGGGGTCCTCGAAGGCAGTCTACGCCAAACCTTATCGAGGTTGACAGATTCATTAGGTCGATGGATACCAAGCACCCCGTGCACGGAGCTCGAAGGATGATGAATGCGGAAACCCCGCAAGACCTTGTCACTCGCACTCACGAATGTTGGCAATCAAGAATCAAGAAGGAGAGCCATTTCTCACTAGGCGAGGTCTCGCCGCGTGGCGGCAGCACGGGAGCCAGGCACAGGTGCGAGAGATGGAGCACCATTCACCATTGAAATTCATGATTCACATCCAGCATTATTCTTGTTTTATGGCCTCCATTCGCGATTGTCATCAATCCGTAATCAAGAATTTTGGCTTTTGACTCAATAAATAAAAATCATGAAGCAAAATGTGATTCCTCGATCAAGGCTCGTGACTCACGTTAAGATCGAACAAGATTCGTGAGTCTTGAGTCAGAGTCAGCATTGATTTGTGGAATCAATTGATTGGCTTCGAGCCCGCCTCTAAATCAGTCTCGGGCAAGAGGTACCATATAAGAGTCAACTCAAGACTTTGACTCAATAGCTCCACCACTATCATTAATTGAGTGGTGTGCATCTGCATCACTTACGCCGATTTACGCATTCATGTTGGATTTTGATGCGGATTCTTGATTGAAATACCGATTCAAGATCAGCTTCAAGATTCAAAATTGGGTGCATGTACGGTATCAGGCTCCGTTCGGGGACGGAGGAGGGGCGCATGCAAGGATTCATATACGTCCGCTCTTGCACTCGCGCCGTGCCTGCGCTCTGAGCTCTCTTTGCAGCTGCCACCATGCGGCGCGAGCATGAAAGGTGAGCACGCAAAGAGGGAATCTTGAATGCTTGCGTGCTTCGTGTGCTTGGGAAGCGGGTAGTCACGAGTTTGGATACGTCACCCCAGCAGCCACTCATCCATCCTCTGTCCCCGCATTCCTGGCCTGCACACACTGTGACGCTTCACAAGTGCTCTGCTACTGGTGTTTGCCCAAATCCATCGCAGTGCGTGCCTGCACGCCGCAGCCGCCGAGATGACTTCCCTCACCAACCCGTCAGCGCCCGGGCAGGACGCGCATGTAGCCTCGCTCGCCGAATTCCTGGCTCCTCTTAGTATCCACGTTGATCCAAACGAGGTGGGAGAGCCAGTACAGCACGAACATGGCTCCTTCCGCATACTCTCTCGCTTCTCTCATCCAGTCGTCAATCGCGCCCTGGTAGGCGCAGATCAGAATCAGACGGCCTCAACAGGGACAGTGCCTACCGGGCTTGAGCTTGGCAAAGCTGCCATCAAAGCAGCTCAGTACCAGCTCGCACTGCACACCGCCAAACGTCGTGCGGATCGCATCCTCGTCCTGCAAGGTCCTGATGCACCAGGCGCTTCTCAAGAGCAAGCTCTGTCCTCTGCTTCTGGCGCCGGCTCTGGGCAGGCCACGGCAAGGGAGACTCTCTTTGCCGCTGCTGCTCGATCTTTAGCCGATAGCTTTGGCAGCTCACCTCAGAGCGACGCTGCTCTTCTGGAAGAGTTGAAAGAGGAGAATGCCGTCGTGCTGCGTCGAGCTGCCGCGTTCTGGACTCGTCTGCCATTTCCCGTGCTGCTCGACCTTGGCGTCACCTCTGGAAAAATGGATGTAGACTTGGACGAGTGGTGAGAGCGCAGATCTGGCTCTCGGGAGTACTGCGCTGCCGAAGATGGCTGACTTGTCTTGCTGCGATTCGCTGCGCTATACAGGATCATGAGCAATGAGAGATATATGCGAGCTCTCCTCGCCCTATCAGACCGCGATCTCCACAAAGAAACTGGAGAAGAGACGCAGCAAGAGGCGCACGACTTGGATGATGGGGAAGACCAACGCAAACGGTGGCAGTCGTACATGTTCCGCCTCTCTGCGCCCCATGCCACGCAAATTTTTGGCCCTTTGAACGCCGATGGAATTCACGATGTCCAACGACCAGCCCCAGAATCGCTACCGGGCATGCGGATTCTAGATGCCAAGAGAGCTGAGCAAGTACGCGTCAGGGGCATCCAAGAATTCCGCTCAGCGTTTGATCGCATTACCAATGACGCTCTTCGAGGTCTGAATTGGGACAACATATTGGTCGCCGGTGGCATCGTTCTAGCTTCCTTGATGAACATCGGGACGGATGAAGAGGCAGCGAAGAGTTCCGACATTGATCTGTACATCTATGGCCTCAATGCTGAACAAGCAACCGCAAAATTGATGCACATAGAGCAAGTCTTCGCGCAAAATCTGCCATCCAGAGGCGCCAGCAGTCCTGACGACAGCTCGGACGCCAAATTCGGCGTCCTTCGTAACTCCAAAACGATCACACTTGTACCCACGTACCCTGATCGTCGCGTCCAAATCATCCTCAAGTTGCTCAGCAGCCCCTTGGAAGCTCTGCTCAACTTCGATCTCGATCCTGCTGCAGTTGCGTACGACGGGAGCGAGGTCTGGATGCTTCCCAGGGCAGCCCGGAGTATCGTCACTGGCTACACTGTGTTCTCGATGGATCTAATTCAAGGCGAGCATGACGCCGAGGTATGCGTTGAAAGCGCAGACGCTTACTTCTCTCGTCCACGGCAGGTCACTTTCTGAATGATCGCAAAGCTACTCAAGATCAAAGAATTTTTAAGTAGGTGTTGGACCAGATTATCAGAGCAATTATCACCCGTCTGACAATGCAATCTCACAGGTACACAAAAAAGAGTGGCGGCTTCGGAATACGCTTCTTGCCTGCGTACGTCAATGCTGAGCTGTGCCAGCCCACGGACGAGGCGTCGAATGTCAATCAAAAGCCGTTGCTGGAATTGATTTTTGCAGCAGCGCGCTCATCCGTGTCCTGGATGGCCAACGAGTGGTTCGAAAGGTCAACACGAGACGGCGTTGAATTGACAGCACTTCGCCCCTTCGAAGTGACCACGCGCACTCAGATGGTGCCTGAACCAGCCAACCGGAGCTCCCTTGGGTGAGCTGTCCCGCTTCGTCAGTCCTGAATTTGGGCAATTTTGTCACAAAGCTTATAGGAGCAATGCACAGGTCATGCGAGCTCTTTGCACGTCATGTTGCGCTTTGGGAACTGGAAAAGGAAGGTTTCATCCACTCGATTTCGGAAGACATGTGGGCAGAGGATCACTACGGAGAAGATCCCGAAGCTTATCACGACGGTCCAGAGGTGGTCTGGAACAAGGACTTCACGCTGGACAAGCTGAGGAAGAGCACAGTCAATCATGCCAAGGTGCGAAGTACCTCGCTTAGCCAGCTTGGAATTCTGACTTAAGCCATGCCACCTCCGTTTCCTCAGAAAGACGCGACAAGATTGTACGACTATCTACAAGACGAAGGCGTGCTTCCTATGCTAGACACTGGATACTACTGGATACCGACGGAGAGCAAGGAAGACAGAGGCAAACGTCGCAAAGGTGACCATGCTTTGCACTCAAAGACAGCAAAAAGCTGCAGCTGACACAACCTAACGTCCTAATGTGAAGCCTTCAACGATTCACTGGAGCCAAGAGCGTGGCTTCAGCGATGCGTATTCGCCTCAAGCATCGCGGACGCTTTCAGCAAGCCTTTGGTTTCTGCCATCGTAAGTCTGGGATGTCAACATTCTGTGGGTTCAGCCTGGTGACGCTCTTGTTTGCATCCTCCGTCGATGCCAGCAATTGCCAAAGAATCTGTTGCAGCTGGCTCGAGCGATTCTACCTGCATCTCCCTCGCAATTGCGAGAAGTCGTCAAGGCCGAGCATCGTGACGCGGGCAGCGACTATTCCTTAGTGTACTGGGAACACACCCTCGAGACTGCTTGGCAGCTTCAGGATCGCGCCAGAGACGAGTGAGTGACGACTCCGGCAGAAAGTTCGATATGGACTCACTGGCGCTCACCATGCACACTTTCCCAATTTCGCATTCAAGGTTGGTGGAGCTATGTGAGTAAAGGTCCAGCATCGAAAAAAGCACGCATATCTGAGCTTGCTGCTTCTTTTTGGGACAGTGCACGCGTTTCGTCGAGCGCACTCCGACATGCGACAAGACTTGCGCACTCGCGAGCGACAAGTCGCCCGCCAGGTCTCACGCCGAGCCGTGCGCCCTACTAGAGAAGATGAATTGTCTGCTTTCAAATGGTGGCTGAATTTGAGACCCGCGGTGAGGATCAACGTAGACTCATTCTGTAGGGTTGACCCGTCACTGACGCGATCTGAGGTCGGTGTAGTTTGCTGAATCCCATTATCAGCAGGTGCGCCCAAGAACATCGAAGGTTGTTTTGAGATCTGCGGCTGACCCTGCTCTAAACTCGGTGGCGACATCTGTCGGAACGCTCAGGACGAGACTTGGTTTATGCTGAACCTGCCTAGAGAATTTCTGGCCAACAGATTCGACATCACGGATCGCGAGGCGATCGCGGAGGCCTTTGAGGAAGCGCGGTGGTGGGTCGACGAGGATGACCTCGATCAGAATCTGTTAGACTCCATTCGGAAGGACATACGCCACAAGACCACCTAGTAGTTGTCGACGCGCGCAAGGGCCTAACTGTGGCCGATCAGGATGGCCGATGAGCTGGACTGCTTTGGTCTGCCATGGTCACGTGTGGCGCATGACTGCCAGTCTTATATGCCGCCGATCTACGGTCCTCTGTTGGGATTCAGTCTCTCTCGAGCACATGTCCGACAGACCACCGACCTCAGGTCGTATGCCGCCGCCCACTCTCAGAATTTAGCATATGAATGAAAGCAATTGTCGCGCGTCAGCCGGGTGAGATGCGCACGCGGAGTCCTGTATCACTGAGCATCGCACGCAGAACAAAGAAAGACTTGCTTCGTACGACCCAAATCGCGGGTCTAACTCGTCGAGGACTGCAACAACGCTAGTTGACCTCGCACGTGCAGTCGAGCCTCGAGTACATCAAACTTCTTCGTATGCGAAGACGGCATTTTGATCGACTCGAGTAGCATTGCACTAGCTTTCGGAGCGACGCAAATCGAAGCCTTTGTCACTGTCGGTGCGCAGCACGGAGGCCAAAAGAGAAGAAGGGCGTGCGGGTCACGCACGTTGGTTCGGTCTGCAGCCTTTTGCGCGGCCAGAGATAAGGGCACTTGACACGATATCGTCGTGTATGTCCGCATTGTATAGGTGCGAGCGCCAGAAAGCTGATATGCTCGAGCGCAACAGACGCTCATGATTGTTCGAATCCTGGACACAATTCAAAACTTGAGAGCGAGTCCAACGTTGGAAGAGGGCGCCCCTCGGACCGACATTTTGGTCGAGATTTGGCCCTTCCTGGATAGTCCGATGCTGCCGAACAGCCTCTGATACCCATGGGCCACACAAAAGGCTCTTGCGCCACACATGTGTGAGATTCCTTTCACGTCACGACCAATGCCTTCTTGGTGGGCACATATCCTCGACACCTTTGACCAGAACTCGCAGGCATCAAGTTGCAGTAGGCAATACCTGACCACTTCTGGACAGACCTTGTGGGGGGCCCCATGATGGTGCAGAACAGGGCCATCATTGCTGCATGCTCTACAATTGTAGACCATCTTGCCCTGCAAGAGGACGCAGAAGAGGTCAAGTGATGCAGCTCGTACATGCAGCTGGGCTTCCGCTCCAATGTCCACCAGGCCATGAGTTTCTGGACAGACCCAGGCGCTAGGTAATGGTGCTTGAGGCCAGTCATGAAGCCTACTACGACCTTCACAGGTCAACAAGCCCCAACAACCAGCTTGGTTTGGCAGGCAGACACAATGCCTGCAGGCAGGTGAACAGCGGGGGGTTGCTGACCATTTGCCAACTGTGCAGACAGACCAATGGCGAGGGGTGCTGGCAGTGGAGGCGGCTGGCTTGCAGAAGATGCCACTGTAGCTGTGCTTGCTCAGCGTAGTATTTGCCCTCCGCAACAAATTTATGAGGCACAAACTTGAGGGCATAAGCATGAACCTTGGCATTGGCCACTGCTTTGAATTCTTTCCAAGTTGTGCGCACCATGAAGTTCAGACGGAACTGTTGGTCTGACGTGTACCTGGCCCCAAGCTTCTGGATGGAGCAGGGTGCCAGGTAGTGATGTGTGGATCCAGTCATGAACTCCACGGTGACCTTTGTAGCACAAGTCCTGGTGAGCAGACTCATTTGGCAGGCAAATACAATGCCTGCAGGCAATTGGACGCTGGGTATGTGTCCAGCCAACTGTGCAGACAGACCAATGGCGAGGGGTGCTGGCGGCAGAGGCGGCTGGCTTGCGGAAGGTGCAACCGTAGCCGTGCTTGCAGAGGCACCAGGGGACGTTGCCATGATCGGCAAAGACGGCAGCAGCTGGGAGGACAAACCAGCTTGATGCGCAGGTGTTGGTGTTGGTGTTGGTGAGGATGGCAGGAGGTCGGATGTCGATGATCCAGCTGCGGCGACGCGCGATGACGAGGAAGCGTTGGTCCTTCTCGATCCTACACTGCCAGCCTTGGCATCCTGCTGCATGCGCAACTGGGGTCTGTTGGGCACATTGCGGTGACAGCATCCAGCGTACATTGCATACATTCCCCCATTGCTGCTCTCTTCCAGGCATTTGCTGACAACCAAGCACCATTGAAGATTGCCAGCCTTGCCGGTCAACTGAGCATGAGCAGTGACTCTCTCAAGAGAGGGGCAAAGCATCACGGCAAATGTAATGAGAGCCCTGGCCATTGAGCTCGAACAACGGCAGGGAGTCAAGGTCCCCCTTGCGTACAGCTGGGCGGCGCAGTGTACCTGCAGCTGGGTGTACACTGACCAGATGGAGACAGCCTGCAGTATATCTGGCAAGCCCCCTCCACAAGAACATTGATTTGGAGCTTGATCAGCCCGTGGCAAGTGTTGGCGGTCAGGTTACCTTGGTTGCCAAAGATGCTCGCATAGGCCTGGGAGGCCAATGCAGCATGCGTCGGCGTGCTGCACATATCCAACCTCTGGTGAATAAAGTAGTGGATCCGTTCCCAGTCGCAGTCAATCCACATGACCAGAGACAGGTTTTGTTGCTTTGTCCAACCTAGGTCCATCCTGCTGAATGGCGATGCTGGCGTGATGGGAGCTGAGTAAAGAGGGGCAACAGTGGTCAGTGAAAAGTGGTGTAGAGCAGCGCCCAGTGCAACTTACTGCACAAGGGACCTGATGATTGGGACATGTCTGCGTGGGCTGGACATTTTCCTTGCATCAGTCTTACCAGCCAAGTCTTGGAAGGAGTCTACTCACAGACAAGTGAGTCGGGTTGAGACATCAAAATCAGCTCATTGCCATGTCCTCAACGTCGCCAGAGATGCTGTTGGCAGCAAGTGTCAGCTCCTCTGTGGTCGTCATTGTGCCGCACAAGCTGCGTAAAGAGGCTGCGATCAAGCACGTAGTTGATGTAAGTCCTGCAAGTAAATTCCCCGCCGACCGGGAGGCCAAAGACGATACTAGGCACAGGACATGACTCGCACGAGCAGGCAGGAAGTATAAAAAAGCGGCGTCGTGCTGACTTGCTCACAACAGTGATGTGAACTATCTCGAAGACTCTCGGCAGTGGCTAGTAGCAGCTTATAATCCCAGATGGGAACTACTAAAGATGCGGGTGCAAAGTAGTAAGCAAAAATTGGACAAATGAGTTTGCTGCTTGGCAGAGACAGCAGATCGTCGGCAGCAATTTTTGCCATGCTTGACAAACACAGCGAGAGGGGTTTAAACTTGCTGTCAGCCACAAGTAGACAGTCTTCAGCAGACACCGGCAATAATGAGTGCCGCAAGCAACCGCGGTGGCATCGACTATTTTTTTCTGATTGAGGTTGATGGATGAGAAGAACGCCAAATAGTCTTGTAATGACGCAACCGCAACTTTGTGTGGAAGTATTTTGGAAACGGCTTGATGTCAGATGTGAAGCACGCGTTTATTGATCATCGTGCTTGCGATCTTGAGAAAGGCATATTCAGCCCTCCCGGGCGGGTCATCTCGGCGCGTACAAACAACCATGTCCTTAAATACCACAGCTGATGAACTTTTTTGGGCTTATCTGGCATTTTGCAGCTTGATAGCGCTTTTTTCTGTTACAGCCTCGACTGTGACGGCTCTGTGGCCTCTGGAGTTAGGCGTGCGTCTTATCTCGTGCTTCTTTGCTAGCCTGCAATCGGTAAACTTTGCCGTTTAGGTCAACAGTGCATTGGCAACCCTTGATTACTTCCTTAAGGGCAAAACGAGAAGAAGGGAAATTGTCATGCGTATCAGGTGGTATAAGGTGAACATGCATTTTGTATGGTAGCAAATCCCGTCGATGTGGTGCGCACGCACATTGAAATGTCTATTCCGCATGTATCTGCTTCGCATATTTCTCGTATTGGTCGTTTTCAATTTCATGCTAAACAACAGTGGCGAACTTATGTGTCCCTCATAGACCGAGCTCTGTAATTCCATACGGATCAAAGCAAAAGATTCTTACGCGCTTGTTCAGATATAAGATCACATTGCTCACATAAAATATTTGATATTTGGACGCAAATCATGAGCTCATACTGAATACACGTTGGAATGTCACCCCATCTTTTGCTGTTAAGCTCGCCTTCATTGTAGAAGACTCGTGAAGATCGCTTGACGACGATCAATTAAGTGGTGGCGAGCCAAATACTCCAAGTACTGAGGATTTGCAAGGTCGGTTAAATTCATCAATTACATGTCTGTCCGAAAGGGCAGGGGCAAATTTTGACGTTGAGCACACAGACAAGTCTGAAGCGCAATACCAGGTCCTCGACCCGCGTCTCGAGTCATCATCGCATCTGCTGCTCTGGGGACGTTGAGTGTCATAAGTCTAGAGTGAATCGTAAAAGAGATGGCTACATTCATTGGTTCACAAGTGTATGGGCTGTAGCACTGAGCTCAATCGTCGGTACATTCTAGAGCTCAAACTTTTGATGGAGAGGCTCCCTATTGCTGATTGAACCAAAGAGCTGATCCGGCGTCTTGAGCTCGGCAAAGGTCGACTGACTCTGGAAGCTTCTGACGCGTCCGCAGCTTCCAGCGAAAAATAAAAAGCTGCAACGCGCTCATCGCAAGCTGGCCAGCGAAGCTTGACTTGCTGCTCTTTTACATCTTCGTTGGCTTCATCCCCACGCGAAGAAGGTGTGAACACCTACTCATATGCAATGGCTCAGTTTCACAACATGTTTTCAAAGCACAGAGACGTGTGTCTGTTTGGTGTCAAATCGATTAAAACTTTGTGACAGTCTATTGCGCGCTTATGAGATCTCAAGGAACTCATTTCTTGGGGACCCTTTGATGGACAAGTAGAAGCGAAAAATTATTTGTCTTACCTAGCACAGCCCTGTTGACGATGCTGGGACTCCCGGTGCCTTATAAGCACGAACTTCGCTCACGAGCGCTAGCGAACTACACGTTCCGGTTCTTGCAAGCTCATGAGACTGCGCATTGCGAGAATATACATCTGAGGCTGCTGTTAGTCCCAGCAAATTGAGCTACATCGTGTTGTTTCCCAATACCGACCCTCTTTGTGTTGGTTGAAAGCACTTACCTATTGAGTGCGTTGAGGCCTCATGACAAGTAATGAGCGAGGATTCCAAAATTGCTCGCTTTGGGGGACATTTCGCTTTTGCTAGCTTCTATTCGGGTCGGAACTTTGATCCACACTGTTTTTTTACTTGCCGGACGCGTTTGGAAAAGTTGATACGCGCCATGACTCTTTTCTTCGATTAGCAATCAGTTTAGCAGCTGACAGACGCGTCATACTGGACCATGATTACGTCTCTCCTAGTGTCGGCGCTTCCGAGCGCGTACGCTTCAGAGCACGTTCGAGACACATGGATGTGCTGTGCAAAGTACAAGCTGAAGAGATATAGACCACTGTTGTCACCACCTTGGAAGAACTATACACTCTCCCTAATCAGCTTCTTTCTCTCAACGTGCTGTACTCGTCAAGCAGGTCTCTAAGGACCTTCGCTCCCGCCAACGTCCGTTTCGATCTAGGGCGCCAGCGTGCAAGTCGTACAGCACCTTAAATCAGTATGCAAGTGATTCCGATTGCGACCCTACGATCGACAGAGCATTATGCCGCAAGGGTGCAGCGTCAACTGCAAATATCGCGCAAGTGAATGCGAAGGAGATAAAAGGGAGTGCGGACGCCTCAAAGCTCGACTATTGTTGGCGATCTGATCGCTGGCGCTTGACTCTCGCGGGTATCCATTCTGTCAAACATGCAATGGACCTTCTCTGACCGCGTCTGAATGCCAAGTAGACTCGATGGGCTATGTCTTGGATTGTTTGTGTGATGAGGCTCTCATCTTGGTGTTTTGAGTGGCGCGGAAGGAGTGTTTGTGCGTCTGACGTAGCTAAAGTGAGGGACGCGAGAACGATACGCGTCTGTACGCGTCTGTTTCAGACGAAGCACCGCTGGACGTACACTTGTGCGAAGTTTACGTTGGGCGTGACTGTGAAAGGCGGGCTCGCCCGTGACAATCGCGACTATTAGCCTTGCGCCACAGAGCAACGGCAAGGTCGTCGTTGTGAGGACCATTTTGCAGCAAGAGTGCATATATGCGCCCCAGTGACGGTCATGTGAATGCACACTCGCCACAGGATGCTTCATCGCGTATATAATGAGCCACAAACCCGTCTACCTCCTACATTCTTCGCCAAGCACCGCTAGACTTGCCCGTCATGCTGTTCAGAATCTCTTCGAAAGTCTGGGCGCGCGCGATTCTGCTAACGGCTAGTGTCATCGGCTGGCGCAATGCTACTTGTTCAGCTGTCCTCCTCCATGGTGTGGCGAAGCTCTCCTCTGGCGCTCAGGCCGCCGAGCCGCGTTCACAGCACGCTTTGGAGCGTCGCATGCTTAGCGAAGACCACCTACCAGGTTTTCCACCAGGCTATGTCATCGGCATGGTGGACCAATTGGGTGCTCTGCATCACGTGTATGATCATCAAGAAGGCTGGAGCCTGCTCAACGGTCACAGGATTGTGCCTCCCCAGCACGGACGGAATGTCGTGTACAACAATGTAAGTTGACAAAGTGACCCGAGGTGAACATGCCGCTTTACTCATGCAGCAGCACTACAGCGCCCAACGATGATCGACAAGCAGGTAGTCATATGGCCCAGGGGATTTCCTGAACAAAGGTTTCACTGGGATTGGGCCGTCAATAGATGGATGCCGTATCACGGGCCAAGCACGCCCAACAGTTACTTTGCGGAGCGCTTTGCCCACATGCAGCACCAGGAGCGGTCCTCTCCATTACCGCGTACCGTTGATGAACTGATGAGAACTTACGGCAGAGAAGGCGAGTCCTCGAGTAGGTCGAGTGAGGCTTCGACCCGGCCGGCGCAGCCTTTGGACCAGGAATCGGACGCTGGGCCTCAGGCACCCCCTCGCCAGCGTCAGGTTCCTGCCAATCGGTACTCGAGTGGTAGACCACCTCGGTACGAGCGCGGCGGAAGCTAGTCTTAACGTATCGTGGTGCGCAAAGTCCAGGGGCCTCGGAAATGGTCTGCGTGATTTTCAAGGGCGCTCTTCCGACGCTGTCAACATATACATGGATCAGCTCTAAGGCCATGTAGGACCAACCAAAATCGTTCCACAATTCAGAACATCTGATGGCAGTCCGCAGACAGATCTACGATCAGATAGCTGAATTGTGTCTCATTGCAGTGCTGAGCTGTGAAAGCGGGGCAGTCCACATTTTAATGTCACAAGTGTTGTGACACTGTTGTAAATTCTAGCAGCAGTGCGATTCCAGGTAGAGATGAAAGCAATGTATTTGACAGAAGCACCGGTGTCTGAGCCAGGCCTGAATCAGCGTAGATAAGGACTTTGACGAAGGGTGGCGACGTTTTCCAAGGCTGTCGCTTTCCCAGCCCATGTCTGTCTCTGTCAGGCGCTGGCGGGATACTCTTGCGACCCCCACTCCATTAGAGCAGCAGAAATGTGAGCTCTTCGACAATACCGCTCCTTATCCAACCCTCTACGAAACATTCTCCTGTGTAGGCGAGGACTGCGACAGCCCACACAACACCAATAATGCTGTCGTACCACTGCGTCAACTCTGCTTTCGAGACCTCGATGTTTCCTTGGTGACCTTGCGCACGCTTGCATGCGATGATTGAGCGGCGTCGTCTTTCGCGCACGAAGTTGGAGATCGCTCCCTCAAGACACACGGCCACACCGTTGAGGAAGAAAAAGGTAAACTCTCCCGCGCCGCTGATTGGGGGGACAATCCGACTAAGGGACCATTTGCCTAGCGAGGTGAAGGCTTGCTCAGCTTCAACGCGATGAGCTGTGATCTGGCGCTCTCGCGAAAGAAAGCTTGTCCAGAAAGAGGCCGATTGACCCATACGCGTCGCTTTGCGAAAGACGCCGGCAGAAGGAGCGTGGATGTGGTGGGGTGGGGGCTGCGCAAGACGTCCACCCAGAGCGCACCTCTCGCTAATGGCGTGCACCACACCTGATGCGATGAAGGCGCCCATCACCTTTCCCCAGTCCGCGCGCCCACGCTCGAGCACGCGCCCGGGATCCGGGTGGTTGGCTGGCCAAGTCGCGCTGATGTTGATCGGCTTCTTCTCGGAGGCGGCGCCGGTGAGGAGCGCAAAGAATCGCTCGAGTAGAAGCGCAAAGTTCTTGCCGCAATAGATGACAACAGAGGGAACCGTCAACGCCATTCTCCCATCGCAAAGGGATGTCTCTCTCTCTCACCTGGACCGGAAGCACGCCATAGATGAGCCAAACACGATGGAACAGACGGTGCCAGATTTTGCTCCAAAATGAGCGAAGACTGCTGAACGCGAGAAAGCTGATGGGGTTGAGGAGAGGGAAGAAGTCGACGTTGTGCGCAGAAACGGCGTGCGTCGGTGCGGCCAAGCCTTTGGTGGCGCTGTCAGATGGATGCGAGTCGGAGAGCTGATCCACCAAAATTGCGGAGCGTTTCAAAAAGGGGATGCCTAGCGCGGAAACGAAAGTGTAACCAAAGTCGAACAAGGCGTAGAGTGAAATGCCGGTGGCGAGGACGAATTGGAAGCGCTGGTAGGCAGGCAAGCTGGCGATGCTGGTGTGTTCCAAGTCTTGCGAACGAGCACGAGCTGTCTGCACGAGCCACCTGAGCGTGCCCAATGACAGGGCGAGGAAGGGCAGCAGCTTGAAGATGGCGCGCTGAAGTTGACGGGTGGAAGGTGGCTGCCAAGGATGACGATCGTGTCTGACGTCTGGAGTGGCAAAGTCCCATCCGATGCCTCTCATGCTGATCATCAGATCAAAAGCATACCATAGCCGCTGCGAAACACCAGCAGGGTGAGGCTGGAATTGCCAGGTGGTGTTGTCAGAGTGAAAGTACCTCTCCTTGTGGTGGCTTGGTTCTGCTCTACCGCGCTCGTCCTTCATCTCCACTTCTCTGCGCTGCCTCTCGTCCTGGGGGAATGCCAGGCGTCGTGGCACGCGAGGCCAACTGAGGAAGAAGATGTCGAGCACGCGACCTCCACCATAGCAGCCGATCAAGCCGAGCTGGTAGCTCAGCGTCGCGCTGCCAGGCACATGGTACGCAAAGGGCAGTCGCACAAACGTGACGATAGAGATGGCCGCCAATGTGAATTTGATTGCGCTGAGCGCTCGCCGTGCCAGACTGGAATGACGCGCTTCGTCAAAGGGCGGCAGCAGAACGAGGGCGAGATAGTAGGCCAGAGGCGGTAGGATGGCGGTGATGACAGAGAGCGGCACCGAGGCCTCGGCGGGAATAAAGTGCGGGTTGGGGTGAGGCGGAATGAGGACGTTGTGTGTGATGGGATCCCTCAACACGTCCGCCACTCGCCATACCTGCGACTGCGACTGCGACTGCAGCTTGGCATTCGCGACCCATTGCCGCGTGGCGCCCACCGCTTGATCCATCACAGTCATCGCTGAGACGTGGATGTGCTTTGACGCCCTCGAGCTGTTGCAGGCGAGTCTGTATCTCTTTGTTGGCGCGTTTGCAGCTGGTATGATGTTCTGTGCCTCTCACACGGAAGGATGATTATCGTGTTCGGGGCACGGTGTGACGCAAGGATGGAGCTCTCTCCCTACAAAGTCTGTCAGTCAAAGTGGTTGGCTATGTTTTGGGGCTTGAAGGTCATGACCGAGAAGGTGCTTGATCCATCCCTCCTTGATGCAGTCACAACATTCAGTGATTCACCATTGCGCCCATCTGGCCAACACGGCAGGCAGGCAATCATCGTAAAGCATCACGCACACGATGTGAACAAATACGACGATGCATGCAGGCTGCTCCTGCTGACCAAATCAAGAAGCATCAACACAAAGACGCATTTTTGATTTGTGTGCAAATCAAAATGTGGAGGCGAGGGACTCCAGGTCACGTGCATGACCGGACTCCGTGGACATCCCCCGCCTGCGCCTGCGCCTGCACATCGCAGTCACGAGTCACGAGTCCGTGATCCGTAAGTCTGGGCGGCCTCGGGACCTTGGCCCACGACCGCATGCGTGATTAAGCAGGCGACCATCACCGCCTCAAGCCTTTGTATCAGACTCGGCAGCCTGACAACGCCTGGGTCTGCCGACTGATTCATCATGTCGTTGGCCTCCGTCTCGGTCGATCTCACGTCGCTGGCCCCTCAACTCATCGCTGGCGCCAGCAGCAAGAGCTTGGTCAAGAGGTGAGCGTTGTGGGACGCGTCCAGCCTCAACGTCACTCCCAAGCCTGCCAGTCTCACCTCGCCCGCTCATCGTTTCTCAGCCAAGGAAGCAGTGCAGGTGCAATTTCGGCGGTCGAGCCACCCGGCTTTGTCACTCCCAGCTCGCAGGGAAGCGGCAAGGTGAGCGCGAGCCTGTCAAGAACATGCCTCGACGTGGAAGCGCGGGCTAATGGAAGCTGTCCGCATCTCGACCCTCGCTGCATCAGAGCAAGCAGATCAAGCCTCGAGCACCTCCTTCGCCCGAATCTCTTGTGGCTCTCAAGTCCAAAAAGGCGTGGGATGTAGCTCTGAGCCCGGCAAAGAGCTTGCCCATGAACGCATTCATGCTGTACATGAGCGGTTCGGGCGTGCAAATCTTCAGCATGACCGTCGTCGGCATGCTTCTCACAAGTCCAATCAAAGGCGCAATGACGATTGGTCAAGGTGAGCTGTACTCTGTGCCCAGACGATACTGCGCGCCGCTGCGCTGCACGGCTGACCATGGCGCGTCTGGTCATCAACCATCATCAGCATTTGCACCCCTGTCTTCGCCCGCATCTCAAGGCATCAAAGGAGCGCCAGAGGAGCAATCCCTGCTCCTTCAAAAGGTCGTCTTCATTCTCGCCCAAGCGTTGTGCTTTTCTTTGGGAGTGTGGAAGTGCGCTAGCATGGGACTGTTGCCGACGCAGAGCAGCGACTGGCTTGCTTGGAGGGAAAGCAGGACTGTGAGTTCCATCGCACAGCTCGCTGAGCAGAGCTGAGAGCCAGTATGCTGTCTAATTGGACGGGAAAGCTGACGGATACGAGCTCTTGCTTGCTACTTCAGCCACTCGAATTTTCGCCAATGTACGCGTAGATTCACTGATGCACACGTAGATGGATGGGGATACCACGTCACACCCTGTCACCGCGCCGATGCAGCGCAATCACACATGCCTGCGACCAAGCGCAGCGTCGCGATCACAGCTGCAGCCTATGTCCAATCAATACATGTATCAAGACTTCATACACGGACCGAGACAGCAGTCTTTGCCAGCGCTCTTGGGAATGTACATTGGACGTCAGGATGGTCGACATGATGTCTCAGAGGTGCGATCGAGCACGTGGAAGACTGTGTGAAATCAGGCACGACGCCAGACAGTCGGCAAAAAGGCAGAATCGTCCCAGCTGCGCTTCTCTGATCACCGCAAGAACTTGGCGCGGAATCCAAAGCCCAGCCGGCTGGGCTGCGGAAGTTTGTTGAATGCAGACGAGGAGCGACGCGCTCATTGCTTGCGTCACTGTCGCCGATTTCGTCTTGTGGTGTGGAGTGCTGGCTACGCGGTAGATGTCGTACTTCACAATATCATGACCTTTCAAATACGCACATCTCACATCCAGACACGAACACGTCTCATTTGCATGACATCGTCGCGCATGACATTGCAAATTCACATACTTTGCAGATATCCCTGGCCTCTCTCGCATGCTCGTCTCGACTTGTGTACAACTTCTTCATCCAATCTTGGATCTCCAACCAGGGGCCCTCTCGAACCCGTCTACGTGCAAGCAGAGAGGCGATGTCAGAGACGCTACTTCAAGCAGAATGATCACGTCCACTCACTCTTTCCGCCGGCATAATCCTGAAAGGCTTGGTAAATGTCGGCTTTGCTAGTCATGACAAAGGGACCGTGCTGCACCACATTCTGTTTGAGCGGCTCGCCAGCAATGATGACGAATCTGGCTTCTTCTTGCACATCACCAGCGTGCTCGACCCAAGCTCCATTCTGCGTCGCGTCTTGCGATCCCAATACGAGCGTCGTGAATGGAGGGTGCAGAGTAGACGCTGCGTCGGAGCCGATACGAACGCTGGCCGTACCCATGTGGTAGATGAAGGCTGTCCAGCCTGGTGGAATTTCTTGAAAGACGCGTCCGCCTGGACTTAGGCGCACGTCAAAGTACCAGCAGTGACCTCTGTCCGGTGTTCGCACTTTGCTCTGCACGCCGTGCGATTCGCCGGAAATGACCTTGATGGACCAACCTTTGCCTTCCGTATCGACCGCTTGATCCGCCCGCGGCAGTGCTGTTGGGATGGCCTCTGCGGCGGATTCTTGGTAGAATGGCTCGCTGGACTTCATCTCTTGGGGCAAGTCGATCCACAGCTGGAGTCCGATCGGATCTTCCAGCTTAGCGTTCGTCTTTGGATCCCGGTGCAGAGGCATCTCTGCGTGCACGATGCCTCGTCCTGCTGTCATCCATTGCAAAGAGCCTGGGCCAATGGTTCCAGCATGCCCGGCAAAGTCTTCGTGCTGAACTTGACCCGAGAGCATGTAAGTGACGGTGGTCATGCCTCGCTGTTGAGAGGACAAAGCACAGTCACAGTCAGCAATAGCGGCATGACAGTCATTGTATGCGTGACTACGACTCACATGAGGATGATCAGGAAAGCCAGCTCCTTCGCCGATCCTAAAGTGATCGAGCATGAGGAACGGGCTCAGGTTGCGCAGAGCAGGCGTACCGATGGACCTTCTGACGACAGCGCCTGCACCTTCTGGTGTCTCCACAGCAGGCACCTCTTGCACCACCCTTCGTGATACTTGAGTCATGCTGCTGCAGGTGGTGGTGTTGTGGCGTATTTGAGTAAAGTTGCGTAGTGGAGCAAAGACGTTTCGTTTGGGTAGGATCATGTGCAGCTTGTCGTGTTGTAGTGTTACCAGCAGTGCACACAAGGCGGTGATGAGGGCTGAGAGGAAAAGGCTCGAAAGAGGTCGGGAGGGGATGCTGCCTTTAATACTTTTGCTTTCGTGAGGCCGCTTCTTGTTCGCCTGCGCCGCGCTTGCGGTCATACCAAGGTTGAATGGCCAAAGCAATCGGACTTAATAGTCGACTTGAACGGACGTGATACTCGAAGAAAGGAAGGCGAGCAGCATGAAGAGGGCAGCAGAATGCTACAAGCGGGATATAGCAGAGCGGTCCACGATGCCCAACGAGGTGATGGCAGGGACAGAGAAATCAAATGTGAATACCGCGCTGATGTTGACACTCAGCGGCCGATGAGAAGTCCGAGCGCGTATACGAGGCGCGGATATGCCGTTCGCTGCATGCCTGCCTGCTGATTGATGCATGCACCTACGCGTTTATCACCGAGTCGCGCCCTGCTGGGCTGCGCATGGTGTGGCCGGCTCGGCGTTAAATGCACGCGCTGCCCCGATTCGTGATCAGGCAGGCGAACAGGATCAATCAGAATCAACTTCAATCCCAATCGCTCAAGCGAGACTCACGTCAGGGCTATACGGTCTACCTACACCGTGAGTGAGGACCGTAGCATGCATTCGGGACCTATACACGCAGACCAAAGCTCAAGCGCTTGCCCTCCTCGCTCGCCCTTGCAAATGTGAAACGGAGTTAGTGACCTGAGACTCACGAATGCTGCACACGACTGCGCTCCAGTATCCGTCTGGATGTCTCTAGACCCTTCTCACGCACCTACAGACTTTCACGATGCAGAAGGCAGGGAACTGGGGCGAGAGGGCCGTTGTCCTGCGCCAATTTCCGCGCAAACGTGGAGCGCGACACCTCCAAAATGCGCAGGCGAGCCTTCGCAGCTCGAATACGCGCACACTGATCGATTGGGGAGGCGATTGGTGAAGCGTGACGGGATGAATGATAGGCTACATATCGTGTGCAGGTGACTCGGTGTGGGAGAGTGGGACAGAACGGGACGGATATGAAGGTGATTTTAACCAGATTTCGATCGGGACACGGGCGCGTAGAAAAGGTCGGGGCAACCTCGAAAGTGGAGCCTTGCTGGGCAAGTCATGAGCCAATACAGTGCGCACCAAAAAGGATTTGGCGCGCTAGCGTTCATCTTGCAGAGTCTCTTAGCCGAAGGGCGATTCGACCTAGGTGGACGAGCAACAGACCACCCAGAAGGCTACCACCAAGACAGCACCTTCTTGTTCAGGCGCTCTGGATTACTTCGGATTGTAGCAACGAATGGACACGTGCCACGTCTGTTGGAGCAAGATGGTGCGTCACACCGCAGCGTCGAGCCGTCTTGATGACTGCGCTTACACTCATTGCTCAGAGGGCTCGTCTTCCTCGGCCGCTTTCCTCAAACAGTCTTCTCTGTCCTCCAGCGCCCGTAGGCTCTCCTGATATTCAGGCCAGTCGGTGAGGGAGGGATGCCTGGCGATGACGAAATCCTCATGGGCAACACCGGCATATTGGCCTGGCATGAGAATGCCTAGACCGGGATGATGACTTCTTTGGAAGCGCTTTGTGGATATCTCGAACCAAGTGTTTTGCCCTTGCCCGTCAGTGCTGTGTTTACCTTTCTTGTGGGAGCTCACCTCCACCTTTTCCTCGCCATTGCCGGTCGTGCCTACATTCATTAGAGTGGAAATGGGTGGTTTGGCCCACTGGCGCGCCATCGACTCGGGAAGTGGAGGTTGCGGTTGATTGCAGGAGATTTTGTGAGCTTTGACCTGAATCTCTATGAATGTGAACGCGTTGTGATCCACTCGCTTGTGCAGCGATCCGCAATAAATCGGAATGATCAAATCCCAGTGGTACTGATTGGGTGCGCCTACAATCGCTTTCATGCCGAGCCACGCCAGCCTAAGAATTCGTGGCGTGATGGCCAGCAAAGTTTTGTCGTGGCGTGTGAATCGCGTGAAATTCACCCAAGCACCCTGCGCCGAGTCCAGTAGCATTGCCCAGTCTGACCTTTTTGACATGTCGTCAGCGTTGAAAGTTGTCTCAAGAAAGCTTCTGAGCTGCACAAAGTGGAAGGCAGGGTCGTAGGGCTCCGGCATCGTAGCAAGACCTAATTGGTTCGCGGACGGGCGCGGTGCTGCGTCTTTGCACACGGCAAATATAGCCTGAGCTGTGATTTCGCCGTACAAACCGGCATCATAATCGATGCGACCTTTGGCAAGATGGCGAAGTTCCTGCCAGCAGAGCGCCCAAGAGTCCCTCGGGTTGAATCGGCCAAGTTGCGGTGATCCCACGCTATCGACCGGCAGTCGCACATCACCGTTGCCGCCATGTGTGACACCAAAGGCTCCGACATTACAAAGGTAGCAACAGCGTCGCCAGTGCGGTTGATGTTGCGCAGCATGCGCAAGTGCTCGTCTACCATCTGCTTTTGGTCATCCTCCGAAATGCATGGATGTCGGCAGTACACAATAGACTCGGCAAAGTCGTGACCGCCGTCCAATACCAGTCGTTGCCCCAAAAGTGCAAGATAGTGCGTCGAAGTTAGCTTGAGGCCTACAACGCTTGGGCTACTGACCGCTTGATTCCTAAGTTTCTGTAGAACGAAGGTGAGCTGTTGCCCTCCCAAAAACGTCAGATCAGCGTCGCCCAATATTGGATTCTGATCTTGGTACCCTACCAGAGATTGCCAAAGGGGCCTGCCCCACAGTGCGAGAACGTGTGGTCTGGTGGCTTGATAAGGAGTCGCGCGAAACACTCCTGTCCGTTGTGAGGAGGGTCGCCGGAGCCATAGGTCACTGATAGTCAGCAGATACGGCGGAAATTGTACCAGCTTGCCACTCGCAACGCGGCCAGAAGTCGCGTCCTTTTGGGCTGGACTGAGTGCTGCAAAGCCGGCGTTGGTTCCCAGCATAATGATCCAGAACAAAGGCGGCATCTGATGTCGAGGATCAGGGCAGTACATCGAGCGCACTTGCTCAAGCCAGCTGAAATCCGACTTTGTCTGCTTGAGGTGTGCCGGGCGGATGTTTGCCACTTCGTCCAGGCAAATGTGGAACCAAACCTTGACGTTCCAGCGCTTTCTGGGAAGGAAGTCGTCAAGCAGAGAGCGCAGCTTTGCAGCATCTTCTACCAGGTTTTTGAGCTGGTCTTTTGCGAACAAGTGTGAGTTCGAGTCGTAATTAGCGCTGCGGGCGGTGACATCCTCCACCGCCTCCAGCCAACACTCCTCAGCCTCGGTTTTCGCAAGACTGTAGAGGTGAACGTTGTGGTGTCCCTCTTGACGTTGCTCGCTCAAAGCATCTACAGACGACCTGCACTGCTCGAGCCAGTACTCGCGTAGCTCATTGGGAGTGTCCCCAGGGCAGCGCTCTATTATGGTGGCGCTTGCCCTGTAGATACTGCGGAGAAACGCAATCCACCGCATCCTGTAAAGCTCGGGGAGAGAGATTTGAGCGCAGGCGCTTGGCACGTACTGCGCCATGTCTTCGCGAAGCCAGACGAGGACTTCCCAATCTCCCATAGGGAAAGCGGCCTCATTCTCTTCGCGGAAGCAGAGCGGAAAAGTCAAATGTAACGCACCGGCGTCGCCGTCGTCACAGAGCAGCCCATTGAGCTCATGCACGAGCCGAGACTTGCCGGTCCCGCTGCTCTGGATGAGTGCGAGCGATCGAGAATGCCACGAGAAGGCTGGCAATTCCTGACGAGCCTCTGCATCCTGCTTGGCGTCGATATTCGAAGGGATTTCGCCTGGCTTCGCTTTGAGGTCGAAATGGACGACCATCGTGTCAGGACGCTTTTGGCTGAATGCGCCTTCATATGCGGCCAGTGTCTTGGCGAGAGCAAAGTGGCCATCGCCTACGAAGCGGGATTCATGGAATGACTTGCTGAGCTTTTTGTAAGCTTCGGAAAGTGCGGAGCTTGCAAAGCTTTATTGTTGGGTCTCGGATCTGGCGAGAAGAGAGTCTCGGTGATGTGAAGACGCTGATGGGGCCAATCACTCAAGACGTCATTCTTGCGTCTGTCTCAGCGCGCTGCTGTAGAGCTGAGCCGGTTGGCAGACTCCTTGGAGGCAGCTTCACCGAAAGGTACCAGCTTGACGATAAGGCGAGGTGTATGTGCATCCGCCTGGCGCTCTATGTTGATGTGAGACCTCAGAAATGCGGCCGCGAGCAGATAGTGTTGCAGTTTTCCATGCCTGGCATCGACGGTCAACCAATCTTCGATCAAATCTGGAAAAATTGTCCCCAACCTCGCTGCAAGCCTTTCGAGCCAGGCTTCAGCTTCGTCGCGTAGGCGCGCTTGCGTTTTCGCACTGTCTTGAGGAGAGCGGGAGGAGGTAGTGGATGAGGCAGGACGAGGCGGGGTTCTTTTCAGCTCGTCGTCAGTGTCCATCGGTACTGCCGGTGCCATGGTAGACTCGGTGTTCATGATGCCTTGTATAGTTCACAGTCGATACTCCACGCGCTTTTGTTGAGAAGGCGCCGCAGCGGGTGAGGGGGAAGCACAGCCAAAGCAACCGCTGGCTGCCTGGCAAGACAAAGCGAGCTGATGGAGAGCGTAGACTCTTTCAGTTTAGCGAGCTGTCCAAAGCAAGGCGAGGACTGCAGCAGCTTCAGCGAAGAGGGCGCAATCTTCAATGCTTATGATGACACTCACCACTACGTCAAGACCGCATATAAAGGGTTTGCCCTGACATGCGCGCCTAACGATGCCGCGTCGCCCTCGAGGGCATGTACGGCCTGGGCTGGTGAAGCACAATCAGAAATGCGCTGACGTGGATGTGGATGTGGATGCGGATGCGAAGCTGGAGGTTGAGACGGGAACGACTCTTGATCACAACTCAAGACTCAGCCGATTCGAATCAACAATTCAAATTTGGAATCTTAAATTCAATCTCAATTCTTGACACAACATTCAAAAATCAGATTCATAATTCTGAACATCGGATCAAGAGCAACCGAATCAATCAAATATCAAGAACTGAATTCATTCTTGATTGTGAATCCAGATCCACAATCAACCATTTTTCCGGTGGGCTCGCGACCTTGACCCCGCGGAATCAAGAATCCCCACCTCTAAGCTCACGTGATGTTCCTTCTGGGGCAAAGTCACAAGACGCAAGTCAAGAGTCCTCCACCGGGGCCCCGGCTCCTCTCAAAGCCGGCGTCAGTGCGCGGGGCTTTGCGCCTATGCGTACGTCCCGCGGGCCCCACTCTAGACTATGCTGGGCTTCGACGCTCAGGAACAGCATAGTCTGACTTTGAAGTCGGCACTTTGACCTCGGCCTCGGGCATGTGCATGCCATGCCATGCCATGCCATGCCATGCAAGAGCTCAAAGCTGCGATGGTCGCGGATAGAAGTGCGCGCTGCTGAGTTACTGTGCGCTGAGCACGCGACGCGTATGCGCAAGCGAAGCTTTCACAATTGTGAATCGTGATGAATTAGTGTGCTGCATGCTCGATCGCGCCTCTGTCTGCGCGCACCGCTCCACTCGTGAGCCCCAAATTCAGGCAATTGCAAGACATCAGCCAGCGGTACGAGATGAAGATTGAACAGACACCTGGTAGCGGGTACGTCCATCCAACAAACGATCATTCGTAGTTCAAGGTCAGCATTCTGGACCGCGTCTGATCATCGCCATTGGTTATTTGATTCGTGATTGCCTCCCACGAACGCCGAGCTCAGCTCCCTCGCTCTGCTAAGTGGCCTTCCGAGGCCGAAGATCGAGCGGGCAATCATCCCATCCCATCCCGTGCGCCCGGCCCCCAGGCAGGTACCACCGAACCCACCAGTCAAAAGGGCATACGCATACATCCCGCCTTTGCTTTGAACACCGCCCACCGGCGCGCGCCTCTGATTCTCCATTCGCGGATTTTTGGCGCTCAGCGGACATTGCGGTGCTACGAGAATGATCAAAGGTTCCATCTCCCCATCCAGCGCTCCCCTCGCCTCCCCTCCTGGCGCAGCCAAGCCGCCGCGCGCCAGCGGCAGTGGCAGCAACCTCAAGGCCTGCCCCTTTCCCGGCTGCGACGCCGCTTTTGCTAAACCAGCGCATCTTCAGAGGCACCAGCTGGTTCACGACAAGGAGCAACCTCACGCTTGCCAGTACTGCGATCAGAAATTCGGTCGGCTGGACAGCTTGAAGCGCCATCAAGGCAGGAAGCACGCCGAGCATGGCTCTCCCTCTGGCGACAACTCGACGCCTGCAGGTGCCTCCCTCACACCATCGTCCGTCTCAGCTTCGCATTCCACAGGCGTGCTAGCAGGCAATGCAGAGGAAAATGGCACTCCCAACAACAGCGGCCCCACTCCCACCTCCAACAAGCGCAGACGCACTCAGGCCTCTCAGTCATCACGCTCCGTCGCATCCTCGTCGAATGATGCTTCACAAGCTTCCCCACACGGATCAGCGACTGTTCCTTGGCCATCTCGAGGAGCGTTTGCTCAGCCTCTAGGCGACCATCCGACTCCTCCACGCTCCCCAGCCTCGCCCTCGGATGCGTTTCGCCATGCGCACGCACACTCCAAGCAGTCCGTGGGAGCGAACGAAGCGTGGAGTGAAGCGCTGGGTGCAACGCCTGCCTCTTCATCAACCAACACCTCTGCCATCCCTCCCTGGTCGGATCTGGAGCGCGCTGCTCAGTTGCATGACCAGGACATTGGCGATGTGGCTGGAAATAGTTTGGCAGCGCTGGCAAGCGTGGCCCAGTCTCAATTACCAGTTGGAGCCATGTCTGCCGCCTCTGCTATGCTAGGAAACGCGGCCGAGGCTGGATCAGGCGCTTCTTCCGCGCTACCCTTTCATCTCAACAGCAGCACGTGGTCCACCTCTTCTCCCAGCTTCATGTCCGATCCCACAAATGAAGCGATGATGCCTTCCATCGATGATATTCTCGAATCTTTCCTCGCTTCTTCCGCCGCCACATCCTTCTCCGGCAGCGGAAGCGGCTTCTTTCTCGATGGCGCAAACGACATTTTCCCAGCGCAGTCAGCTCAACCGTTTGCTCCGTCGCTCAACGACCATGCTGTCCCAACGCCTGGCACGAGCGTCGCAGCGCATACAGCCACGCCTCCATCGGCTCCCTCTCCGGCATCGCACTCTCTTCAGACCTCTTGCAACCCTTTTGTTCGTGCAGCAGCATCCAGTCTCGGTACGTCCCGCATGCCATTCCCTTCTTCGCCTTCCATTCCTCAGCACTCTGCGCATCGCGCCAACGATCCGCACCACAATAGCAGGCAGGGCAGCGAGTCTGCCGCTGCCGAAAAGGTGGCTAGCGAGACTAGGGATCTCGTCATCAAGGGAGTCGTCTTGCCTCGGCTGCCTCAGGCTGCTAGCGCCGAAGAGATCTTTTGGTGCGTTTGCAAGGTGATTCGCCGAGCGAGGCGTACTCGCTAATGTCCTCATTTCCGCCCCTTTTCCGCCAATAGGCTCGCGAACAGCCGCTTGCCCACGCTCGCTCCCGTGATACCTCCTGCTTTCATGCAGCAGGGAGTGCAGGCCAAGACGTTTCCCGTGCTCTACATTATCGTCTCGGTGAGCAGCAAGCGTGTCCCATTCGCGAACCGGCTCGATGTCTTTGCTCACCCATCTGGCTTCTCTAGGCGCTCGGCACGCTCTGGCATAGCGACCCAAGCGTTCGCGAATACGGCTTGTCCCTGTGGTACTTTACCTACCTGGCCATGTGGACGCAGTCTGGCTTTCTCATTGATGACTCGCAAGCCACCGCATACGGGCTCGTGGTGGCTCTGCATGCGCAGCTCTTTGCCAAATTGAGTGGCGACAAGTTTGCAGGCTTTCGAAAAGCCAGGCTCGGATATAATACTCTGCGTGAGTGGCATGCGGGAGCCGTTGAGTGGAAGCTACGAATGTTGAATGTGCTCCCACGCTCCTGCAGGTGCCACCTCCCGAGAACGCGGCTGGCGTCAGCTCGATGCGCCATTCAGATTGGCCATTTTCGCCGCACTCGACTCTCCAGACCAATTGCGGTTCGCGCACGATGTGTTGCAGGATCAGAAGGCTTCCTTTGAAGCTCGAGCCTCTGCACTGCGTGCGGCAGAGGCAGCGTGGGCTGCGTGGCAAGAGCGGGAGCAAGCCACGAGGACAGCCATCGTGATGGCCATCATGGACGGGCAGAATACACCTTATGACGCGTCGCTTCAGCCCGACGGCAGCAACGGCATCGAAGCATTCGATTTGGGGGCCAGCAGCGTCAATATCCTCTTGCAGGCCGTCTTGCCCACCTTTAACATCGAAGCCTGGGCGGCCAAGACGAGCATGGAATGGCTCAAGGCGATACTGGCACCCTCGGCGAATGCGTTCGAGCAGAGCTCCTTGCAGTCTGGTGAGCTGCACTCCATCCAGGTGGGCCAAATTGTGGATGAGATGCTAAGTGGCCAAGAGGAGGTGACGCTCGCAGTGTTTGAGAAGCGTCACACTGCTCTCTTGGAACTGGCAGTGCTTGAAGGTCTGCACTTTGCCTGGCTTGGTCGCAAACATTCCGACGGAGGGTGGGTACGAAGCATGACGCAGGCTTTTCATCCAAACGAAACTGCTGCCAAGGCGCATCCGACGATGCCCTGGGCATCTCCCAGCCTCTCATCGGCCACATCGCTTCAAGACCAAGTGCACGCAGCGCTGGCTCGTTGGCCAAGTCTGCCCTTTACGGATGTGTTCAGCTCGGCTCAGACTCGCAATAGCACGGTCGATGGGACGCTGCACGTGCATCTGCGCTGGCATTCCGTCTGCCTGGAAGCGTGCGTGGCGGTGAGCGAAATTCGAGCCATGCTGCAATCGCAACAAAAGCGACGAATCGGCTCGGACCTGGGCTCGAAGGCGTCGACGGTGGATGCGGCGACGATGATGCCGAGAAGGGGTTATTTGGATCAAGCTAGGATGAGACGCGCAGCTCACCACGCAGCCGTCATTCTCGCATCCACTTTTGCTCTGCCCAGTCAACAACTCATGCACCTTCACATCTCCCAATCCGTCTGCTCCTCCACCGCTCTGCTGTTGGCCATCGCGCTCGAAGAGAGCGCAGAAAGGCAAGCGAGCACGAGCAATGGCACAAATGACGCGATGACTGCTGCTGCTGCTGCTGCGGCGGCGGCGGAGCTTTGGCACGTAGCTCAGATCGAGACGGATCGCATCGTGGGCGATGCGGGATGGGCGGTGGCGGCGGCGACGAATTCGCATCGAAGCCGCAGCAGCACGGAGCGCAAAGCGCAGACGGAGCAAGGAGGAGGAGGAGGAGGAGGAGGGGCAGCAGCAGCCGGTGCTGCGATTCGAGAGTGGATATGTACGGGCAATGAGCGCATCGCGCCATTCTTGTCAGGCACGCCTTTGGTGCCGGGCGAGGCGCTTCGGAACAAGTTGAAATCTGTAGTGTACGATGTCAGATCTTTGCAGCGACCTTTACCCTCTCACCTCGCACCCTGGCTCGATCTCTTTCTCGCCGTTGTAGCATAATCATCATCCACCGAGCGTCTCCCCGGGGGACTCGCAAGCAATGCAAAAGGATTGACAATGTGACAAATTTTATTTGTGAAATTCTTCAATGGGTGCGTGAGGCAGAGGCGGAGGGGGCGCACAGCGGAGGGAGCAGGATCAGGAGGAGCTAGCGCCCACTGCCAGACGTTTGAGGTGCTCCAAAAAGACTTGCAGACTGACATCGTCCGTAAAGATGGCGGCGCCAGCACCTGCCGTTCCGTACATGCCTCCGCCAGACATGTGTGTGGTGCTAGGGTTGAGTTTGGAGAGCAGGAATCTCGCCTGACTTCCATTCTGATCGCAGACGATGTAGCGCGGGATGGGAAAACGATCCTGCAACAAATCTTGAGCATCCGCTTTTGGATTTTCCAGCACCTCTTTGAAATTCTCGTAGCCTTCCTGATCTTGATAGCCAGCTTTGCGCCATTCGGCAATCGTCGTTCCGTGAAAGATGAGGATGTGGAAAAAGGTGTCGAGGAGGAGCACCACGTCTGGCTTGATACTGACGGAATCCAGCAGCACAGGTTGAGGAGGCGTGTCGAAACCGTAACTCATCAGCGTCGGTTGAATCATGATCAGACTGTTGTTCACATCCTCCGTATTGAGCACATGTCGATAGAATGCCGTCTCGTCGGGAGAATTGTTAAACACTTGCAGGAACTGGCTTCTTCGCAGGTGGAACATGAACTGAGGATAGATGCTGAACCCTTCCGAAAGCCTAAAGGATGTCGGATCGTCCTTTCTGTAGTCCGCAAACTTTTGGCACAGCCGAATCAGCATCCTGTCGAGCCACCTGAGCACATCTGGAGAGTCGTCGATCTCCGCTTTGAACACTGCGATTCTCGCCATCAGCACCGCCGCAGCTTCCTGGTCGAAGGAAGCTGCAATCTGCGCAGAGCCGCCTTCGGCAAAGTTCCGCGCTATCGTAGTGACGCGAAGTCGGTACTGTCCTGAAGCGTGCTGGTAGTGCGTCACGAATTGGATCAGACCTCGAGAGCCAGGCTGCAGGGGCTGCCCGGCTGGAGTGACGACTTCAAAGTAGACACCCAGAGCAGTGCGCGGGTCGACGCTGCAAATCTTCCAAGCAGAGGTTCCGCCCAGACCAATCTCCGTCTCGCCTACGGATGCAGACTTTTTGTTGGCGGAGATGGCGTGTCCAATCAGACCACTGACTTTGAGCTCCTTGGTGCACTTTTTGGTCGAGGCAGGTTGTTGTGGTTAGCGAATGCGCGCTTCGCACACGGCACCGATGCTCACCTGAACATCAAAGGTCGCATTGAATCCCATGTTGAGATCACCCTTGTCATCCTTTTGGAAGATCTTTTGGAAACTCTGCTTGAAGATGCCCATCTGGAAAGAGTCTGCAAGGATCATGTGACCGTTGGTAAAGTTGGCCAAGCTTTTCATCTCTAGCAGACCGACCTGATCCAAGCAGCCTGCAAAGATGTCGATGCAGTGCCCATTATTGGCGCTCCTCCTAGCCATCGCCTCGTAAAACTTGATGGCTCGCTTGTAAAATTTGACATTGTCCTTGTCAATGTCGTGGTGAGAGCGAATGCGCTCTCGGAGCTCCGTGGAAACCACATTACCAGGGCCTTCGGTGGCCGGACCACCTGCAAACAGCATGACGCGAGCGCCCGTGTTTGGGAAGGTGGTCTCCAGAATGCCCATGGCTACAGAGAGGGCGGTTCCGGTGCAGCGCTGCGCACGCTTGTCGCTCGCGACGGGCCAAGGATCCTTTTGAAGCTGCTCGAGGATCTGAGTCAGTTGGAACTCGCACTGACTGACGGGAAGCAGGAATCGGCTAGCGCCGGCTTGACCTGGCGCGCGCTGCTGCTGCTGCTGCTGCTGCTGTTGCGGATTCGATGGGCCTCCGGGTGCCATTGGACGTGCTCCTGGCGTCAGCGCGAGCATCTAAAGGGAGTGCGATGATTGTGTCAACGCTGCGCGAACCGATGAACCCGCCCTACGCTCACATCCTGGATGGCCTTTGGCGTGTACTCCTTGGTACCGCGGAACACGTAGCTCTTTGGGCACGCATCGTAGCCCAGCTCATGCACTTGAGCCTGCGAAAGCAGGTGGGGGGGTGGACGTCAGTGGAGCACAGCATAGCGGAATGGAGCGCACCAGGCTGACTCCTCACCATGGTGCCAAATGTGACCAGACCAACGAGTGCATTCTGTGGCAGCAGGCTGAGACTGAGGACGAGCGTCTCTCTCAAAGCCTTGAGGTCCTCCTCTTCCAAGCACGTGTCGACGACGTAGAGAAAGATGGGCGGGATTTGAGCAGGTCTGCTGAGCGTATACTCGATCGTCGTGTACTTTGGCAGCAACTCCGCCGGCAAGTTGGTGCTGCTAATGTCGCGATAATGGGGCGGGAAAGCGTTGCGCGAAAGACAAAAGGGGCAGATCCACAATTTGCCTCGAACATCGATTTGGCTAGTTGTCGAGGTGCGGCATGGCATGGCATGGCATGGTGTGGCACGTTGGAGTCAGTTACGATGAAGCGAGACGCGCATACATGTGCGTGCGATTGAAACGCACCAGTAAGGATTGAGCACTGCTCGACATGGAGGCTTGCAAGTGACTGGCTCGTACATGACAGGAGGCAGATCCTCCCTCTCCTTCAAAGGAGTGTAGAGTGCAGAGATGGGGACCACTGTGCGAGTAGCTTCCACCTTGCTGCTTGGCCAGACGTTCCAAGATAGTCTGACACCATCGTGATCCTCCACGTCGTCTACGTTCATCTTGTCGAGAGCGCGGGTGTGGATGAAAGGTGCGGATGCAGCAAGTGTGGATGGAGGGGAGTGCAGCCAGACGGTGAGAGCTGAAGTTGCGCAGCAAGTGAGGGAGCGGGTGATGGTTGAAGGTTGAGGTGCACAAGCAAGCAAGCCAGCACGCACGCTCGCTCAACTGCGTGCACAGCGAGCGACTCAAGAAGAAGCGAGAGCAGGCGTGCACCTATACCTGCTGATGGTGCGACACGGCGGCGGCGGGGGATGCCCGTGCCATGCGCCGCACGCAGACGAGAGCGCGGCAGGTGCACTCACGACTCGCGACTCTTCTGACTGTACGTGACGGTGCGCAGGCGCGCGCCTGCGCTGGCGGGCGTAGCGCGCATTTCTCATCTGCGCACCTGCTGCTGCATGCACGCATACTCGACTCGACTCGACTCGTCACTGCCACGCGACATCCAGCATGCACACAGCACATCACACGCGCACACCGCTCAGCAGCAGCACGCACAGCGAGCGGGCTTGCGTGCGCACGGTGGTCGAATCAAGGTGTCCGCCAGGATGAGTCGATCACGTGTGCTTCTTCTTGGCCACTTTTGACTTGACTCTTGACTCTTGACTTGCACATGCACGCACGCACGCACGCACGCACGCACGCACGCACGCACGCACGCACGCACGCACGCACGCACGGTTCTTGCAACAAGTCACGAGTGGAGAGAAGTGGACCGCCTCTTCTCATCATGCTTGCGCTTCTCCTCAAGACCCCATGCTGCGTCAAGGATGTTACATAGATGAGCGAAAGCTAGCTTCTGCATCTCTCTCGGGCAGGTGCATCACCCCAATCTGCCGGCCCAAACTTGAAGCTCAGACATAAGGCCAAGAGCGTGTACCCGCACAGCATGATATGGTCATCTGCTTCAGCTGGCCCTACGAATACGCTGCTACCGGCAGGTGGATGTACGCTGCTACCACGCGCGACGATGTATGCCCCTCGCATGCTCGCAGCTGTCGCACAAGAGAGCCAGCAGCGATGTAGATTCTGCACTCGAGCACGCGCACCAAGAAGCCAGAGTGCTGGGTGGAGAGAGGTCCGTCGGAGCATCTCGTCGAATGCTTCACCAGCTTGGCACCATACAAGAAGCATCAGCACATCGCACCTTCCTCGCGCACCACTTGCACCTGCAGAAATCGCGCCGAGCAAGAGAGTCATCTTTAGCGGCATTCAGCCAACTGGAGTGAGTGGAGGGCATAGCGCAGCGCAGCCCTGGCCTGTGCGAACTCAAAAGAGACTCAACAGACACGTCTGACCATCTTAGACACTCTGCGCAGGTACCTCACGTGAGTCGCATCATCCTATCCTCTGTCTGTCCCGACCACTGCCGCTCAATGCGCACGTGCTCCACCGGCATGCCCTCGCAATCACTCAGCTGGGCAACTACCTCGGCGCGCTACAAAACTGGGTAAAGCTGCAAGATTCGCAGAGGGCACAAGACGAAATGTACCTGTCCATCGTAGGGCTGCATGCCCTTACAGTCCCTCAA
Organism: Ceraceosorus guamensis; assembly: GCF_003144195.1. Lineage (NCBI taxonomy): Eukaryota > Fungi > Basidiomycota > Exobasidiomycetes > Ceraceosorales > Ceraceosoraceae > Ceraceosorus > Ceraceosorus guamensis. Next base: position 20,665 of record NW_020290003.1, on the reverse strand, counting down.
AAGGCTGCTCAACTCCGACAAGAAAAGTGGGACATGTTGGCTGCTATCCTCGCCATAGGTATACATCCTGACAAGACCGTCGTCTTTTTCCAAGAAGATGTGAGTGGGCGCCACTGGAGGGAGTCGGGTCCATTCGAGCAAAGCGCGGGTGCTGAGAGTGCGCACGCCCCCCGCCATTCGCGCAGATGCCGCAACATCTCGAATTGGCCTGGATATTGGCGTGCTGCACGTCCATGGGAAAGTTGAATAGGATGACCACGTGGAAGGTGAGCTGGGTCGATCGCCGCGTCTGCTCTCTTACGATTTTCTCCTTGGCGTTGCTGAGGGGCTAATCTCTCGGTGCAGGGCAAATTGGCTGCTCTTCAGAGTGCTTCAGAAAGTGGAGAGGCGACCATCACTTCCAGCGAAGCTTCTTCCCTCAACTTGGGACTCTTCTCTTATCCCGTCTTGCAAGCTGCCGATATCTTGCTCTACAAGTGAGCACGCGCTCAATGACGTTGCGGATGTGTTCAAGTGCCCAAAGAAACTCACTCGCACCGCACCGCACACGTTTACAGAGCGACGCACGTGCCGGTGGGAGAGGATCAGGTGCAGCATTTGGAGCTGGCCAGAGATCTAGCGGAAACGTTCAATAGGCACCATGCGACTGGACAGAGGTATTTTGCGCCACCAGCACATCTCATCAGTGAGTCGTGCGGGCGAGTCCGTATTGTTGTTGGATCGACTCGGTGCATCTGCTCATTCCATCGCCACCACCGCATCGTGGACCCCACCAGCACCGACGAAGCGCGTCTTGTCGCTTCGAGACGCGACGCAGAAAATGTCCAAATCATCGACGGATATCAATTCGCGCATCTTGCTGACGGACGAGCCAGAGGCGATTCGCAAGAAATTAAAGGGAGCAGTGACGGATTCCGAGAGGCGCATCTCATTTGATCCGGAAGCTCGACGAGGCGTTTCCAACCTTTTGCGCATCTGTGCGGCGTTGGACGAGAGCAGGGATGCGCATGGCTGGGCTGAATTGGTGAATGAGAGGGGAGGAGGGAGCGGCATGTTGAAGAGCGTGACGGGAGATGTGGTGCTGGCAAAGTTGGAAGGGGTGCAAAAGGAAATCAAGAGGATCAAGGGGGACAAGGCTTACTTGGAGAAGGTGGCTAGGGACGGAGCTGCAAGAGCGAGAGAGAGGGCGGAGAGGACGATGAGGGAGGTGAGGGAGATGGTCGGCTTTTAGACGGGAGAGTGCTGGCTCGGATGGGCGTTACCTTTTTGCGCCTCGTGCCGCATGGATGGAGCTATGCACGGCCCTTGCTGGAGCTTGTGTGACTTGTGACTGGCTGGCTCGTGTGCGGGGGGGGGGGGGGGGTATGATTAGGCATATTGCCGGCTCGGCTCGATTGTTCGGAACGTGTGCGAAGGGGCGGAGGCACGCTTTTTGCTCGTGATGTGATGGAGGGGTGGGTGTGAGACGCAGCTTACGACGGGGGGCCCGGGCCCCATCGTTCGAATGTGAATGTGAATGTGAATGTGAATGGATGGAGAGAGCTTGATGAGAGTCCACGGCACCGAGTACCGAGTGAGAGGAAGCTCGCGTGGCTGTGCATGTTCGCGATCGAGTCGCAGAGTCGTGAGTGATGCCGCGCATGCACCGCCGTCACGCGCCCGCGGCCGCGCCCGCGCCCACGCAACCGCAACCGCAACCGCGTGTTCATGGTGCCGCGCAGCAGCGCAGTTCCATGCAGGCAGCCATAGCTATACCGGTACACGCAGCAACAGCATGCAGCGACAGCAGCAGCGAAGGAGCGTCAGGCCAACATGTCATGTGCTGCGTGCTGCGAACGCGCGCAGCAGCAGCAGCAGCAGCAGCAGCACACCGCGCGTTGCGTCGGGAAATGTGAAATGTGAATGGAAACCCCATGCATCCAGCGTTGCGCGCGCGAGTTTGGGTGCAACATTCAATTCTCCCTCATCACCGCGTTCACTTTCACCATTCACGATTGATGCGAGACGAGGGTGGCGCATCATCAAGCAAGCAAGCAAGCAAGCAAGCAAATCACCCGGCATACGAACGCAAGGCGAGGGCGAGGGCGAGGGCGAGGGCGAGGGCAACGCAACGCAACGCAACGCAACGCGGCGCAAAGATGCCATCGACGATCACCTCTACGCACAAATCCCTCATCAAATCCACCCTGCCTTCCTCCTCCTTTCGAATCTTGACAGCTACGCAAGCTCGCATCTACGTCGCGCATCCCCATCCTTCCAGTTGGACCTATGCAGGTCTTGAGGGTGCGCTGGCGTTGGTGGTGGACAAGAGCAGGGGCGGATGCGCTTGGAAGCTGATCGATTTAAAGGTGAGTGGGGGGTGGGGGTGCGGGTGTGGGTGCGGGTGTGGGTGTGGGTGTGGGTGTGGGTGTGGCAGATGAAGCGAGATGCTGATCATGCGTGTGTTTGCGCATTCAACCCCCCCGCGTAGGGCACAAGAGGAGTGTTGTGGACGCACGAACTGTACGAACCCTTGTCTTATCATCAAGATCGAGCCTTTTTCCACTCTTTTCCTGGCGATGTGAGTGCGAGTGCGAGTGCGAAGGGGCAGGTTGTGCTCTGCTCGGCCATCCCATCCCCGCTTGCTCACATCGCAGCCTTCTCTTGTGGCTGTGGCTGCGCAGGATTTCTTGATTGGCTTCAGCTTTGCTGATGAGGGAGAGGCAGGGGAGGTGTACAAAAAGATTCAAAATAGGCACAAGTATGGTGAGTGTGCTCCCGCTCCAAGCATGCGATCCCCTCTCCATGACCGTTCGGCTGACTGCTGTCTTGCTTGGCGCCACTCTCCAGCCAAGTCGGCCGGCGCCTCCTCCCTCAAATCGTCCAGCAGCAACAAATCGTCGAGCGCAGGCAAGAAATCCAAAAAGGGCGCTGCTTCATCCAGCGCGGGCACGGGCAAGCTGGACAAGTCGATGATCTCGGCGCCTTCGGACTTCAAACACGTAGCTCACATGGGTTTCTCTAGCGAAAAGGGTTTCAGCAGCAACAATGTCGATCCGACGTGGGGCAAATTGTTGGAGCAATTGGCAGGAATGGGCGTTTCGAGAGCAGATATTGAAGGTAACGAAGGATTCATCAAGGACTTCGTCGCCAATAGGAGAGGCGCTGCTGCTACAGCCTCCAAAGGGACACCATCAGCGCTGTCCAGCACCAAGAAGAAGGTCGCTCCACCCGCTCCCAGTAGAGCTCCCACTTCTGCCCGCAAACAACCTCCGCCTCCTCCTCCAGCGCCGCGGACGAGCACGAGAGTAGCAGCTCCCTCTGCTTCCGCACCACCACCTCCACCTCCTCCCGTAAGAAGCTCAGCAGCAGCCTCTGCTCCACCGCCTCCGCCACCTCCGCCAGCTCGTTCGGGCGGCTCGACAGCTGCTCCTCCTCCCCCGCCACCACCCCCACCTTCATCAGGTCCTTCCCGATCAGCCGGCGCGCCACCACCGCCTCCTCCTCCGCCTCTCCCACCCGGCAGCAGCAACAATGCGCCCGCTGCCCCCGCAAATCTCCCCGCTCCCCAATCGGGCAGATCAGACCTGCTGGCTTCCATCCAAGGCAAGAGCGTGGCGAACCTGCGCAAGACTTCTGGACCTGCGGAAAGATCCGGCGGCGGCGGCAGCGGTTTGGGGGTGGGCAGCGTTGTGGGAGCTGCTGGGATTGCGGGTGCGGGTGCGGGTGCGGCAGCAGCGATGACGACGACGAGGGAAGATAGTCCGGCACCTGCAGAAGATTCAAACGATTTGGCCAGCGCACTCGCTGCTGCCCTATCCGCTAGAAAGGATAACATGGGAGATGATTCGGAGGAGGATGGAAGCGATGAGGATTGGTGAGCTTGCATAGCTGCGTGCCAAGGTGTCAGCCTCTGCTCGCAGTAGACGCCTGGCCGCGCGGTCCTTTTGTCGACTTGTGGTATCCACGACGCGCACAATGTCTTGCGCGCTTGTTTATCCTCACCGCCTGCTTACGTTTTGGCGGGCTGGACGTCACACAATACCTCGAATGCGATGGCACTACTTTTCTTGCACGTGAACATGCCACCGCTTCTCGATTCGCATAGATGCATTTCCACGAGACGGTACAGACGATAAGGAGGGGCAGTGAAAGCAGGGAGTGCATCAAAAGACGCTATTATCGGCGCAGGTAAAAGGCGCGCTGATAGCGTTGGCATCGTCCCTAAAGATGTCCAAAAGTCTAGTTATGGCGACGTACAGTCCCGCGCTGTTCATGAAGAGCGCAATCACAATGATCGCAACGTTTACCAATGCCAAAGTCTTCTTCTTCCAATCCTTGTTGAATGGTCGTACGCCCGTTTGGGCGTCTGGATGCCAATTTAGGTGAAACCAGAATACGCCGCTGATGCCGAAGGTGAACCAGGCTATAAAGGTGGCGGACGAAATGTCGAGGATGCTATCGAAGATGGGGACGGCATTGGCGATGAGGAAAGCGGCGGTCCAAAAGAGGAGTGCGCAGGATATCCAACAAGTCCAAGAAGTCTTTGTGTTGCGCGTAGCTTGATTTTGAGCGCCAAAGAGTTTTAGAGAGACGATGTAGAGGTATTTGATGGCGGTGTGACCAAAGACGAGGGCTGTACCCAGCAGACATGGAAGAGCTATTCCGTAGGCGATCTTTGCGATGGTTGGCGGTGCTGCACCTAGCGCTGGCGAGGTCGTGTATTGACCTGCTAACGCGTACACCACGATGGCCGTGACGACGTAGAGCGTGATAGCTGCGGCTTGAAGCCAAACGAGCGCAGGGACAAAGTCGTGCGAAGCATCCCGCATCTCTGCCATGACGCTCACGAAGCCGGAATTGCCGGCGTACGCGTAGGCTATGTTCAGACATGCGGATAAGCCTTGACTGAAATCTGGTCGACCGATCACTTCGATTCGAACTGCTTCCGATTGCGCAGGCCTTCCTAGTTGAGCCTCGTCGGCCACTCCGAGCGAAATCATGACGATCAGCACGGCTGCAATGATGCTTATCGTGCTCGGCACGCCCACATGCGCCACGAATTTGAACGTCCGGGGCAGGGAAAGGATGAAGGAAGCCAAAGCTGCGAATCCCACGAATCCCGCCGTGCAGAGCGCATTCTCGCTGATGCTATTGAGCGCGGTAGAGATGGTGACGGAGGAGCTTGCGCAGGTCAGCACCAGATTGAGCACAAAGCTGATGCCCACGACGATCTCCAGGGGTCTTCCGCCCAAGATGCGCGCGAAATCGACCATGTTGAGCGCGTGGGGATATCGACGCCAGTACTGCAAGAGCACGTAGGCGGTGTAGGTCGATAAGAGTCCGATACCTATGATGGCTATCACGCCTGGCACGATGCCTAGGATCTGACAAGCGCGAGGTAGGGACAAGATGCCCAATCCTACTTGGTTGGTGAAGAGGATGAGTGCGGTGTGATATCGACCCAAATTCTTGCTCTCCGATAAGATTGTGCCCTTCTCTCTCGACGTCGTCGCTGCTGCTGCTTCGACGACACCGGATGAAGAGGTGGAGGAGGTTGCGTCGACAGGGGTCGGACCTTCGTAAGGTTCCACCGACTCCTGCACCATCGCTCCATGATTCTGCTTTTCCACGTCGTCTTTGGACATGTCCATGGTGCGGGCGCGTGTGCGATCGATTTGGCTGAGGGATCTGTGATTGGAGGGAAGCTACTTGACTGTGATTAGGGGTTGGGAAAGGGGGAGTGTCTCTTGCGTCGAACAATAGCTGACCCGACTTAAATGAGAAGCGCCAGATATTCGGAGCCTGCCCATCCCCCCTTTCAGCGTATCGTGACACGCTTCTCTTTCGTGCGTGCGTATCCCAACTCGCTATCATCCATACTCGTGTTCCTTGAAGCTTGTCCAAAGATAAGTGTAGCACACTTTCGTCAAGCCCCGCCCTGCTCGAGCTCTGGGCGTCTCTATGATCGGGAGGGGGCCCCCCCTATCGCGCTGCCTCACACCGCGAACGACGACATTATCAAGTTTTTCTTGGCATCGTTGTGGTCCACCAAACACGCGCATTCACGACTGGCGACTCATCAGGCGACTTGCACGCACCGGCGCTGCCCTTTCTCCCGATAGATGAAATGTTAAAGGAGCATAGTCCACTACTACTACTGCCACTACTACTGCTGCTGCTCGACCTTACAATCACTTTCTCGTGTCTTTATCGCCGCGGGGTCGGCAGCGGGCGGCGGCAGCGCTCATCATGCCCCAGAGGACCTCTCGTGAGTATAGGTCTGCTGTTCATTCTTGGCGTTTGCAGGCCAACGAAGCAGGGCATGATGCCCCGCTCCGCTCCGCTTGAAGAAGTGGCTTGCTTGCTAGCTGCGACACTCACGATTGTGATTTGATTCTTGCAAGATTTCCATGCAGGCATAGAGTCCACATGTTCCGCCCCCCCCCCCCCCCCCCCCCCCCCCCGGCGCGCGTGCAAAGGACGAATCAATCGTGAATCAAGAAGCCGCGCCACGACGGATGACGGATGTGACATCGGTGGCTTATGCATTGCTCGGCCTCCATGCATGCATGGGCCTATACAGCACTCAACACTGGTTTGCCCGAGCCCAGCAGCGTCCGTCCGTACACGTCTGCAAAAGCAAGCGCGCGCGCGCGCGAGACAAAGACGCCGAGCCCAGCGCAAGATGCTTGGCAAGCCGCAGTGCTGCTGCACCCGCGCGCGTGGACCTCGACAGGCACTTTCCTGCCTGCATGCGCACCTGTGCGTAACTCACGTCCAGGTTTCTGGTAGGACACTACTACTGTACGTAGCGCTTCACGCAGTCAAGAGTCAAGCGTAGTGGGCGCTCGCTGTCCGTCGACCATGTAGAGTTCGAGTCATGGGCGATTGCGTTTGGGAAACAAGTACAGGATTTTGTAAAGGGGCAGCAAATCAAGGTGTGATAGATTGTTTGGCAAGAGCTTGCTCGTGAGCACGTCGTCGAAGCGCCAAATCATCCCAAATTGGGCGTATGCGTAGCTGAAAGAAGGGGGGGGGGGGGGGGGGGGGGGGGGGGGGGGGGGGGGGTCTCACTTGCAGTGCGGCAAGGTGGTGCGCGAAACATTCTCAAGCAAGCTGGGAAACGCTTTTCTACCTCCCGCGAGGCAAAGTAGCGCCTAATCTTCTCGCCAAATTTCCAACCGGTCCAGCAGCCGCGCCCTGCGCTTCCAAACTGCTCATCATCTCCTGCAGCATCCTCGCCCTCTGCGCATTATCCAACGTGGCGGTGGCGCTGGTGCTGGCGCTGGCGGCGCCAGCTTGCTCCTCTGCACGCCTGTCCAATAGGTTGGATGCGGGTCCAACGGGTCCAAAAGTTTCTAATCGACCTAGCAACTTTTCTAAAAGTTCTTGATCTTGCAATGAGAGCGCCTCTTCCTCTTCAGACTCGTCGTCGTGCGCATCTGCGTCCGCGTAGATGCCCGATGCGCCTCTGCTGCTGCTCTCGGTGCCGGGCATACGCATAGGCGCAGGACGTCGAACAGGTTCCGCGTCGTCCATGTCCATGTCCACATCCGCATCCACATCCACATCTCCCTGTTGATCCGCCTGCTTCTTTCGAGACAAGTGCTTCTCCAGCTCCGCATCGAGGGAGCGCATCAAATTCTCGAACCCATCCAAGGGCATCCTCTTCTCGCCTTGCTGCTTCTCCTCCTTTGCGCTCTGGGCTCGCAGGCCGGGGCTCTGCTGCGTCGAGATCGTGCTCGCCTTGCCCGTCTCTAGCGGCTCTGCTCGCTCCTGCACCTCCAAGCCTATCCGCTCAGGAACAAACCTTGCTCCCCTTCTTCTCTCATTCAAAATCTCCTCGTACTCCTCATCGCTCAATCCCAATTCCTTCTTGGCAAACTGCAAAAAGCCATTCAGATCCTCCTCTTCGTTTGGTCCTTCGTGCCCCCACACTTCTTGCGCTTCCACCAACACTTCTTCGTCCGGCGTCAGGTCTAGCACAGAGGCGAGATGCGCGCGTTCTTGCGTCGATCCCATGTTCTTGGTACTTTGTCGGTCGGATTCGCTGTAGCTATCGCTGTCGCTGTCGGAGTCGGAGGCGCCGTCGTAGTGAACCGAAGAGAGCGGGGGTACCGAGTTGGACGGGGGTGCTGGAATATCCCTCGAAACGGCATCCATCCGCATAGCCGCATTCGCAGCTTTATCGCTCAAGGTTTGGCTTCCCAGTACCGTTTCAGATACTTGTGCTTCGGCCCTCTGCTTTCCTGTACCCTGGGACGTCGTCGAAGCTTCACTTCGACCTGCTCCTCCCCATCCCTCCAGATCAGCAAGCGGCAAATTGTTCAAAACGGCCCTCTGTCTTTCCTGCATCGACATTTCCCGCACTCTTCTCCTGGCTTCGCTCAAAGTACTTCCTTTGTCATCCCTCTCCTCCTCTTCTCCTTCCTCCTCCTCATCGTCCTCGCCCATCTCATCCTCAAAAATAGCCCCATCCACGTCTCCTTCAGCGCCCACAAACTCTTCCAACCTCTTCGCAAAAGCCTTCAACTGCTCATCCGCCAACTCTTCCTCCGCTTCCCTTTCGCTCTCTTTCGCATCAACCTGCCCATCTTGTTGCTCTTCAAAATCCAACAGAAAAGCCTCGTCGTCCTCCAGCGTTGAGAGGACGGATTCGGAAAGAGAGTCGTCTATCGACGAGACTGCGTGCGAGAGAGGGGAATGATCAAGCACGCTTCTGACTAGCGGCACGATCTCATCCGTCTCCCGTCTATGCGCGGCGGGGCAAAGAGCCAAAGAGAGGTCCTCCCCTCATCAGTCCCGACTCGCTTGCCACACGTCTTCGTCTCGTCGACCCCGCGTTGGAAAAGGAAGACTCACCCGTCTATCCCTTCCTCTGAGCCACCACCTCGCCGAGCCGAAACAGCCTGCCTCCAGAGCCTTACCGCGACCTTTTCCAAGTCCTTCCACCTCTGACTACCGCTCATTTCCTGCTCAAAGTATCCCAAAGCGGTTAGGGATCCCAAGAAGCGCTGATACTCTTGAGTTTGGCAGATCGTAGACTTGTCCGCGAGCGAGACATGCAGGGTACAAGGAGCGCCGATTTTGGGTCAGTTTTCCCCTCTTCGAGGCGCAAGGAAGAAGATTGGAGCTGCCAGGAAAGGCGGGGCGAACTCACGTCGGATGGATCATCGAACATGCTCCTCGTCATCGGACCTCTCCTCATCGCAGCTTCGTAGAGCAGCTCCAATCCCGTGCTCAGCTTCACTCCCAAATCTCTTCTTCTCGCTTCTTTCTCACCCACGCCTGAAATTTCCCCGCTCGATGCGTCTTGTCCTGTTCGCGCTTCCCAAAGCGATTGCACGGCTCGCCGAGCACCTTCTCCCCAGATCTTGGGAGGATAGTAGCGAGCGGCTGTCAAGAGAGCGTAGAGATGCTTCGTCATCCTGACCCTGACCAACACCAAGCCCTCCTTGTGCTGCGCAAAGTGTTGCTGATCCTGATCAGCGTCTGCGCGCTGGGTAGCAGGACCAAAGACCTTCATAGCGGTGGCCACTCTAGCATCTGCCGGTCCTTCCCTCGCTAGAAATGCCCGTGCTACACGTCCCATGAGGTTGGCATCGCTGTTCAGAACGCTAGCAACGGTTCTTGGTGCGTACACCAATGTGGAATGCTGTGTCTGTCGAGCCCAGACGGGAGAGGGATAGCTTGGCATGCGCGCTGCGATGGCCCTCGTAAGACCCAGATGGAGCGTCTCTTTATGATTCGAGCGCGCGCGAAGAATGTCGAGCGCGGTATTTGTATCCAAAGGACCTGCCGCTTGGATGGATGAGGTTTGCATCGCGGGCATTTCAGATGTGGACTCGGAGGAGGAGGAGGAGGACAGCGGTTGACCTGATGCCAGACGAGGAGGAATGAGATGCACGTGACCTGAATAGAGCCAGCATCTACCGCTGGCATTTGCAGGATCCACCCAATGGGGCAACTCTTCTGCTCCTTCGATGCACACCAACTCTCCATCCTCATCCTCCACCCTCGCCGCCAATCCCGCGCCGCCGCCGCCCCCGCCCGCATGCGATGTGTGGTGGTGCGGGAATGAGCTTAGAAGCAAGCGAGAGTGCGCATCTTCCGTCCAGCGACGGAGTAGATGAACGACCAACCACTCATCCTCCACCGACGCTCCATGTCCCCTCAACACGATGCGCACGCACTCTCCAACGATGTCCAATCTAGGCTCTTCTGTATTCCAAACATACCCGCAGCGGCGCTCCTTCTCCTTCTCCCTCTCCATCTCCTCCTCCTCCTGCTCCGCTTTCGAGCATATCTGCCGCAGAAAGAGTTGCAGATCTGCTTGGAGCAGCGCCAAGAGGTGTTGAAGCTGCGAGTGGGAGAAGGAGTGTGGAGGGTAGATGAAGCCGCGCAGTTCGGGAGCTTGCTCGGCTGAAGCGGTAGAGGCTAGGCTTAGCAGTTGGGAAGAGGTAAAAGGCAGGCCGGATGAGCGGCTCATATTGTGTGTGTGTGTGAGAGAGAGAGAGAGAGAGAGAGAGAGAGAGAGAGAGAGAGATGGATCGGTTGAAGCTTGTAGGGTCGATAGGCGGGGGATCAGCAACAAGACGTTGCTGGTGCTGGTGCTCGTGCTGGTGCTGGTGCTCGTGCTGGTGCTGGTGCTGGTGCTTGTGCTCGAGCTGATGCTCGTGCTTGTGCTGATGCGGGTCGCGTGAAGAAGAAGCAGTCGAGTGAATGCACGATGGGATCTCTGCGCCTGCCTGCAAGTCGCAAGAGTCGCAACTCGCAATCAAGTGCAGCAGGAGTGCAGGAGTGTGAGTGCAGGACAGACGCGGACAACACGCACGCACGCGCATAAATATATGCGCACACCTCCACTCCTCTTTCTCGTACGACAAGGATTGGCTTTCCGGGCATGGCACTGATAGTAGCACCGCCATGCACCCCGCCAGCCTGTGCACCTGACTCGCGTTCTCAAGACCAGTCACCAATCATCATGCGCTCATTCCATCCCATCACCTCCAGACTCTCATCCAGCCAAGCCTAGGAATACCGCACCGCACGCTCAACAGGGGCATCTCTGCTTCCCCCCCCCCTCTGACCCTCGCTCCACCACGCAACAAAGAATGGCAAGACCAACTCGCGCATCGGCAACTCAAGCGCGCGCATCTCTAGCTCGAGCATACGCATCAGGTTCGCGCGCAGCCTCAGCTTCCGATTCCGACTCGGATGCGGACGGAGAGATCGGAGCTTGGGTAGCGGAAGAGGCGTCTGATAGTGCGGATGATTATACGCTGGAAGGAGATGGGGATGAGGATGGGGACGGGGATGGGGCGGAAGAAGAGAGCGAGGGGGAGGGGGATGAAGAGAGCGGGAGTGGGAGTGGGAGCGCAAGTGTGACGCCTAGCCTGCAAGGGAGGAAGGAGAAAGAGGATGTTGGAGGCGCCAAGAGAAGGACAAAGAAGAGACCAGACACGGGCAAGAATGATCGAGTGCGCAAGAAACGCACGTCGGGCCAGGCACAGGCACAGGCACAAGCACAAGCACAAGCACAAGCACAAGCACGTGCAAGCGTAGCAGAGAGCACGAGGCGCGGTCCGATGGCATCGGCAGTGGCAGTGGCATCGGCATCGGCATCAGGTTCGCGTTCCATGCTTCGCACCAGCCAACTGTCCCTCAGCAAGGATAGGGACTCGTACAGATCGTACGTGGAGCGAGTGGATGGCATCCGCTCGCTCAGAGCCCTCTCCTCGTGGATCCCAAGCACCTGCACCCTGCTCAAATCTTCCCACTGGCCCTTTGACATCTCTCCTGCTAGGGTGGAGAGCGTGGATAGGAGAAGGGCGTACGACGTGCTGCGAGAACAGAAGAGCGGCGATGTTGCGCTGCCTCGCATCATCAACCTGGCTTGGAAAGGCTGGCATGTGCGAGAGCATGATTGCGCATGGTCGCAGCATCACGTGTCCTACAGAGTGTTGACGGATCAGTGAGTCGTTGCGCGGCTTGGCGTTGGCGTTGGCGTTGGCGTTGGCGTGCATCGGCAACCTGCTCTCGTCTTGGCTCTTTCCGCAACCGGCAGATAAGGAAGCGCACTGACTTCATCATTCCCCCGGCCCCCCACTCCACCAACAGACAAGCCGCACCATACAAGCGTTCCCCTCTCGCGCCTCGCAGCGATGCCTCTTCGCATTCGCAAGCGCTGCTGCATCCTACTCAAGTCACCGACACCTTTCCACCCCCTCACGCGCTACATTTCAACGAGGCGCACGTGCACACGGGCGATACGGTGCGCTTACTTTTGGGTGCGGCGCCATCAAGTGCGAAAGAGTACGCGATCAAGCGTGGTCAGAGCCAGTCTCTAGGTGAGAATGAGAAGGTGTGACTCCGCATCCAAGGCGCCTTTCAACAAGACCGGCATTTTCTCCTTGCCTGGGACTGAAAACGCTCGCTTCTGTTTGGCTCTCTCTCTCTCTCTCGCGCTCTCTCTCGCGTGAATGCTTGCGTTACGAATCCGCCCTCCCACAAAAGCTTCGATAGGATTACCCAAACCGGGAAGCCACTTGCTGAATACCGGAAGACCAATCTTGTCACTCGATTGGTGTCCCTTGCGGTCCGATTGTTCCAGTGAGTGGCTTCCTTCATCTCCCTTTTCCGCGAGGACTGCGCAGCAGGACCTCTTGTTCACTCTGCCCTCTGCACGGCACCCTCTCGTGGGCGATAGCCGAAGAGTACCTGGCCATCTCGTGCGCTTCGAGCAGCGAACGCAAATATTTCGGTAGACCTGCTCCTCCTTCTCCCTCCTCTTTCCCTGCATCGTCGACCGACTCCTTTTCCGTCGAATCCGTGCCTGACAATACGGCACAGCCGCAGCAGGCAGAGGCCGAGCAAACGACGAGCTGCGTACAGATTTGGAACGTCGGTGCGAACAAGGAAGGAGGAGAGGCGAAGTTGAGCTTGTTGGTTTGCTTTGCGGAAGGGGAGCAGGCTGGGCAGCAAGCGGAGAAGAAGGGAGCAAGGAAAGCACAAAGAGGAGATGCGATTCAGATCGAATGGTGTCCCGTCGCACATCATGTGAGTTTCGCATTGCTCCTCCCCCTCCCCCCCCCCCAAGCAGAACAGAGTGGGGGGGGGGGGGGGGGGGCAAAGCATGAGCTTCTGCTAGAAGTCTGCAGAGACTGGCAAGGCGCGCGCTTAACTTCACAGACTCGTTGCCCCTTCTTTGCCAACCATCCACTCCTTACTGCGCGCGCGTCCCCCCCCCCAGACGAGCAAAAGATTGGGATTGCTGGGATGCCTGTTTGAGAATGGTAGGTGGGAAGTGTACGATGTGCCCCACCCTTTGCTCGTCCAACCTTTATCTGCTGGAAAGAAGGAGAAGGAGCCTTGTGCTGGTGCGTTCGAAGACTGCCTTGATCGCTTGCTTGCACTTTATCAAACGGGGCTCACACTGTCTCGGCCCTCTCGCGCTCGCCCCTCGCCCTCGACAGTCACGCTGCAACCCATCTTTGGCGCTTCTTTGCGCTCCGACTTGTTCACGTGCTTTGCGTGGGGCGGACAAGAAAGGGTCGCCATGGGTTGCGCAAGCGGTGAGCCTCGTCGGTCTCCCGCTTTGCTCAAGGGGTCCGCAAGCTCAAAAACAAACTTTTTGCACGTCTGCATTCGCTGGACAGGACATGTTGCGGTGTATGGTGTTGGCGATGCGTTGAGGTGCGAATCAGCATCATGTGAGTAGAGGGGGGTGCCCTTACCCCGCGCGCGCGCGCGCGCGCGCGCGCCTTTGCAGCCTTGTGCCCTCGACGCCAACACTACAACTTTCCGCGACAGGTAGACCTTCGCACTACGTCGAAGCCTCCGAAGGTCCCGTCACTACGCTCTCCTTTCGCATGCTGCCCCCTCTACAAACCTCGCTGGATGAAGGGGAGGAGGGAGCTGAAGAATCGACGAGGCTTTACGTGGAAAAGGAGGATGCTTTGCCCAGCGTGCTCTTTGCGGGTGGGATGGATGGATGCGTGAGATTGATGGATCTGGACGCTTTGCCGGGAGGAAGGGTGAACTTGCATCATTATCGAAGTGAGTTGATCCGCGCCGGCGCGCCTTGACGCGCATGCCATCACTCCACGACTTGTCCCATTCGCACCTGATCATCTTGACCCCTCCCCCTTGTGCACTCTCTTCACTGAACGCCACGCACAGACTTGAACCATTGCTCCACCTTTTCACCACATTTCGGAAGCTTTGTGTGCGACAAGGTGGAAGGCGATACGCTCACGCTCGTCAATATGCGCGCGCTAGGCTACGGCTCTCAAAAGAGTCTACTAAGAGCTTCTGGACCTTTTCAAGTGAGTGGCGGTGTGGGGGGGGGGGGGCCATCTGCAAAGGGAGCATTCACGTCCCCCCGCTACCATTTGCCAGAAAGCTCGAGCTGACGAAACAAAAACACACACACACCCACCCACACACGTGCGTGCGTGCGCGGTGGACGGCAGACTGTCAAGGCCAGCTACAATCATCCGCTTGTTGCTGCAGGGAGCGCAAATGGAGGCGTGTACCTGTTCAACCTTGTCAGGGTCGCCGCTACAAGGGGTCCAAACAAGGTGAGCAAAGCCCAGCCAGCCAGCCAGCCAGCGTCCGCGCGCGCGCCACCTCCGGCACGGGTATGGTCAACGTGATTGGCTGACCGGGGCGCGGCTTCGTATAGGCCAACGTGCTGCTCTTTAGGCTGGAGGTGAACAGGTCGACAGGAGAGCTGCGCATGCTCGACGATTTCTTACCTCGAGTGAGTGCTCAACATCGGTAGCGACAACAATGAGGGGGGGGAGCGGGTGCTCACGCCGCTCGCTGGCTTCGCTCACCAACCATGAACAAAACAGGCGTTTGCAGAGGAAGGACACGGGTCGAGTTGGATGCCTTGCATAGGCGTTCAGAGCGTCGCTTGGTCGCCCAACGTCGGTAGGGCTACATTGCTAGCTTCTGGAACGGGTACGGGTCTGGTCCGGATCGACTGGTGCGCACCATCCCAATCTGCCGGTCATCCCGTCTTCGACTAGGTGGGGCAAGCAAACGTCGGCCTCTGGCGCGGGCGCGGGCTCGGGCTGGGGAAAAATGAAAGTTGACGCGGGAATGCGGGCAACGAATGTAGCATACAATCACAAGGGGGGCGCGTTTCTGATCGCCGTTTTTTACTGCTTGCGGCGGCCATTGTACAAGCGCGAGAGGGAATTTCGGTTCGCTATGCTATGCTAAGCTTGCAGCCGCCGTCGCCGCCGCCGCTGCTTCGAGAATGCGATCGTCGCGACGAGGTTGGGATCTGGATGCGTGCGAGCGGGTCTGACTGCTGATCGTCGCTTGTCTGCTCCTCATGCTGGGACGAGTATCGCTGCGTTCAGGTCGAAGCTTCTCGAACGCAGGCGCGCTGAGAGGCGCTACATCTGCGCCTGCGTCCGCGCCTGGATGCCCCTCGGAACCGGCCAAATGAACTTCGAACCGGCCCAACCTGCGCAACTCTTTGAGTTCCAACGTACGGCTGTTGGATAGGCGTTGCGGAATGTCGGAAGAGGAGAGCAGCGCGGCTAGTTGGATGAAGCTGTGAGAGGGTATCGGGGGGGACCCCCCATCGGGCCTTCCATCAGCTTCGCTTCTTCGTCCGTAGAGACCCACTTCTTTGTCTTTTTTTTTGCGCACCAACGCGCGCGCGCGCGCGCACTCACCTGGTTCCTGGAATGATGAGATTGATGCGCTCGTAGGATCTGCTAGGTCGGACGAGGTAGGCCAATATGCAAAGCACCGCAATGCTTCCTACCAGACCCACAAAGATTGGCCAAGCATTCAGCTGCAACTCGACGGCATTGATGGTGGAGAGCGCGAATGGGAGTTGCAGGTCATCGGCGCTGCTGCTGCTGCTGCCCAGCTCCCACAGGTTGGAGGCTGGCGCATCGACATTTGGAATGGTCGATCGGATGGGTAGGAAGCCTTTGGAATTGTTGACGGGGACGTGCAGATCGGAGGCAAAGTGAAAAGCTTCGCGAGAGATGGCGTAGTAGGACCACGCCTTTGAAGTGAGAGGCACCGCGTGAGTTTTGTGCTGGAGAGCGCGCATTTATTCCCCCCCACCCCCCACCCTCTGCGCTCCTCACTCACCGTCACGTTCGCCAAGCTTTCCTCGATCAAAGCGAGTGTATTCTTCCTTTTCAAGTCCTCCTCCGTCAAGTTGCGAGTGGGCAGATTGTTCTCGTCCATGAACAGCGCGTACCTAGCTTTCCACAGCTGCTGAGCAAAAAAGGATTCTGCCATGGTGTCGATGTGACACGTACCTCCAGGTCTAGAGATGCAAGCTGCAGTGTTGCGCGACGTGGTGGCGGGATTGCCGGTGGGCGCCGAGCTGACGTCCAGGATGGATCCTGCGGTCAAGGCTAGCAGGTTGTGGGCGTACGTGTCTGGAGCGTACAGAGCATCGGCATTGCGCGCAGTTGGCATCCAGCTACCCCATTCGCGCGTGGCGTAGCGCGATTGACGAGCGGGCTGCGAGTGGGAGAGCAAGAGATTGCTGGACATGTCGATGGACACGTTGGACACGGGCTCGACGAACACTGTGCATCCCAATACCGTCTGCCAAGATGGGGCGCGCGCGCGCACAGACAAAGGAGTTGAGCAGGCACGCATTTCGGCGACGTGGTCGCATCTGTCGACACTCACGGCGCTCATATTCAGGAATGTGGGTCTGCCGTCATCGCCCGTCAGGGTAATCGTTCCATTGACGCGGTAGCCTCCTTGTTTGCCGTTTAGCTCGATGGCAGCATCTGGAGCAGAAGCTGGAGGTGGATACATGGTAAAGGGAAGTCTTGGACCGCCATTACCCTTGGCGTCGTAGTTGGGCCCAACATCAAAGGACAAGTCCGGATCTTCTTGGTTCAAGAGGTACATGAAGATGCTGCGCGCGCGCGGAGGAACTGTCCGTCAGCTTCGGCGCGGCACGAATGCTACGCAGACGACAACGCACTTGCGTCCATTGAGTACGTTGAGCATGTCATCACCGGGAACAGGTTGGGTGCGGAGCAACCTGGCGCGCGCTGGGATGTGTGGGGGCGGCGCCGATCAAAGTGTCAGCCGTGCGCGTTTGTGCGGGGGGCCCTTGCCCCTCCCACCTGTCCCCCTTCACCCGACCCACAAAGCTGATTTTGATATTTGCCAGCCCAGCCGGATGGGTTGACGAAAGCAACATCATCCACCAAGTTGAGCTGCCAGTCCAAGTTGTTGATGCCGTTGGTATCGTACGCTGCCACGTCGGAGATGTTGCTGCCGCCGATGGTAAAGTTTAAGCGTATGGAGTGGAAGCTGCCGTCAAAGGGTGCGACGGTAGCGTTGAGCGCAGCTCTTTCGGGCGCGCCGCACTTGACGTCCACATCGTACGCCTTGACCAGGGCGGTGCCAGGCGTGACATCGGAAGGCGTCAAGATGTCGTAGATTCGCGAGCCGGACAGTCCGGCTCGAGCGGTTTGAAAGTCTTTGGTGAGGATACCATCTACGCTGTAAGCTGGTTGCGTGTACGTTGGCCGATTGTCAATGTTCATGGACAGATTGGAGTAGGGAAAGAAGGAGAGCGAGGCGGGAGCGTGGGTGTTGACGGCGGAAAGGGTAAAGATGGCAGGCAAGAGGGCAGAGATGAGACTGCATCCGCCCAGGTACAACAGGATGAGCAGCTGAATGGCGATGGAGCGCGCACGCGCAGCAGCAGTGAGTGAGTGAGTGAGTGAGCGAGTGCGTGTGCGTGTGCGTGTGCGTGTGTGCCCTCAACGTCCTCGCTCGCCTTTACATCTCTCGCGCGCGCACTCACCGTGGTGCTCCTGCCTCCTGGCCAGTCGCCGCTGGATCTGAACGCTTCTACAGCGCTGACCAGACCACCCCAGGCGCTGAGCGTCTCGCTGATACCAGTCATCGTTCCGCCCTTGATGATGGCTCTCTGCGTCGCAGCTCTGACGGCCAAAGCACCGCACACGCCCAAGAAGAGGGCAGCAATGATGCTCATGAGAAAATTGAGCGCGGATTGCGCTTGAGCTAGCAGACCGATGGGAATGCGCGTGGGAAAAGAGTGATGTTTGGCAAAGCTGGAGTTGGCGGATAAGCCCAGAGATTGGCCCAGAGCGGATGTGGATGCGCTGCTGCTGCTACTGCTGCTGCTGCTGGATGGAGAGGCGGATCGAACAGCCCAAACGATGGCTAGAATGAGGAAAAATACGAGGAGCAGAATGTGCAGCGCGATGGCCAGCAGACTCCTCTTGCGCGCCGAAAGACCTCCTCGTGCGGAAGTTTGATCTGCTAAAAGCGCTGCTGCGGGGGTCACATTGGCATGGTCCATTGCGCACGCCCTCGCGCTCGCGCTCTTCTCGTCATTGCAGTCGAGACAATCGCATGGTCCAGGTGCGGCAGCAGCAACAGCAGCAGCACCACTGCGAGCTGCCTCCGCTTGACAATCGTCGCAGTCGCACTCTGATTCAGCGTCGTCGCGCATACATTCCGCACAATCGCAAAGCTCTTCCACTTGTTGCGTGGGCGTGCTCCTGTACCGCATCTTGGCGGATCGTGGTGGTGGTGGTGCAAGTGGTTTTTAACGAAGACTGGATGAAGAGATGGTGAGCGTCCACAAACGTGAATGCATACGTCGTGCGAGAAGCGCAAGACACGATAGCAAGCAGGGGAAATGAAGTGGCAGGCAGGCAATCCCAACGCACCTCCTCTCCCACCCTTTAGCGTCCCCCCAAAAGTCTTGCAGTAGACGGCGGCGCTCAACAAGCTTCATGCTCGCTCGTATACCTCTGTGCCTGTGAGATTCGTGGACTTGCATTGTCCGCACGTCTGCTCCGATAAGAGTAGAGTCACAATATCTAGCCTTGTGCTCCATATTCGCAAAATTCAGCTGCAAGGTGGGGCGGTGCATGCGAATCCGCGAGTCGCGAGTCGAGTGGGCGTTTGCGAGGGCGGCGTGAGGGAGGCGCGTGTGCTTGAGCCTGCCCGCCCCAATCCAGAGGGGACGCTACGCTTGATCTAGCCAGCCAGCCAGCCAGCCAGCTGCACGGACTCCCAAAGGAGCGCCCAATTGCGCTTGAGCCTAGGGCACGTACAAAGACCCGCGACATTTCACCATTGCTGTGTTTCACCATTGTGATTGGCGATCTCTAGCTGGCACACACGCGGCATGGGCGATCCAAATGTGAATACCTTCTTCTCTCTGGCCCAAAAAAGCAAACTCGATCGAGGGGTGGCGGGGAGGGCACGCACGACTCAGGAACATCCGCTGCATGCATGCATGCATGCGCTTCTCCATCGCCGACGCCTTTTTAGCGTGAGCGAGGCGGCTCAACGCTAGGGGCGGGGCGGGGCGGGGGCGGGGGCGGGGGCGAGGGCTCGTTCAGTAGCAGCATATCGGTACCATGCATGCCTGCATGCAGTAGCTGATGGTTGGGATGTGCATGCGTGCATGGATGGGCGTGAGGGTGGTGCGTGAGAGCGTGAGCGTATTATTATTATTGTTCTATCGACTCCGCGGGAAAGATCGGGGGGTGTGTGTGGCGAGCGAACAAGTCGGGTGCGTGAATCTCGATCGAGTCACGATCGAGTGAACGGGCTCTTCTTCTCACCCAACTATCCATCCGCTGCCGAAGCATGCGGTGCGGTGCGGTGCGGTGCGGTCATTCGATTTCTGGTCAGGATGTGGATCTGGCTGTGCACTGCACTTGCTCGCCCATCACGCATCCAACTCCTGAATCTTTCCATTCACGTGATTCCCTCCATTCACATCCACGCCCGCCCTCGCTTGTCGAGTTGTTTGATTCTGATTCAGATTGCACCGCCGCGCCAAATAGCGCGCTGCATGTCGATCCTGGGGCCACGCACACACGCGCGCACGCTCGCACGCTCGCTCTAACCTCGTGATTCGTCCCGCACGCGTACCGAAACGTGAAATCAAAAAGGAGCGCTTCGATCGATCGCGACCCGAAAGTGCGGTGCGGTGCGGTGCGGTTGGCCGGCTTGCACGCATGCATGCGGGTTGTCGTTCTTGCAGTCACTCGCACTACTACTACATCAACACTCGAGCCAGTCACAGCAGCCGTAGGCTCACAGCTAGCGGGTTCCTAGCTGCATGCACGCTCGCTCGCTCAATGTGAATGCGAGTATTATTACCCCTCACGACTGTTCGCGCGTGCAAAGCCCTTGTATAGGAATTTGTGTAGCGAGTCGCCAGTAGTGTCGTCCGTCCTTCTTCACTCGAAAATTGCTCTCCATTCCCGTGATCCTGTTTCCACCTCGCCATGCATGCGCCAGCGATTGAACTCTGCAGCGGCAACTTTTGTGCTCGGACTCGGGCCTGGGTCGTCTCGCAAGTTTCCAAAGTCCCGGATATCTTTTGCCTGCTCTTTGTCCTCCTCAACACTTTCCCCGCCCCGCGAGTCGCCCAGCAGCGCTCGGCTTTGTCAGTCACTGCCAACAATCTCGTCGATCAAGCAGCAGTCACGAGTGGTGAGTCTGGAAACGTTGCAGTCAGTCACGCGTGTTCCTCGCTCGCTCGCCCTCGTCAAGGGGACACAAATCACTGCCTGGCTCTGATCCGGACCGGCTTCCAATTGAGCTGCACGGCTACCCTTATAGCTGTTTGTGGACTCTGCTGACCTGCTGCATGATGACTTGCCCCGCTCAATTAAGC